>NW_022437050.1:390395-711984 GCF_009761245.1 Sapajus apella | reverse complement strand
GCACTGTGGCTCACGCCTGTAATCCCAGCTCTTAGGGAGGCAGAGGCTGGAGGATAGCTTAAGCCCAGGAGTTCGAGACCTGCCTGGGCAATATAGCGAGACCCCGTTCTCCACAAAAAGGAAAAAAACAAAAAGACAAAAAAAAAAAAAAAAGCGAAAAAAAGTCTATGAAATGGATTCTAAATGCCACTCAAACTGGTTGCTTGTCAGATATGGACAGGAAACCATAATCAGAGTCAGAAGGCTTGGACTGAATCCCTAAAACTCACACTAACAAATGTGTGAGCCAGGGTGAGGTACTGCTGTGGGCCTCAGTCTCTCTAACTGGGAAGTGGATGTACTTGTTTCACAGCAGTGCTGGATGAAAGGTGGTAATGATGGGGAGACATTTTATAGCTGGGAAGCTCTTAGTAAATTGCTATTACCATTATCAAAATGTATTCTAAGGGGATGCTTGGGCAAACATGCTATTTTCTTGCAGTATGAATGTTTATAATAATTCACTATTTTCTGTTTTATATTTTAGCCTGAGTTAATAGCTTTTAATGAAAATTTCTTCCCCATCATTAAAGAGTCAGTGTGGTAGATAGTATTTTCCAAAGATAGCCACAGCAACATAAAGCCCATCCTTCACGCTGCTCTTACACTATGGACATTTTTATAATGGGATATACCTGCATTGAAGCGGGGGATATGTGTTCCCTCCCCTTGAACCTGGGCAGGCTTTTGTAACTGCCTTGACTCACTGAAAGTGCAGAAATGGCAGTGCACAAGGAGGAATGCAGAGTTGGAAAGGAAAAATTTAGATTTCGGGGTGCTTCCTGGAGAGAACAGAAACACCCCCTGGGAGGAGATACTGCTGTGGCTTTTACTTTTCTGGTTTTACACTGTGGTCCTCTTCACTTTTCAGATTTCTTCATTAAAACTTTCCCCCAAAGAGGAAAGCATACGTCTAGCAAATACCCCATCAAGTTAAAGCTGAGGTAAGAACTGAGTGCTCCTTAGCTTCCAATTCAGGCAGAGTTTTAGTCATTTTGGGGGAGCCTGTTGACTCTGGGAGAAAGGCCTAGAGCGCAAATTCTCCTGGGGTTGTGGGGGCTGGAAACAGGAGCTTTGGGTGACAGCACACAGGGAAATAGTGACAGCTCCCTTTTGCCTGAGGGGCAAAGGGACTCCTGGTCCCCAGAAACCTAGAGGCAGAATGGCACCCATGGGAGTGAGTGGTTAAGAGGCACACAGAGAGAGCTAGATTTCTGCCCCTTGACTTTCCCCTCCCTGAGAGCTCCAGGCTTCTATGAATAAAGATCCTCACCACAGTTATAAAACTAATAACTATCTTGACTGGGCACAGTGGCTCATACCTGTAATCCCAGCACTTTGGGAGGCTGAGGTGGGAGGTTTACTTGAGCCCAGGAGTTGGAGACCAGCCTGGGAAACATAGTGAGACCCTGTCTCTACAAAAAGTACAAAAAATTAGCCAAGTGTGGTGGCTCTCACCTGTAGTCTCAGCTACTTGGAAGGCTGAGGTAGGATGATTGCTTGAGCCCAGGAGTTGGCAGGATGATTGCTTGAGCCCAGGAGTTGGAGGTTGCAGTGAGCTATGACCACACCACTGCACTCCAGCCTGGGCAACAGAGAGAGACCATGTCTCAAATACATACATACATTCATACATACATACATGCCTTATATGTGCAAATCACTTTACATACTGGGAGGCAGGTTCATATGTGTGACTTCATTTGATTTTTCCAACGACCCTGTAAATAAGCCAGAGAATGTATCATTGTCTTAATCATCTTAATGTTATGTTTAAAGAAACTGAGAGGGTGAATAAAGTCTTTGCAAGATCCTACAGTAGCAGATGGAAATGCCAGTGAGAGAATCAGGTGTTCTGGCTTTGTGAGCTTTCTTTCATTGCATTGCACACTTGATCCATGGAGAAGTGGGAGTTTGGGGCACACAGCAGAACAATGGTAGAGCTAACTTGAGGAAGAGGCACTTTTCACCCTTCAGATTGCCCCCAGAAGGTAGCTGGCTCTTTGGCTGGCAGCATGGTGTTGATTCTATGTAAGAATAAAATGCCCAGGTCTAGCCACCTCTGCCCTAGCTTTGTCCCTTCACCTCCACCACCCCATGACTCCCCAGCCCCTATCAGAAAAGAACCATTCTATTAGTCATTTATACCTTAGTGAGAATTTAAGGACTTAGAGACGTTTTCTCTCTTAGCAATATTTGCATTTAAATCTTATCTCTCTCTCTTTTTTTTTTTTTTTTTTTTGAGGTGGAGTTTCACTCTTGTTACCCAGACTGTAGTGCAATGGCATGATCTTGGCTCACCACAATGTCCGCCTCCTGGGTTCAAGCAATTCTCCTGCCTTAGCCTCCGGAGTAACTGGGACTACAGTCATGTGCCACCATGCCCAGCTAATTTTTGTATTTTTAGTAGAGATGAGGTTTTACCATGTTGACCAGGATGGCAGGATGGTTTTGATCTCTTGACCTCGTGATCCACCCGCCTCGGTCTCCCAAAGTAAATCTTACCTCTTATTGTGATTTTTGTTTCCTGGAAAAGATGGTTTCTGGCATCACTAAGCAGATAGAAAAGCGTCATCTCAGGTGCAGGGTGGACGTGAATGGGAGAGATTTTGTAGACACCCTCCTTGTGTGTCAGCAGATGCTAGCTACTTGAATCACAGCAAGTCATTTATCAAATATCTGAGTGCTGGATGCTAGGGACAGAGTGATGAACAGGATGTGGTCTATCCAGGTGCTGGGATACAGCATGAAGAGATTGCAGTTCATGGCAGGGGCCAGAGACGGGTGGGGGAGGCAGGCAAGGAAGCAACTAATAGTGATCTGCTAAGTGCTAATATGGATGTAAGTGTTCAGGCTGTTCTGGGAGCCTGAAGGAACTGGGGTCAGAGTGGGGGTGAAGGTGATGTCATTTGACTGAATCTGGAAAGGTAACAGAACTTCCCTTTATGAATATCTTAGTCCAGGTACTTTAGAAAAGCAAATCTGAGAGATCATATGCACAAACTGGGGTTGGGGTGGCGGGAGGGAGTGCAAACTCGGGGAAGAAGATTCGAGAGAAAGGGTGTGCGTGTGCGGTGGTGAAGGAGGAGGGTGATGGGAAGGAATGCATTATTGTGTCCACAGCTCTGCAGCAGCCGTGTAGGTTGCTCCATCTTGCTGGACAGTCACAAAGAACCTTTATGGACCTCTGTCCCCTGAGCAGAGCTCTACAGGAGGACAAACACCTCTTCCACTTCTTTCCCACTTTGAGTCCCCCAAAGGCCAAGCTTGCTCCGTGGGGAGTCATCTCTTGTGTATTTCTAGTTTGAGTCACATACCCTGAAGCTGGCAAGTCTGGGAGTGATGGGAGCTGCCAGAGATGGCTGTTGTCAGCCATAGGGCCAATCACAGATCTAGTGGCCAAGACGCCGGCAGAGAAAATCCAAAGTAGCCTAGAGAAGGAGCCTCTTTGAAATGTCAGGGCATTTGCACACAGTGGATTGTTGAATCCTCACAATAACCCTGTGTTGTGCCTTGAATTGTGTACCCCAAAAAGATAGGTTGAAGTCCTAACCCTTGCTACCTGTGAAAGTGACCCCATTTGGAAATAGGGTCTTTGCAAATGTAATCAAGATGCAATTTAAGATGAGGTCATGCTGGAGTAGGGCAGGCCCTTAATCCCATATAACTGTCGTCCTTTAAGAAGAGAAGAGATACAGAGAGGAGAATGCCACCTGAGGACACAGACGCACAGGTGAATCTGCAATCTCTTCATGCTGTATCCCAGCACCTGGATGGACCACATCCTGTTCATCACTCTGTCCCCAGCATCCAGCACTCAGATGTTGGATAAGTGACTTGCTGTGATTCCAGTAGCTAGCATCTGCTGACACACAAGGAGGGTGCCCTCTCCCACTCACCCCACCCTGCCCCTGAGATGATGCTTTTCTATCTGCTTACTGATGCCGGAAACCTTCTTTTCTGGGAGACAAAAATCACAATAAGAGATAAGATTTAAATGCAAATTTAAATGCTCTGTGATGATGGAGGCAGAGACCACAGGGATGCATCTACAAGAAAGGAATGCCAAGGACTTCTGGCAACACTGGAAGCTAAGAGAACAGGGTGAAATGGGTTCTCTCTATGAGCTTCTAGAGAGAGCATGGCCCTGCCAACACCTTGATTTTGGACTTTCAGTTTGTGTCAGAGAATAAATTTCTGTTTTTTTAAGTACCCCACCCCTTTATGGTACTTTGTAACGGCAGCCCCAGGAAATCAAACGAAACAAGGCTCTTGCTCACATTTTCACAGCTAATCATTAGCAGAGCTGGGGGCTGCAGCCAGGTTTGCCTGTTGCCTAGATTTGATTTGAAAAACAGTGAAAGCTTTGCAGGGGTGGAATGTGGGAGAACAAAATGTGTTCATCTCTGTGGGTACGTTGTAGGTGTACATATTCACAGGGTACATGAGATATTTTGATGCAGCACGCAATGCATAACAATCACATCAGAGTAAATGCGCTATTCATCACCTCAAACATTTATCCTTTGTGTTGCAAATAATCAATTTATACTCTTTTAGTTATCTTTAAATGAACAAATTTTATTTTATTTTATTTTTTACTGTAGTCACTCTGTGGTCCTAGCAAATACTAGGTCTTATTTATTCTTTCTACGTTTTTGTACCCATTAACTACATTAACTATCCCCACTAACTACCCTTCCCAGCCTCTGGTAACCGTTCTTCTACTTCTATGTCCATGAGTTCAATTGTTTTCATTCTTAGCTCCCACAGAAAAGTGAGGTGATGTGATGTTTGTCTTTCTGTATTTGGCTTGTTTCAGTTAACATAATGACCTCTGGTTCTGTCCATGTTGTTGGAAGTGATGGGATCTGATTCTTTTTTATGGCTCTCTGTTGTGTACAAGTACCACATTTTCTTTATCCATTCATCTGTTAACGGACACTTAGGTTGCTTCTAAAACTTTGCTATTATGCATGATGCTGCAATAAGCATAGAATTGAAGATATCTCTTCAATATACTGACTAAAATAAAAAATTTAAAAAACTAGATGATCCTGTTTCACATACACAAGGGAGCATCTCTGTCCAAGATGTAGGCCGTATGGCTTCTGAGTGCCTGAACTGTGGCCAGTCTAAACTGAAATGGGCTGTGTGTGAAAAATACATACTGGGTTTCGAAGACCTAGCACAGAAGAGAATGTAAAGTATCCAGTTACTAATTTTTAATATTGATGGCATATCAGAATGATTGTATTTGGGATATACTGGGCTAAATAAAATATATCATTAAGCTTCCTTGCACCTTATTAAAAAAGTGGCCACAAGAAAAATATAGTCACATATGTGCTCGTGGGATTTCCAATGAAGAGCACTGCTCTGGAAGGTGGGTTCTTTCACGGCAGGGAGCATCTCTGTGCTGTTGACTGTGGGTCCCAGAGCCAGAGCAGGGTCTGACATGCAAGAGTCCCTCAACACATAATTGTGGATAATTGAATGAATGAATAAACGAATGACCAAATCCAATCCAACCCTGCATCTGCTGGTCTGGTCCCTGTGAACATAAAGATTGGATGTAGTTTTCACCTTGCTTTGTCTCTCTGGGCAGTCATTCAATGACTCTGCAGCTTACAGAGAGTAATGCATGCTGCACAGTGCCAGCTAATGGAGAGGCTGGATGTGAGGTGGAATTTGGAGAATAAAAATGGCCAGAGTATTTCCAACCACAATGGCAGTGGCCACTTACTGGATACAGATTCTGTGCCTGGCATCATTCTAGGCACTTTATACAAAGTGACTCATTTAATTCTAACAACTTATGACATCAGTCCCATCATCAACTCTATTTGACAGATAAAGGAAATTAAAGCTCAGACAGATAAAATAATGTCCCCAGGGTTACAGAGTTGCTTTTTTGTTTTTCTAAACCCAGTTCTGTCTGACATGACACTTGTGCTCTTCACCACTATCATAGAACACAGGGAGGAAGGGACTGGGGGGGGGTCCTACCAACACAGGGTGATACTGAACCAGGTCTTGTTGATTCTGAGGCCCCGGCTCCTGATAGCAGGTGGTCCCAGCCCTCTAGGATTTGGAAAACTCATTGTCTGTGTGTAGTACCATGGAGCATTTGGCCACATAATGTCTGTGCATCTAGACACGTCCCGTCCGTGCATCTGGCCATATCTTGACTGTGCATCTCTTTCACCAGATGGTGGGACCACCCTCTGTACCTATGAAGTGGCATTGAGTGCACAGGTGAGTGAGCATTCCCTGTGTTGGTGAGGGGGCCTGGTGGGAGGTGATTGAATCATGGGCATGGTCCTTCATGAATGGTTCAGCACCATCTCCCTTGGTACTGTCATCGCGATAGTGAGTGAGTTCTCGTGAGATCTGGTTTGGAAGCGAGTAGCACCTCCTCCCTCTCTCTTGCTCCCACTCCCACCATGAGAGACACCTCACTCCCCTTTGCCTTCCACCATGATTAGAAGCTTCCTGAGACCTCCTCAGAAGTAGAAGTGACTATGCTTCCTATACAGCCTGCAGAACCATGAGCCAATTAAATCTCTTTTCTTTATAAATTATCCAATCTTAGGTATTTCTTTACAGGATTGAGAGAATGGACAAATACAATGGGCAACCCAGACTGAGCAAACCAAATGGAAAAAAGCATAAAGATATAAACCCATGGTTTACATTTGGGGCAGTAAGTAGTCCAGAGTGGCAGTGGTGTGTGTGTTTGGGGTGGGCAGGCAGAGGGAACATCTTATGAAGAGAAAGCATCAGGGAAGGGGGCTGGAGGCAGATTGTATGAAAATCTGAAGACCAGGTAAGGGGCTTGGACTCTCTCCGGGGTCCATGAGGAGCAGGAATATGATGGGCAGTGCTGAATGCTGCCAAGTCTGTTTTGGCTGTTTAGTGGAGAACCTATTGGAGACAAGAGGCCAGATGCTGTTTGAAGCCAGTTCATTTTGCATGGTTATGGTAAGTGCTACTTAAGAGTAAATGGCACAGAACCTGTGTCCATCTGCATGTCTTCCCTTACAGCTCTGTGGAAAGACTTGCTCCATGTAGGTCCCAGCAGCCTCATTTTCAGGAGTTAGTTCACTAACAGGTGCAGAGCTTTCTGGGAATCAAGCAAAATTACAATGAGCCTTCATATTATGAAGTGTGTAATGGAGTTATCTTCTGCCTGATCTGGGGACTTCCCTTCCACCCAAGGTCTTTGTAACAGCAAGTCACTTGTGGGCCCTAGGAAGTAGGGAGAAATAAAAGCAAGTGGACACCTTCTAAGTGTCAGCCACCGTTCAAGGATCTTGACGTGTGTTAACACCTTTAGTGCCCAAAACGTATCATGGAGGGAGGAGCAATTGCTATCCCCATTTTACAGTTTAGACAATCAGATAGATTAAGTAGCTCATTGAAGCTCGCACAGCCAGTGAGTGGAAGAGCTGGATTCAAACTCTGGAGCCCGTAGTCTTAACTGCTCTCTTTTATCGCCTCTTCCTTTTTAGATATAGTGCTTTTTATTTCTACAATGATGGCAGCTCCTTATGAAATAGATAATATCATTACATTTCAGTTTATAGGTGAACGAGCCAATGTTCAAAGAGGGTTCATAGTTGTCCCAGGTCACACAGCCAGAAAATGGCTGAGCTAGAACTGGACCCTAGGTCTGTCTGACTTTGCTGCCTCACCCCTGTTTACCAGGAAGGGGTGAGGGAAGGAGAGAAGGCAAATGCCGGGGCCAGTCTTGTGATTCCTCACCAGAGGGCAAGCACTCTCCAGCCAATGGTGTTTCGGTTTACTGTCTCCATAAAATGAGATTTTTTTGTTTTCATAATTTGGAAATTCCATAGTAGCGCACAAACATCATAACTCTACCCTTGGCCACATCCACATCTTCTCTTGGCCAAGCCTTTGGCTCTTTCAAGTTGTGACAGCAAAACCCTATCTCAGAGCTGGAGCTTCTGAATGTCAGGGCTTCCATCTGGGTCTGGAGGATAGTGGTTTCAGGGAGTGGTTTCTTGTTAAGCAAAGAAAACTGCTATTCAAATCCAATCTTCCTTCACATTTCAAAAGTCTGCTCTTAGGCCAGTGTGTGTGTACATCTGTGACTGTCAACAGGCATCCAGAGATGGGGTGGGAAGTGATGCTCCGTGGCCACCATAGGCCAGACAGGAATTACGAAGCTGACATACAGTGAATTAGGCATTGCTTCATTTTGTGACCAGCATCCCCTTCAACTGATGTTCATGTAGCAAGGCTTCCTGTGAGGAAATCTGAGCAGCATGTAGCAATAACACATTTGAGCACTCACTACAAGCCAGGAACTACATTAAGTATGATACACACACCATCTCACTTTGTGCTCAAACAATACTGTCATAGATTTCTTTACCCCTGGTTGAGAGATGGGGAAACCAAGCGGCTAAGTGGCTTGCCCCATGACTGAGGCAAGATTCGGACCCAGGTCATACTCTTAAGTGTACAAATTGAACACCTGCATCTCTGACTACTATCTGAAAAATAGAATGTAGGAGGGCGAAGGAGGATGCAGAGAGACCAGTTAGGAGGCAACTGCAGGAGTCCAGGGTGAGACAAAATGGTTGCTTGGACTAAGGTGGTATTATGGAAGTAGTAAGAAGTGGTTGAAGTCAGAATATAGTTTGAAGGAAAGGCAAAACAACAGGGCTTGTCAATGGAGTGAAGGTGAACCATACTGGAAAAAGATGAGACAAGGATAAGACCTAGACTTTTGGCCTCAGCAACAAAGTACAAGGAGGTGCCATTTAATGAGAGGGAGTTGTTAAGGGGAGGAAAGAGTTTGGTGGTGGGTACCCAGAGTTAACTTGGTGGGTCAGTTAGACACCCGTGTGGAGACATGATCGGGGAGACGTAGGGGAGGGAGGCTTGGGTTTGTCACCAGTTTACGGACCCAGTTTAAAGTCCTGCAGTAGATGAGATGATCAAATAGAGGATTGTAAATAGAAAAATAGCCAAGGGCAGAGCTTTGTAGAGCTTAACAATTAAAGGTCAAGTTGAAAAGGGATAGCGGGCAGAGGAGACTGAGAAGGAATAACTGTGGGTAGGAGGACAACCAGGCACTGATCCACAAGGAATAAGAAGGAGGGGTGATCATCTGCTCACTGGCACTGAAGGTCAAGTAAGACAAGGAAAGAGTTGGCCAGTGGCTTTGGCAAAGTGTAGCCCATTGACAACTTTGACATTCCAGGAGGAACACATTCTCTACACCTGTCATGTTGGCTGTCCTTGAATCTCTGGGCAAAAATCCCCAAGATTATGGAGCCTAGAGATGGCAGAGCCAACATTCAGACGGTCCTAGGTTTGAACCTTGGATCTGCCCATAGCTGTGTGACCTGGGGCAGTTACTATCCCTCCTTGAACCTCATTTTCCCCATCTATGAAATGGGAGTGACAGTGCTCACAACTTGAGGCAAGGATTGAATGAAATAATAAGTAAAAACATAAAGCAGCAAATGCTTAGGAGGTAGTAGATATTTTTATTATTTTTTTTTAAATAAAGACCAGATCTCACTCCGTCATCCAGGTTGAAGTGCAGTGATATGATCATAGTTCACTGTAACTTCGACCTCCTGGGCTCAAGAGATCCTCCTGCCTCAGCCACCCAAGTAGCTAGAATGACAGGCATGCACCATCATGCCTGGTGGATTTTTTATTTTTAGTAGGGATGGGGGTCTCACTACGTTGCCCACGCTGGTCTTGAACTCCTGGCCTCAAGTGATCCTCCTACCTTGGCCTACAAAAGTGCTGAGATTACAGGCATAAGCCACAGTGCCTGGCCTATTATTTTAACTTTTATATATTTTAAAAAAACATTGTTAGCTCAAGAGTGATACCTATATTTCTGAGAAAAATCTGACCTAATTTTGAGCAGAGCTTTATTAATGCCAGGGAATCTGACGGGAAATTCTTTGAGGGTTAAAACATTTTTTTCCCTGTGGCACCCCAAATGCCCAGCATGTAAGTGGATTTAATCTGATCAGGTCAATCCCTGTTCTGAGCAGTTTTATATTGCTCCCTGGGAAGAGACCTAGATCCCTGCCTGGGCTCACAAGACCGGGTAATCTAACCCCACCCACCTGTGCTGCCTGGTCACACACCATACTCCCCCCAACCACCACGACTCTCGATTCCCGACAGCACTCTACTTGGTCCATGCACTAGGGGGCGCCGCACATTCTACCTCCCCTATGCTCTCCCTTCCCTGTCCTTTTCCCTGTGTTAATTTCTTCTTGTCTCCTGGGGCAATAGATACTTCACCAGGAAGCCCTTCCTGAATTTCTGGACCAGGTCGATTCCTTTCTTAGAGGCTACCAGAGCCTCTGTGCCTTTCCTTCCTGGCACTTAGCTTGTTTCTGGTCATACATTTTTGGTGCACATGTTAGTTTAACACCTGACTTCATCACTAGATTCTAAGCACACGGAGCCGGAACTGATCTGTTTTGCTCACCACTGTGTGCCCTGTGTTGATCCCAGGGCCTGGCACACAGTAGGCAGGCAACACATAATTGTAGACGAGTGAGTGGGTATTTAACGCAATGATGCATGAACAGATGGCTTTCCTTTTGTAGAGCAATGCAGGTGTCTCCAAAAGGTTGTTGGAAAGGCAAATATAATACCAAGTTTTATTCCATTTACTTTAATTACAATACGAAGGAGAATAAATCTTGCCCTTGAAATGTAATAAAGGTCCACTTTAAAATCTCAACTGTCTTTTTCACTGGCTTAGTTTTTAAAATGATAATTTCCTGATAAGCCATAAATAATACCACTTAAAATAGATTCCTGACTTGGCTCGGCCACTAACTAGCTGCTGATCGTAGACAGGTCACTTACACTCTGCATGTCACCATTTACGGTGTATGGTTCTTGTGGGGCTCTGGGTCGATGGCACGAGAGCCCTTTGAAAGTAAGGTCTTTTTTATTATCCATTATTCTCAGTCTTATTAATAATAAGAAGGAACAGGCTGCGTGCCAGAGATAGTTGAGTAGATTTGCAGGGCTGTAGGATTAAGGCCGCAGAGAAAAATGAAAAGAAATGAAATTGGTTGAGAAATATTTAAGAGGAGTGTTGGGAAATGAAGGGTGGAGGGGACCAGAGACAATAACGGCTGGGGGTTTATGTCTATTGGGCTGAGCAAAAAGATGGGGCTGTTGGTGACCTGAATAAATCACTCTCATGGCCAAATTCTTAGAAGCTGCCTAGGGAAGGAGAGAAAGGAATAAACTCCTTGGCTCACTGTGTGGTGGCAGAGGAGAGATGCCCGGCGACTCCCAGGTGACCTTGGCTGATCAGGGCTGTGGCTCCGAGGTCAGGGAGGCTGGCAGCTATTGGTGGGAAGGGTGAAGCTGTTGCCCACCAGGCAAATTATGCTGCCCAGCACAGCCTGAGCTCCACCACTAGAAGGGGACACAGATGCCCACAGACATGGGAGGAGGAGCAAAGCCAGCAGGGCAGGGAGGGGAGGGGTGTGCAATCCAAGCCTTCAGGGCTGGGCAGGAAATGGGAAGAATTGGGCAGCCCAGAGGGGATGGGGTCCTGAAGGCCCAGCCCAGTTAAAGGGCAGTAGCACCTCAGCAACAAGTAGCTGGTATATTGTGTGAGGATGTGCCACCCACTGTCACTATCCAGCTTTTCCAGAGAGATTGTCCGTCCTGGGTTTTAAATATGGAACCATGCCATTTGCAGAAAAACAGAAACCAACCAAACAAACAACAGCAACAAAATCTCTGTAGGCCAACAGGACAGTCTGATGGCTATGCGTGGGCTGCTCTTTTGTGATCTCATTTGATGCCCCATTTGGGGGCTCCATCTTTGCCCTTCCCCTTCCAGGGTGGGGATGGAGGAGACAATTTGACTTTGTGGGAAAGGGTCCTGTAAGCTCACCTGACCCATCTTCCATCTTTAAGAAGACCCCTAGAAGTGAACACACACAGAGTAAAATGTCAGCTCACCATAGGTGCTATGAATAAAGGCAATGCAGGATAATGGGGAGAGAGAGTGATGGAGGCATTTATTTTTGGTTGGATGACCAGGAGAGGTCTCTGTGTCCTCCCTTCTCCCAAGCTCTCAGAGGTTTACCAAGATTTTACCAGGTTTCCCTGGCCTTACTCATAGGTGCTAATGAGTAGCTGGGGGTTGGCTGAGTAGCTGTACTAATCCAAAAGGGTTTCCCTTCCACCCTCTGTATCCCTGGCCTTGGAATTAGCCTCAGCTCCAGCCAAGGAAGCAGGTGCAAAGCCGAAATCCTGATTAAGAGTAAGTATTTTTGCCCCTACAGCTGGAAGCAGCTGGCCGCTGAGTTTGGGACGAGAGGAGCTGCATGCTGCAGGACAGCAGGTGGGGGAGGGGAGGAAGCAGGAGCCACCAGCTCCTGGCCATGGTTGTACATCTCCTGCTCAGCCTTACTTGGAGGGGAATAGACAGACATAAGGGACGCAGTAAGTTAGGGCAGGTCCTGCAGCCTCACATATGTCTCCTCTCCCCCAGGTCTCCCTGCCTGAAATCTTATCATCAGACAGTAACTTTTCTGAAAGCTGCAGTGGCATCTCTAAATCTCTTTTTTTCCAAGAGAGAAAACTGTGAGAGTTGTAATGCTTCCCATCTCAAAGAGAAAGAGGGTTCTCACCGTGAGCTGCAAGGCCCTCTGTGATATGCAGCCCCAACTCACAGGATGGCTACATAATTTTGGGGGTCCAGAACAAAATGACAAATTGGCCCGCAGCATTATTGCCATCTCCCCGAGCACGGGGATTTCTGTCTTTTTGTTTTGGCTTGATGATGGCTCTATCTCCAGTGCCTGGAACCTGATAGAGGCTTACTATTTTGTTGTCGATATTGAAGAAAAGCACAGTGTTTGAGTCATGATGTGGATCTATTGGTAGGACTTCTTTTAACATTTATTAAACTTTTACGGCATTGGGCTAAGGAAGTGGGGTTTCAGCCCTGGCTGCACAGGGGAATTGCCCCAGCAATTCTTAAAAATCCCAATGCCAGACTTTACTTTGGACTAGTTATGTCGGAATCTAGAGGGGGCGGGTGAGGGGACATCAGCATGTTCAAGCTTCCCAGCTGATTTCAATGTGCAGCCAAGTTTGAGGACCAGTGCACTGGCTCAATCACACTTGTTCTCAGTGGCTGTTGTGCATTGTTAGGCAGCTTGTTAACTGCTCAGAGGTCCAGGGCCATTTTCAGATTTTCCAGATTGTTAAATTTGGGAAGGAGGTCTGTCCTGTTAATAAGGTCCCCAGGGAATTTTTGCTTACTCCAAAGTTTGCAAACTTAAATCATGCTCAATCCTATGATTGTATTCATTTTACAGACAGGATAAAAGAGGCAGAGAGAAGTTAAGTAATCTGTCCAAGGTAACAAGGTAGGTAACTGGCAGAACCAGGATTTGAACCTAAGGCTACTGAGCTTACCTATTAGCTCCTCTCCTTTTTCTTTGTGACAAAAACCTAAGTGTGCTTCAGGAGCTGGTTGTGAAAATAAAGATAAGGTTAGGTGCAGTGGTTCATGCCTGTAATTCCAGCACTTTGGGAGGCCAGTGTGGGAGGATCACTTGAGCTGAGGAGTTTGAGACCAGCCTGGGCATCATAACCTAGTAAGACCCCCACCGCATCTCTACAAATAATAAAAAAGATAAGGAGGATATGCATGTAATATTGTATGTTTTAAAGATGGAGAAGTCGGTATTACCATTCCATAGTGAGGAAACAGGACCAACTTGGTGAACTAACTCCCACTTCCAGGGTCTTTGGGCCTTTAAGAGGCAGAGCTGGGATTCCAGATGTGGGTCATTTTCTCCAGACTCTCAGGTTCTGCAAGTGAATCATTCAACACCTGAGTCATCCCGGCATCCATGTTGATTGGCGCCTGATAGGCCCATAACCAATAATGAGAAAGTGATTGGCGGGGCGGGAAGGCTGGTCAGGTGAGTGGGTGAACCAGTGAGGGAGTGAAGGGGTCCAGGTAGCTCACTTGCCTGTTTCCTGGATTCATTCTATTTTTCAAGTAGAGTTGGATCACTAGAGGGCGATATCGGACAAGAGAAAGAAGAATTCTTCACTGTTGTTTCTAGGACTGGTGAAGATAATACATCTGTAGCCGTGGATTTAAACCAAAAAGGGAGACTGTAATTTACAGAGCAGTTAGTGAGCATTGCTTTCCCCTGGGCTTGCAGGCTGATGAGAACCTTTCTCAAGCCCCATTAACACATTGGGCCACTCCAGACCTTTCTAGGCTTAAAACCAACAGGGCAAAGGGGAGAGGAGGGAAATCTTGGTTGGCCTGAAAAGTGGATGTTTGTAGATAATAGGAGGTTTTAGAAAAAGACATTTTGTAGCCTCCCAGACTTTTACGACATTGATGGAAGTTAATGTTTCAAGAAATGGTATTATAATGAAGTTGTATGCTGAATTAATTTTCCATAAATAAGACCATACATTTCCACAGATTGCTTTTCTGCCATATCATGGGAGTGTGTGCTCTTGGTGGATGAGTGTTCTCTCTCCTTCCTCCACCTGCCCCCTCTTCTCTCCATGAGCTTTAGAGTAAACGCGATCTGGGTGTCTCCACTGGTTGTGTGGCCTTGAGTAAGTCACTTAAATCTTCTGAATCTCAGAGTCATCAGTGATGACATTGCAGGTTTGTCCTGAGGTTTAAACAGAGAACATGTGGGCCTCCTTGGAACTTCCTTCAGGTTCCTGTTTCTTTGTCTTCTCTTCTCTGCTTTTCCAGTAAGCACCAAAAGTTCTGATGTCAAAAGAGCAGTGAAGTCTTTACTGAGAATTCACCAGTTGGCCCTCCCTGGGGCCATCGCTAACCCCAAGATGTGCATTTTAGAAGCTATGAGCATTGGAGGCGGCCCCTAAGGAATGAATTTCAAGTGAAAGCCTTTTAGACTCAACACCTACTTAGTGCTAATAATTACAATGAAAATAACTCCTATTGAGCGCATATAATGTACTAAGCATTGTGCTGAAGGTTTTATTGGTCCTACCTCCCTTAATCCTTGCCACAAACCTTATGAGGTAGGTGTTTCATTATGTCCTTTTTACAGATGGGGAAACTGAGGATCAGAGAACTTAAGTAATCTAGCTGAGGTCACACAACTATTAAGTAGCAAAGCTGGAGTCAAACCCAGATGTGATTCCAAAGCTTATGGTCAGGAAGAGGGCTAAAAATAACATACGTGTATCATTCACCCTGTGCCTGGGCGACTTCCATAGAAAAGTTGTATGTCCAGGATACTGGAAGGAAGAGGAAGCCACGCATGATAGAAACACCTGGAAACACTTCCTAGAAGTGGTGTCATTTGAGCAGGGCCCTGAGGATTAGTCTGGGTTCTGGCAGGCAGAGATGAGGAAGGAAGAGAGTGTTAGAGGAACCACCAAATGCAAAGACAAGGAGACTGGAGAGCATGGGGTTTGTTTTTGGGATGTGGATGTATCCAGTAATGTGTTACCAAACAAGTATAAGGGGTGCTAGCTATCATTATTTGCATTTTACACATTAGGAAAATGAGGCACAGAGAGGGTAACTGATTTGGCCAAGGTCACACAGCCAAGTGGCAGAGCTGGGATTTAAACTGCCATCTCTCTGACTCCACTTCTGTAGGGTGGAGAGCACATATGGATCTCAACTCAGTCACAACTAAGAGAAAGGCTCTAGTACCTGCGGCTTTTGGGGGCAATCCCAAGGCCAGCAGCCCAGCCATACCAGAGGTTCACACACCAATAGCGCCCGCACACCCCCACCTGGAAATGTAGTGGGGAGAACAGTGGGACAGGACAATGTTCAAGTTCTGAGACACCAACAGTAAGAATCGACCTTTGCACCACACCCAGCTTTCTTCTCAGTTTCACCTTAGGATCAGCCTACTCTCTCACATTCTTTTACATTTCATAATTACTGCTCGTTAACCATGTGCCAGACCCTTAAACAACATGGAGGCATGAGGTTGGCTTAGAAACCTGTGGGAGGTCACGTAGTGAGCAAGTGGCAGATGGAGGATTCAGGCCTGGCCTGGGCTGCTCACCACAGTGCTGTTCCCCTCTCTTGGGGTAAAGAGCAGGGAACAGATGAGGAGATGGGCTCCTGTGAAGCCCGCCCTGCTTCGCCTAATGGCCCCACAAGGCAGCTAGTCATAGGTGAGTCTCAGGAGGTCTGAATAGCTTACCAGGGCTGGTGGAGCCAACACAGGAGACCAGATCCTGACCCTCCCTGCTGCCCCACATCCACCTGCCCTCAGAGTCTCCAGGCCACCACTTCTCCTCCAGCCCATCCCGAGGCAGCAGTTGCCGATGGACCCTGAGCGTCCGTAACACCACCACAGCGAAGGTGCTGGCCTCAGGTTCTTGTTACCTGAGAATCTGCCTGCAGGGGACAGGGACCCCAGGCCACTGGTAGTTCTGTTTATGTGGGTTTTAGACTCAATGAAGTCATGGCTGTTTTCATTCTATGGACAGAGACTGCCTTGACTCTAGAGGGACATTTATAGGGCCCCAGGCAATATCCACAGATGGGCCAGATGCTGATGTTGGCAGACACACAGAAATCCTGTTTGAGAAAGGTAACGTATAAAGGGCACCAGAGGGGATTCCCTGCTGTGGAATTAAGAGGAGTCACCAAGGTAGTGATGAGAGTGGAGACTCATCTCCATGTGTTTGTGGAGGAAAGAAGGGAGTGTATGTGTATTTATTCATTAATTTATTCATATCTATTCACTCAGCAGACATACGCGGGGAACCTATTATGTACCAAAGAATGTGTCAGGCGTCAAAGAAATATCAGGGTACAGAACAGAGCGAATTTTTGCCCTCACAGATCCTCTCACTGTGCTGGTGATGATGGACATTAGGGAAGAGGAACAGCCGACGAGCACATAAATCAAATACCTAAGTTAGGTGATGGCGGCAAGTGACACAGATGGAAACGAACGAGGGGAGGAGCTGGGAGGTCTGGTGGGTGGAATTTGTCTGGAATGGACCATCATTCTTGCTCCAAAAGGAGCTAGAATTTGGTTCTTTTTCTCCTAAAGAAATGGGTCTTGATTTAGAGAACCACGATTCACTCCTCAAAGGTAATGTGCAGGCTAAGCTCCAGTATCTCAGCGGAGAATGCTTAGAGCCAAAATGACATGAGAGTGGTTTATATTGGCTCCTCATAGAGTCAGTGCACTCTCAGCTGATGGGGTAAGGGAGGTGGTTTGTACCCAGAAACCTGGGTCCATTGTCCTAAGGTAGGGATGGGAGCAGCACTTCCAGGAGCAAGTGTGGGTGAAGACCAGAATGTTCTGGTGTTCTATCACACTGTAGGGTGACTATGTCAACAATAAGGTATTTTATATGTCAAAGTAGCTAGAAGAGAGGATTTTGAATGTTCCCCACTACAAAGAAACAAGAGATGCTGTCAGGGATGGGTACACTAGTTACCCTGAGCTGATGATTACACAATGTGTACATGTATCAAAACATCACATTGTACCCTGTAAATATGTACAATCATTATGCATCAATTTTTTTAAAGACCAAAATGAATATGTGCCACTGTGCCATAGGTTACCTGTAAGGTACAGGGCTTCTTGCTGTCTGTTGTGGAAGCAGTCGGGCCTTTTCACGACTCCCAGTGAAATGGCGAGGAGTTTTGGGGCTCAGTTTTTCTGAAACAAAGATATGGGCCCAGAGTGTGACCGCAGCCCAGAATGTTGTACATGTTAAAGTGTGGCCTTGGTGCATGAATTAAATTTGAATCAGCTGCCTTCTGTTTAGGGCCTATAAACCTCCCCTTCTTTCAAAGTCTCTGGTGGCCAAAGAAACACAGATTTATGAGAGAGTGGCTTTGCTTTTTAAACTTAAGCCCTCAAAAGGGGACTTCCCTGGGAATCTCTCTTAAGACATTTCTGAACTTAGTTTTTTTTAAAAAAAATACTAAATATAATCAATTTTGAATTATTTGAATTATTTTCATTAATTGCCAGTCATCCAAAAGAACTGAGCACCTTTTAGGTACCAGACACTGTTCTAGGCACAGGTGTGAGCAAGATACATGGTCCCTGTCCTTATGTAGTGTACAGATGGACCAGATGCTGATGTTGGCACACACACATAAATCCTCCTGTTTGGAGAAAGGTAAGGTATAAAGGGCACTAGAGGGGATCCCTCAGCAGGGAATCCCCCCCTGGACACAGAGTAAATGGGTAGTCATAACATGGGGCTCTGAGAGGGGAAGGAGGGGGTGTTTTAGGAGATACTTAAAGATAAAGGTCAGGGATGGCTTCCTGGAGGAAGGAGTTAGCTGGATGAAGAGTTGTGGGAACAGCATAGATGTCCAGGTGAGAGAGGGGCTGGCCTGGAGTGGAGAGGGCATGGAGTGCACAGCTAGAGCGTCATAAACTGGGGAGGGCGATTTAGGGAGGTGATGGAGAGAGATGCTAGGGCTGTCAGAGCAAAGTATCACTGACTGGGTGGTTAAAACAACAGAAATTTATGTTCTCATCATTCTGGAGGCAGGAAGTTCGAGATCAAGGTGTTAGCTAGGTTGGTTTCTCCTGAGGCCTCTCTCCTTGGGCAGTCATTGCCATTTTGCTCTTTGTCTTCACTGGGCTTCACTCTGTGCATGTCTGTATCCTTATTTTCTTTTTGTATGAAGGCATCAGGCATATTGAATTAGGGGCCTCCACTTACAACCTCATTTGAGCTTAATTACCCTGTTAAAGACTCTATCTCCAAATACAGTCATGTTCTAAAGTACTGGAGGCTGGGACTTTCAATATATGAATTTTGTGGAACACAATTCAGCCTGTAACAGATGTATAGTCACTGGATCAAGCAAGGCGTTGGAACCACGTTAAGAAGTGTGGACTTTGTCTGGAAGGCAAGGGGGAGTCACTGAAGAGTCTTACACAGAGTGGCAATGCTCATGTTTGCATTTGGCAGAGATCTTACAGCAGTGAGGGGAAACTTGTAGAAGGATAGAGTTGGGTTCAGAAGCTATGAGGATGTTGTCTAAGACAACTCTTGGCAGAGGGAGATTAGGAGGTCGAAACTACAGGAACTGTGATGGGTCACTCCTCAGGGTCAGGGCAGGGGAGTGTCAAGGTGAGCTGGAGTTCTGGTTTGGGCCACTGGGTACACCATGGAAATCTTCCCTGAGAATCGTAGTCTGGGTGAGGGGGAGGAGATGAATCCAACATTAGGGAGGCATGCTGAGTTTCAGGGCCCTGTGGGAAATCTGAGTGGGGCCGGTCTCAAGCTCCGGAAATAATTCTGGGTTCGAGATATGGATTTAGGACTCATTAGCTTGGATGGTAATTGAGGCCATGGAAATGGATGCAGGAGGGGGGATAGACATGAGTTTGAATATTCAGAAAGGAGCTGGCAACTCTTCTTACTGATGCTAGAGATGTGTGTGTACCCAGAATGACTAACACCTCCACTCATATGAAGGCCCAGTTAATCTTCAAGACCACGTTTTCCTCTCTGAGGAACCATTGGGATCCTGGGGTAAGAGAGGGTCTTGGGTCTCCTGGGCATTTGCTCCCTTCCCAAGATCTGAGGACATTTAATTAATTTTGATACTTAATGAGTCACTGGTTGCCTTCCCAGCTGAGTCAGCCAAGGTACCCCTCCTGGGAAGCACAAGCCAGGCAGTTCCAACCACTGGCCTTGTTTGTCAGAGGGACGGGGCGAGAGAATGGGGTGTGACTTCCCAGACTAGCAAGCTGTAGTGTCTGACTACATGGAGGCAAGGAAAGACACCAGTGTACAAAAGGTATTTGCTTGGCTTAAGGGTGTGTGATGCATATTTTTGGTAGTAGTAGCAGATTTGTCTTTTTAAGATGTCTTTTTTGAGCCACTTTTAAAATAACAACAGCTGAAATTTATAGAATCCTCACCAGCTTCCAGACAATGTGCTAAGCATTTTACCTGCATTGTCTCAATTCATCCTTACAAGCAAGCACTGTAGTTATTCCCATGGTACTAAGGACATGATAGAAGTCACACGATATGACTTTTGAGGCTACGACATGAAAGCATCTACCTGGCTCTCTCACTTGTCTCAGGATGTATGCCTAGGGAGCCACAAGCCAACATGTGAAATGTCTGGTTACCTTGCAGATGCTATGCTAGAGAGAGCATGTGGAGAGACTCCACAGAGAGTGATGTCCAAGGATCCTCTGCTGTTCCTGCCTTTGAGCCAACCCAGCTGATGCCAGTAGAGCAGAGATGAGCTGTCCCCACCAAGTCCTGCGAAGATTGCAGATTTGTGAACAAGTAAGTGTTTTTGCTTGAAGCCTTTATGTTTTTGGGTGCTTGATCATGTAGCCCTAGGGCTAACTGAAACATAGTTGGAAGTGACGAGATTCAAGGTCATATAGCTGCTTAGGGGAAGAACAAAGAAAGTATACTCTCCTTGCATTCAAAGCCTAGTTCTTCAATTTGCTTGCGGTGTGACCTTTGGCAAGCTACTGAACCTCTCTGTTCCTCAGTTTTCTCATCTGTATGATAGGGATGAAGATGGTATTTGTTCAGAAGGTAGTGATGAAAATAAATATGTCATTCTTGGCATGTAGGAAAAACCTAGTAAGTAGCTGGGTTGGGGTTTCAATTCTGGCAGTCTAACCCTAGACTCCTAACTGGCAAGCTCAAGTCCAGAACAGTCCCACCAATCCCTGAAAAGAAGGCCAGACAGCAATATCCCAGGTACTCCTATTTTTTACCCCATAGGGTGTGATTCTGAGTTCTCCTTGGCCGCCCTCCTCTGTTCAGTGGGCCTTGATACATGATTCTCTGAACTGAAGGCCGCACCATCACTCCTCTCTGTTTAGTGCAGCCCAAGATTACACTGGCTTTTTTGGCAGTCACATCACATTGTTGACTCATTCTGAGCTGGCAGTCAAAATCCTAAGTGTTTTTGTCACATGTGCTAGCATCAAGCTGCATTCCTTCCCTTCTAGGATTGGTGCAGTTGGAGTTTTTAAAAATCCAACCACAGAATCGTCTAGCTTATTAGATTTTGCTCATTGTGGTAGCGTGCCTAGGAAAGAATCCAGATGAACTCCTCTCCTGGGTTCTTGGAGATACCCTGTATCCTTTTAATAGACCTTTCTTTTTTTTCTGAAGTCTGCTTGGATGGCTTACTGGTACTTGCAACACAAAAAGTAAGCCATAGACTGACTTCCGGGTGGTCTGCGCGCAGGAAAAAAGGAGGTGTGGCAGGTGTGCTATGATAGAGGGCAGAGAACGCAGATGCCAGGAGCGTGTGCCGGGTGCCATGTCCCAGCCATGGCAGACCTTGCTGTGGATCATGACTCTCTTTGTGCTGAGTCAGGAAATGGCCTCTACTTTGATTAGCTGTCACCTGAGTAGGACAGAGCTGAGGACAAAGGACAGAGCTGAGGACAGAGACTGCTTTCAAAGTTGACCCTGGCATCATTAATCAAGCTTCTACCTCACTGGTTGTTCAGATGGTTCCCAATTCCCCCAAATGTGCTGCCATCTCACCCTCATTTTCTCAGCTTGCCCACAAAGATAAAATGATATTTTTTATCAAGTGTCATTTCTTGCTGAACTTAGAGAACTATGAGCTCTCTTAAGTGGTCGCATCCCTTGATTCTGCTACTCCGGCGATACTGTGTACAGTGCTTGCTGAGCCAGTCACTGGGTGGTCTGTGGTGCCACAGAGGGCAGGTGGGTCAGAGTGGACTGAAGAAAGTATCAGAGTCTGATGGACCTCACTTCTGCAGTCAGTGGGGGATTTTCCCAGGTGCTTTAGCTCAGGAAACATGGTGCTCAGTAGAATGCACCCTGGGCATCTATAGTTCTCTGCATAGCTCTTGGGCAATACAGAAGCACAGTGCTGACTCAAGCAGAGCCTGAGCCATCTCTACACACTTTTCCACCTTGTCCTTGCGTCCTACAGATTAGGTCCTAATTGATCTCTATTCTCCCTCCCCCCTTACTCTCCAGCCTAGGGACATCTTTCTATTCTGGGAATAGGATGCCTTACCTTTACTCCACTTACATTCTCTCAGATATGTTGTTTGTGCATGTAGCCATCCTATTTGCCTGTGCTTAAGCCCTTGAAGCTCAAAATTAATCATTAGCTTCTTTTTTTGGTCCCCCCTTGCTTTCTCTTATGTCAGCTGTTCCTTGAGGGAACGAAGGCAGACTGCTGGGCGAAACGCAAAAAGGGGAACAGCCCAGGGGTATAAGGACATTGTAGAATAAAGAGCATATTGGTTAATAGCTTAGAAATGTTATCCCTCTAGACAAGTATCAGAAAGTTGCTCAAGCTTGCTCAGCAAATTATGGGAACTGATTGTAAGAGGCAGCTTATGGAAGCTAGCGTTGGAAATGGCTGATTGGACCGAAGTGGAACAGGCGCCCGGGGGACATGCTCTCACAGTTTCTCACGTCTTCAGGTGCCATAGTCTCTCGTCTCTGGCTCTTCTGAATCTCTGCCTCGCCTCTTCTCTCTCTGGACTGGCTTTCACTGCATTGGTGGACGTGTGACATGAGGATACTCAGCCCTCCCCATGGCCCAATTGCCCATAGCCCAATTGTACCCATTAGAAAAGCTGCCCCTTCAAGAAATATTGTAATTGCCCTCTGCCAGGAGACTGAGTTAAAAACACACAAATAAGCGAGGACCGTACATGCTCAGTAGCCCACTGCTGCATGTTTGTATGCAGTGATGGCAAGTGTGACCTGGAGCTCTGGCCTCTGCTTATCCTCAGAATCGGCCGGCAGAGGAGGAACATTCTTGAGCCTCAGTACCCAAAGAAGGGGAAACTCATTGGCCCAGCTTAGACCCAGTGTCTGCCTACCTGTGGTTTAGTCAGCTGTGATCGGGGGCAGGAGACACCTGAAGGAGCGTACCTTGGCTGTGTAGGTGGCAGACATCCCACAGTGCTCATGTAGGGGGGTTAATCGCATTAACTCTGGGTATTTCTTTGGCATCCCCCAACTAATTTTACCATAATATTTACAATATTGAATTAGTACATCTAAGAATAAAAGTTCTTTGACAGAACTCACATGGTAGTTGCTTTTTGGACTAAACTGCTCTGCAGGTCACCTAATGTACATGTATTATCATCCACTATTGTTGCTTCAATTGTATGTATCCACTTTCACGTCACTTCCCAGGTAAACCTTACTTCCCCCTGTAGAAAACATGGTTCACTCAAACGAAGTAAATAAAGGGGCTTTCCCCAAAAGTGTGGGCAGAATTAAGGGAATCTGACAAGGAAAGTAGGAGCTAAGAAGGCCTGGCAGCCATTCGCCCTGCTAAGCTAGAACAGGCTGTGGAGGGAGCAGTTACTGGGGCCAGGAGAAGGTGGTGGTAGCTGCAGGGATGTAGGTCAGGGAACCTCATGGGACCTGTAGCCTCATGCAGAGGGAAGCAGCCAACTTATAGCCACCTGTGAGGGAGGGAGCTAGGCAAATAAATGCCTCCACCTTGTTCTCCTTCTCTTCTCCAGTCTCCTGCCAGTGCCCCCACTGGTTAAATCTAGCTCAGGGCCAGTGGACAAAAGATCCTGTTTCGGATGCATAAGTGTGATCCTTGTAGGGGTGCAAAAAAGGATAGAAATAGGTGGAAAATAGATCTGGGAGTGGCAAATGGAAACTATCCAGCATGTTCCAAGTTGCATTCCTCTGTGATATGCCTTCCCAGACCACTTCACTGCCTCATCGTAATGCTCATTCCAGTCTGTCATATCTCCTGAAAGATTAGGCACGCAGAGCATATGCCTCATGGAGTGTAAGGACTGTGTCTGACTTGTCATTGCTGTACGCCCAGAGCCTACCCCTGCGTCTGATTGTCAATGATGTGTAATGGAGCTTGGAACATGAATGGGCGCATGTCTGATGTTCCCACGTGAACATTCTTTGGGAGCCCTTTGGGAACAGTGAATCTCCCAGTACCCTACTTGGATACAATAAGGACTATTTAGTGAAAGAACATTCACAGTTGAGCGAATGGATGAATTCTAAGGGTGGATCACTTTATCATTTAAAAAATACCTGAATGTCAATCTGTTGATACCAAGTTTACATCAGAATTCAACCTCAAATTAATCAGCTTCCATTCGGATCTGTTCCTTTCTTGGAGACATGGTAGCATATATGTGCCTCATTTCCTCCTGCTTTGTATCCATATCCTCTTGGTCTGGTGGCACAGCCTCCATTTCTTCACAAGCAACCTGGGATGGTTAGCTTAGGTCCCCAGCCCAACCCTACTCAAGGGATGAGCTCCGACTAAGATGGTGACAAACAGGCTGTCCTGGGATTTTGCCTCTCGAAACCGTGGATCATGTGCCGCTCCTCTCCTTCTGCTTTGTTTCTTTTTGGCTTAAGTTAAGCAGAGGTGGTATTTATTGCTTGTATTCAAAGAACTCATATACTCAGACACCAGGAGGAGAGTTCCAGAATTATCAGGCTATATGGTGGCATGGTTAAGATCTTGAGCATTGCAGCTACATTACTTGCGTTTAAATCCCAGTTCTGCCATTTTATGTCTGTGTGACCCTAGGCAAGTTACTTATGTTCTCTGTGCCTCAGATTCCTGATCTTCAAAGTGGAAACATTAGCTGAGATAAAGCATGCAAACACTCTTAAAACAGTTCCTAGTACATGGTGAACATGCAGTACATATTATCAGGGTTTTGACCATCCAAGCAACTTGAGAAGAAAAAAAAATGATGGAAGTATACTTCTTTAAACAAAAAGAAAAAAAAATCACAGATCATGGAATAAATCGGAATGAAATCAATGATTTTTCAAGGGCTGCTATGTCTTCCTACCCACTCTGATGTGGGTTAGATACAGAGAAAAAAGAATCTGGAGCTGTTTCCAAAGGTGGCATTTAAACATGAGCTTGTGCCTTTTTATTTTTCAAGAAAAATCAGAGGCCAGTGGCTATATCTGCTGTTCTCTATTTCTTTTCTGGGAAAGTTCATGAGTTCTTGGCCCCAAATAAGCTTAGTTCTCTACCGCTTCCCACAAGGAAATTAAATTTTCAGGTCCTGCACAAAAAGTTTAGTTATCGCTAATATAATCATTGGTGCTGTCACTGTTGGTCTGTAGGAGCCGAGTGGAAGGATGGAATTTGACAGCAATAAAAAATTCTCCCTCTGCCTCTGCTCTCAGACACTTGGATACACATTAACACATGTGTGCACAATGTGACACACATGCTCAGGCACACACATGCACAACCACACACACCCATAAACAAAGGGATGGCTTTTCCAGAGACAGTTACCGTGAGTGATTTTTTTATCCTGAGTGTTATCCTGAGTGATTTTTAGTAAACTAAACCCATTCAGTATTTTGGGGGTACCCACTTAGCCAGAGCTGGGCATGGAGAAGCAGGGAAGAAGTTGTTGCTCTAGGCTTGATCAAAGCTGCAGTCCTGGTCCTGCTTTCTAGGAGATTCTGAAACGGTGTTTTGAGGGAGAGAGACTCCTGCCAGTATCAAATAAAAGGTAGGTTGTGAAAAGGTTATGCGAGAGGTTAAAAAGTTGGCTTTGCTTTCGTTCTTTAATTTTTAATGTTACTCTGGAGGAGTTTCACAGACTCTCAGTCTAGTTTTGGAACCAACCAGACTGGTTCTGCATTGGTCTGGATTTAAATACTGGATTTGCTGCTTATGAGGGGTGACACTTACTGAGCCTTGGTTTCCTAGTCTGTGAACAAGGTATGAATGACACCTATCTATATGTGCTAAGATTGCATCTGCTGGAAGTCACAGAGATCAGATGGCAGTGACTTAACCAAATAGGAGTTTGTTTTTCTCATGTAATAAGTAGTTCAGAGGTGAGCAAGCCAGGGTTGGTACCACTGTTCCAGGGGCTCATCAAGGACACAGGCTCCCAAAATCTTCCAGAGCCACAGATGGCTTCCCTGGTTGTAGTCAGGATAAAGGGGAATGGACAAATTGGCAGGAAGCTGAAGATGTGAGCCAGCCACATCCATCCCCCTTTGGAGAGCTTTCTAGAAAGCCCCACTCACTGACTGTATCTTATACTTTGTTGAACACACTATGTCAAGATGACCAACACTACCTGCAGAAAAAGCTAGGATATCAAGTATTTTAACTGAACATGTAGTTGCCTCAAACAAAATAGAAGTCCTGTCACAAAGGAGGAAGAAGAGACTCCAGCAGTATCTGCCTCATGATATTGGGAAGGTTGTTGAGGAGACTCTGTGAGACAATTTATGTCAAACTCTTGGCCCAATGCCTAACATGTGGTGACTATTATTATTAGCTGGGACTCTCCCCATTGTCTTCTCAACACAGCCTCCTCAGTGTTCAGGGACTCCCCCTGCCATCAGCCACCTCCTGTCTGAATCTAAGTTATGCTCATGACTCAGGCCATCTCATCTCCTCCAGAAAGTCTCCCCTCACCTCTGTGGTCCTCAAAGATATCACCTGCTATTTTAAAAACCTGTAGCATGAAATGACTATTATGACCCAAATGTAATTTCAAACATATTTCCTAGTATGAATAGATTTATATCTCTGTGTTTATTATTTTCTCACAACTAGGTTACAAGTATCTTGATGGCAGAAATTACATTTTATTCCTACACTTCTGCCACTAAGCTCTGATTACTGGTTCTTACGCATCTCAGATGCCCACACTGAGTAGATTACAGAACATTCTGAGGTAGCTAGCTTTCGTTTAATTTGCTGTTGGACTGAAATGTGGTGTGTCAGGGGTTTGTTCATGTATGTGCAATAATGAATCCTGCTCTTTTGGGCATTTACTGTTTTCTAAACATTTTTTGAATTTTTGTTGATATATAATGGGGTACATATGATATTTTGTTTCATGCATCAAATGTGTAATAATTGAGTCAGGGTATTTAGGGTTTCCATCACCTTGAGTATTTGTCACTTCTGTGTATTGGGAAAATTTTAATTCCTCTCTTCTAGCTATTCTGAAACATATAATACATTGTTGTTAATTGTAGTTACCCTACTCTGCTATAAAACAGAACTTACTCTAACTCAGGAATGGAAAACCAAACACCATGTGTTCTCACTTATAAGTGGGAGCTAAGCTATGAGGATGCAAAAGCATAAGAATGATATAATGGACTTTGGAGACTTAAGGGGAAGGGAGAGAGAGGGGTGAGGGATGAAAGGCTTCATATTGGGCAAAGACTACTGCTTGAGGGACAGGCGCACCAAGGGCATTCGCTGTTCTATGTACATTGATTTTGGAAGCTCAGATAGCCAAGGTGTGGTCTAGTAAGTGTATACCAGGGTGACCCTCAGAACAAAGAGGAATTAA
This sequence comes from Sapajus apella, assembly GCF_009761245.1. NCBI lineage: Eukaryota > Metazoa > Chordata > Mammalia > Primates > Cebidae > Sapajus > Sapajus apella. The sequence continues at coordinate 684,589 of NW_022437050.1, read as the reverse complement.
ACATGAGATTTAGGCTAGGCGCAGTGGCTCACACCTGTAATCTCAGCACTGGAAGACAGAGGCAAGTGGAACCCCTGAAGTCAGGAGTTTGAGACCAGCCTGGCCAACCTGGCGAAACCCCGTTTCTACTAAAAATTCAAAAAGTAGCCGGGTGCAGTGGTGGGTGTCTGTAATCCCAGCTACTCAGGAGGCCGAAGCAGGGAGAATTGCTTGAACCTGGAAGGCAGAGGTTGCAGTGAACCGAGATTATGCCACTGCACTCCAGCCTGTGTGACCAGCTCCAGACTGGAGCAAGACTCTGTCTTAAACAAACAAACAAACAAAATGTGAAGTTTAGAATGCCCATCTGGAAGCGTTATTTCATTCATTCACTCATTCACTCATCCGCCAACTACATGCCCGACATACGCTAGGCACAGTTCTGAGTGTAGCCCTCCTGCTGCTGTGTCACCTCCCATAGCTTCTTCCCATCTCAAGGTAAGAGGAGCACCTTTGATCAGCAATACTCACTTTCTTCTGATTTTGACTCAATGGTACTTCCCCCGCACCCATCAATTTCAAGACCATTTCCTAAATCTGACTTAGCCACTTGATTTCATGGAGTGCCCTGTCAAATAATTGTGAAAGAAGAACATGAAGCAGGACTATTGTGGGTGGGAAAGCCCCATTACTTACCTGCCCCTTTTCTAGCCAACTCATATCCTGGTCCCTTGGGGATCCCCAGATGAAGTACCAGCACCCCCTCTCTCCATCCTTCACTACTTCAGTGGAAAGAAAAGAACTTATCTTCAGGAAGATTGGATTTTATTCCTCAAAATGAATGAATTCAGCAAAGAATTTCTGAGCTCTTGTTATGTGTAAGGTACTGTGCTTGCATGGGTGATGAGAACACAGCTATATTAACAAATCAATCAAGTAACTGATTAAATATTAGACTGTGCTAGCTGATGAGGATACTCTAATCTTCATAAGACTGACAGAGCACTTTCTATGTGCCAGGCCCCATGCTTACTGTCTTATGTACATTTTCTCCCTGCATCCTCTGAGGATTCACACAACACTCTGAACAGGTCGAAGATGGAATGATTATCCTCTACTTGCCCCTTGTCTCCTGGTTTGTATAGAACCCATCAAGGAGTTGGAGAGGACTGGAGATCTAAAAACAGAATCTAAATTCTGGGAAGAGACCACTTGTCTGTTGGGGTGTCCCATGCCCACATAAGGTGGCCTCAGTCGAGCAGTATGCTGGCATTTTGAGTGGAAAGGATCTGAGATATATTCCCCTGTACTCTGCCTCTGAGTATACCTCAGGTCAAATGGGTATGCATGAGATCTGAAAATGTCCCATACCTTGTGGTAGAGGAGAGGAAGATAGTTAAGAAGTCAGAACCAGTTATTTGCATGGGATCATTGTGATGTGGTTTGAGGGGACACTGTGGCAGTCTTAGTGTGGATGAGCACAAAGTTGGGGCTCAGAGAGACAGCACAACAGGATCAGCAGAACCAAGTAGAGGCTGAGTCACAGGGAGGACAATCTACATTTACTGTGCCTCTGTCACATCAGCTGTGGACACTTTAGAATTGTGTGTGATGAGGAAAAAAACTGATGCCCAGCCATGACATCGGGTGTTACCTAGACCAACCAGGACTACAGGTACTACCTGGAACAGATGCCCTTCTCAAGGAAGGGGAGAACAAGTCAGAAGGGTATAACAAGTCTTCCAGGAACTTAATTTTGCTCCAGGGGATACAAGAAGGAGAAAGGCGGGAGAGAACTTCAATTCAAATGAATAAATTACTCAAAATAGGTGGGCTTTAATCTCTTGTGATGGTGTTATCTTGATGTAAAAAGATTGATTTGATTTTTTTCTGTGTCACTCATAGAAACAGTGTTTTCAGAGTTGTAACTGTGAATTTTATACCCACAACAGGAGTTTAGGTAAAAATATTCTCAACTATTTTCTTTTCTAATCTTTTACTCTTGGCTTCCTTCTCAGAGCACTTCCTTATAACCTGAAGCGCCTGCCAGGAACAAGGTAGATCTTAAACCTATGAATAATGGCTGAGGTTTCATCCTTAGACTGCATGATTTCCCCAGGGAGTACATATTTATATTCATCTTTTAATCAATAGAGAAACCAGAGGATGACTCATTGTCTCAGAGAGGAAGAGGAAGTCATGGTGTCCTTAACTAGAGTCCCTCTGGGTTTTGGTTTCTACTCGGTGGGGTTGCAGCAGCCCTGTGAGGAATGCATGAGGGAAGGGGGCAAAAGGTGCTGGGAAGAGAGATGGCGACTATTTGGACAAAGGGCTCTTCCTGTCAGTGGCTTCGTCTCCACCCAGACCCAGGCTCCAGTTCAGAAGTTCAGTCCCTTCTCCAACACCCACGCCCAGATTCACATGCCGATACTCAAAGCTATTCCCTCATCACCAGGGCTGGGAGGGACCCTGCCTGCAAGCCCTTTCCTCTTCTAGATGCTGAAAGAAGGAATTACAGAAAACAAACAAAACAATGGCAACACTATGGAGACAGTAAAAAGACCAGTGGTTACTAGGGGTTAGTCTGAAGAGAGTAATAAGTAAGCACAGTACAGAGAATTTTTAGGGCAGTGAAACTACCATGCATGAGACTATAATGGTAGATGCATGTCATCATATGTTTGTCCAAATCCGCAGAACATACACCAAGGGTGAACCCTAGTGTGGTAGTCTCTTGAGGTTTGCTTTTCAAGGTTTCAGTGACCTGTGATCAACCGTGGTCCAAAAATATTAAACAAAAATTGCAGAAATAAACAATTTGCAAGTTTTAAATTGCATACCATTCTGAGTGGTGTGGATGAAATCTCGAACCATCCTGCTCTGTCCTACCTGGGACTTAAATCTTTCCTTGGTCCAGCATATCCACACTATCTATGCTACCACTTGTTAGGTCTGAAAAACATGGTATGTATGTGGTTCAGTACTATCCCAGGTTTCAGGCATTCACTGGGGGTCTTGGAACTAGTCCTTGGGGATAAACGGGGACTACTGTATAAATTATGGACTTTGGGTGATGATGTGTCAATGGGGGTTCATCAGTTGTAACCAATGCACCGCTCTGGTGGGAGATGTTGATAACACAGGAGGCTATGCTTGTGTTGGGAGCAGAGGGTATGTGGGATATTCTGTACCTTCCTTTCAATTTTGCTATGAACCTAAAACTACTCTAAAAGATTAAAGCTTTAAACAACAGCAACAGTGATCTATCCTATAGAAAGCAGTGAGGGGCAGCTTCATCCTTCCCTTTCTTGGAGCATAAATGGAATTTTATTTTTTTTTAACCAATGAGGTAGCTGAGGAAATTGAAATGGAGAGATCCTCATGGTGTTGGTTCAGCTTATGGAAACTCAATATACCAACTTACAAACCAGATCATTAGGAGGTGATTATTTATTTTATAGGCAACTGCATCACTTTAACACAGGATCCCTATAAGCAGTAATTCCCTAGGGCATTTAAGAATTTGCTAATAGATCATGACTATTTTAGAGAAGGCAGAGGCAGGCAGAAAACCAGTTTGGAGCTGTCAACTGCTATAGTTCTGGGAGAAGTAAAGAAAAAAGATGAAGTACCTCTGAAATCCAGTAAATCAATAAGAAAACAGGATGGATTTCCCAAATTCAATTTATACACAACTTTTTATAGCATTATAAATACAGGCCGGGAGTGGTGGCTCACGCCTGTAATCCTAGCACTTTGGGAGGCTGAGGTGGGCAGATTGCCTGAGCTCAGGAGTTTGAGACCAGCCTGGGCAACACAGTGAAACCCTGTCACTACTAAAATGCCGAAGAAATTAGCCGGGTGTGGGGACACGCACCTGTACTCCCAGCTTTTTGGGAAACTGTGGCAGGAGAATTCTTTGAACCCAGGAGGCAGAGATTGCAGTGAGCCGAGATTGCACCACTGCACTCCAGCCTGGGCGATGGAGTGAGACTCCGTCTCTCCAAAAATAAAAATAAATGAATAAATAACTTATTATAAATGCTGAACTAGACAGTTTATTTACACAAATCCTCCTAACAGCCATGAGAGGTAGCTCTTAGTCTCCTCATTTTATAGATGAATAAACTGAGACCTAGGATAGGGAAAAAAACTTATCAAAGGTCACAGATGTTTCACGTTAATATTATTGTACTCCATAATCTCAACTGTGTGTGTGTGTCTCTTTTTTTTTTTTTTTTTTTTTTTTTTGGGAGCATGAGGAACCAAGCACAAAGGGTTAGTCAGCATTCACACCTCTATTTGAAAAATGTTATTTAAAAAGGAAACTATTTTTGGATAGAGTGAATTAAAGAGTAAACATGAGTCTCTGCTAGTTTATTTTCACTGGGTGCACACACTCCTCCAATGATAATTCATCCAGGATGTGAGCTGGAACTCATTAGAAGTCACCAGGCCTGAGGGAGAAGATAAAACCACGATTAAAGACATTTGAGCCCTTTAGGACAATTTATTATCTTGGATTTCATATTTAATAGGGGACATTAATTCACACAAGAAGTCCCCAGGGCAAGCAAATAATGCCCTATAATTGCTGTAGGGCTCTGGAGTTTCCAAGCATGCACTTGCTCCTGGGCTGAGTGAGGTCCTAGGTTTGCTGGGAGGTTCCAGGTTCAGGAACTCCTCTGAAGCTCTATCAGTTTGGCATTGTGGAAGGAAAAGCTCTTGCCAAAAACCAGAACAGCTTCAAGTTATTTCTTATAAGATGGCTATTTTTTTTTTCTCAAAGGCCTCTCCATTCATGCCAATGGGAGGGGAAACTTAACCTAGTAGATAGGTCTGAAGCATTAAAACAGGTGGCAGAATGGCTATGTGGCTATTCTTTTTTCTTTTTTCTTTTTTTGAGACAGGGTCTCCCTCTGTCGCCCAGGCTGGAGTGCAGTGGCACAATCACAGCTCACTGCAGCCTCTACCTCCCGGGCCCAAGCAATCCTCCCACCTCTGCCTGCTGAGTAGCTGAGACCACCATACCTGGCTAATTTTTGTTATTTATTGTAGAGACGAGGTCCATCCTGTTGCCCAGGCTGGTCTTGAATCCCTGGGCTCAAGGAATCCACCTGCCTAGGCTTCCCAATATGCTGGGATTACAAGTGTGAGGCAATGTGCCAGGCCAAGAGTGGCTATTCTGAGAGCCCTGTCTCCCTGGTAGCGGAGTGTGCAAGAATGATCCTTGGTGGGCCTCTGGTCCTCTGTTTGTGAAATGAAGAGTTTGGATGACAGAGTCTCTAAAGTCCTTTTCAAACCTGTGGCAGAGTTAGAGAGGCAGAGTGGGGAAAAGCATCCCGGAGTTCAAATTCCTGCTCAGTTCCTTCCTGCATGTGGAATATTGGAACTATAGTCACAATGCCAGCAAAAGAGTGTTGATTATTTATTAAGTGCCAGGCATTATGCTGAATACTTTAAACACTGAGGCAATCCTATGAAGTAGGCACTGCAATATCTCCATTTCGTTGTTGAGGCAACTGGAACATAGAGGAACTAAGTGACTTGGCTAAGATCATGTGGAGCAGGATATTTTGGATCCAGGTGGTCTGACTTCAGCACCTGCACTTTTACCCACAACCATCTTCATTGTAAGATGGGATAACTGCCTGCCTACCTTATAGCGTTATAGTGAGGATGAAATGATGTCATGAATCAAAGTGCGTAGCATGGATGTAGTTCCTGACCCATAGTAATAGCTTGTGAAGTAGAAGTAAATTGGGTTTGTTTAGCTGGAGAAGCTAATGAGAATATGAGACTTAATTATTGCCTTCAAATATATGAAAGATTTTTAATGATTCACTTATGTTTGATAAATATTGAGCCTCCACAGAGCCAGACTAAATGCTTTATATTATTCTTAAGTCTGTGTCATCCAGGAAGAGAATTCAATTTAAATAGGAGAAATTTAATTAGACATAAAAATAGCTTGACCTTCATACTGGGTATAAAATTTCAGAATAAATGATTGCAATTAGCTGCAAAGTTTGTATACATGATGTTGAAATATAGAATTACTATTTCAAGGCCTGCAATGGACAATTGTGCAAGTTGTTTACTGCGTGTAACCAGGGACTGCCATTTATACCATAGTCTATGTGAATGGTACTCTCTGGAGATGTGCAATACCTAATTTAGATATCCTTTTATCTTGCCTATTTGCCCCAAAATGTTTAGATTGAAGCTGGTCCCATTCTATCTGTAGGAATCCATGGCTTTGAATGGAAGTTGAGAGTTGAGACAATTATCTAAGAAAGGTAAATATGTGGTTTGCGCAATACGACTCACCACTCAGGATTCCATGGCAGTCACAGACCATGTCCTCAGAATCTTCTCAACGCAACACTCCAGGGAATTGCTATCAACAAATCAGATCTGCCACTTTGTCTAAAACACAAAAGCTGTTTAACATAGTGATCAGAAGCCTGGTGTAGAGTTAGAATGACTGGGTTCAAATCCAAGCTCTGATACGTATTAAACTGATGACCATTGAATCAGAAAGGAAGTGTTTTACTGCAAATAATAGAAACCAAACCAAAAGTGTATTAACAATAAGAAAAAATTGTTACCCCCCCATTTTTTAGCCTGAGAAGCATGCACACATGTGCATGCAGACACATACATTTTATATTTTTAACTTCTCTGAAATGAGGTATGTCGTGCAATTGCTGTTGCTAAGCATTGCCTGTCCTTGTGCATTGAACCTGCAGAATGGAGATGGCATTCTTGGAAACAACTCCAGAGATTACAGAAGGGCACTGTCTGGAGAAACACAGTATCACCAATGTTCTTCATGGTACAGAGGACAATTGTATGTGGAAAAACTAGAACATTGATAACTCTGAGTGGACAAGTGATTCTCAAGAGAGTTTGACTCAATGTAAAGCAGATTTAGGAATACCTTGACTAATTTACTTTATCTATGTATATATTTTTGGAAACAGAGTCTTACTCTGTGGCCTAGGCTGGAATGCAATGGCGTGATATCCGCTCACTGAACCCTCAGCTTCCCGGGTTCAAGCAATTCCCCTGCCTCAGCCTCCTGAGTAGCTGGGACTACAGATGTGTGACACCATGCCTCTCTAATTTTTTGTGTTTTAGTAGAGACAGGGTTTCATGATGTTGCCTAGGCTGGTCTCGAACTCCTGAGCTCAGGCAATCCACCCACCTCACCCTCCCAAAGTACTAGGATTACAGGCGTGAGCCACTGCACCTGGCTAAATTTATTTTAAATTAGTATATTTATATTTAAGTTTAAATGCGCAAGAGTGATATGTGATATAAAAAGTCTAGGCATAAGTTAATATAAATGTAACTTTTCATTAAGTATATTCTAAAATTCTAAAAGTATATTCTAAAAATTCTAAATGACAAGATAGCATCATAGCATCATAGTTAATTTGGCAGCATTAAAATTTTTTTTAGTCAGATACGATGTAATGGTCCATCTTACAACTGATGGCATCTTAAATGAGAAGAAATGTGGCATATCACATTACAAGAAGGCCAGAGAGAAGTCAGTGCCAGGGTTGGCCAATTTGGCAGTTTAATAACATTGTTAAGGACAAATTTCTTTTTATTCTTCCAGGCTGTCTTCCTCCTTCTGTTGGCTTGTTCTTTGAGCTGACTCCTCTTGTTACCAGATGGGAAGTCTTGACTATGAGTTGTCCAGGTTCTTGGTGCATTGAACAAAGAATTTAGCAAAATGCACAAGCAAAGCAATGGAAGATAAAGGCACAGATTTATTAATATTAAAGTGAAAGTATACTCCACAGAGCATGAGTGGGCTTGAGCAAGAAGCTCAAGAGCCCTGAGTATAATGTCCCCTGAGGTTTTTATTAACTAGAATAACTTACTAACACCCTTTAGAGGCTTCCAATTGGTTATACCCTATGTGAATGAAGAATTGGCCTGTGACCAATCAGACGCTGGAGCCCCTATGCAAATGAAGGCTTGGCCGGCAGCCAGTCAAAGGCCAAGGTAAAGGCTTGGCTCGTGGCCAATCAGAGGCATTTCCTGTTTGTGGAAGGGGAGAGCAGTTTTGCTGAGGGAGGGACCTCCAGCCTCTTGTCATTTGGACATGGAGAGGTTGGGTTTTCCTTTTGGTTCAATTCTAAGAAGTGAGCCATCAGTTGCTCTGAAACTCCCTGTCTCTACACCCTATTTTCCTATATTACTTTGACAGTTCTAAGAAGACTGCTCCAGTTCTAGGTACTCCATGCAGATGACAATGTCCAGAGACAGAGAGCCTCTTTCATTTATCTCCTTTAGTCTGCAAGGATTCCTGTTCATGTCTTATTGTCTACAATTGTGCCTCACATGCCTAATCATGACCAATGCAAATGGGATTAGGCCATTGACTTAGGCCAATTATGACATCCCCCTGGGCCTAGGGTAGGACTCCACTCCCTACATGACATGATCCCCTGAACAAAACTGAGGTTCTTCTAGCAAGGAGAAGACAGGGTGAATGACTACCAGTCAATCAGAAATATCTGCCATCCTCCGCAAATTGCTTATCTTTTTTTTGCTTCAGTATTTTCACGTGTAAAACAGCAATAATAACAACTACCTCAAAGGATAGCGAGGATTAAATAATGCATATAGGGCTGGGCACAGTGGCTCATGCTTATAATCCCAGCACTTTGGGAGGCCTAGGTAGGAGAATTGCTTGAGGCTAGGAGTTCAAGATCAGCCTGTTCAACAAGTCAAGACCCTATTTCTAAATATATGTATATTTGGTATGGGCTCAAGAAATGTTAGCATTTACTGATACTTTTCCTGTTTTCATTGTTGTTATTATTATGATATTACCCTATATCCAGACAGGTAGAATCTCAACCTGCCACTGAAGAAAAGGAAAATGAGGGCTTAAACTAGCCTTAGATATTAGCACAGATAGTCACTGGTCATTAGGTTTTTTTCTTGAGTAAGTCCTCTATACTAGGTATTGTTCCCAGTGTAAAAAGAATTCAAAACACAGTTCAAAACACAACTCTGAGTTTATGTTCTGGTTGTAGAGGCAACTAGAGAGTTGGAAAAAAGTAGAGATCTCTTGCCTTCTAGCCTCTTGGTATATTCTTTCCTCCCCCTGAAACATAATTTATCATCACATCTCTCCTATCTTAGCCTGGTGAACTCATATTTACCTTATTACATCAGCTTAATTGCTTCCCTGACCTCCAATTTTAGGTAACCTGCCTATGCTGAATGCTTTCATAATCTCCATCATAATAGCAATATTATATTGAAATGTGTCAGTCTTTGTCAGTCTTCCCCACTTTATGGTAAGTTCTATGAGGGCGAAGACCATGTCTGTATTTTTCATGACTGTATCTCCTATTCATAGTGCCTGATGCAATGTAGGCAGTCAGGGTGAACCTGTTGAATGAGGGAGTGAATGAAGGAATGAGAATGAGTGAATGAAGGAGTGAAGGAGCGAATGAAGGAATGTATTTCACTTAGAACTCTTCCTGTTGTAAGTGACAGATATAACCTGGTTTAATTATAAAAGAGATTTATAAATGTCATAACTGAAAAGCCCAAAAGTTGGTCTGATTTCAGTGGTGATTTGATTTAGGGGACTCAAATGATGGCACTAATATTCTGTCAGATCTGCCTTTTCCAGTGTGGGCTTCATTTCCAGGCTTCCCATGGTATTCTTGGCACTTCCAGAGTCTCATCTTTCCAATTCACATACAAAGGCAAAGAACATAAGCCTCTCTTATGTTCTGTGTGTGTAAACTGCTTAGAATAGTGCCTGATATAAGGTAGAGGCTCAAGAAATGTTAGCATTTATTGATACTGTTCCTATTTTCGTTGTGGTTATCATTATGATATTACCCTATACCTAGATAGGCAAAAGCTCAACCTGCCACTAAAGAAAAGGAAAATGAGGGCTTAAACTAGCCTTAGATACTAGCCCAGATAGTCATTGGTCAATAGTGACTTCTACCAGTTCTACCAATATCTGATTCCCACTGAGTCACATGGCCATCACTGTGGCCAAAGCTGGACTTGAGGTGGGATTTTTCTCCACTGAGTACATGTACGGTAACCTTACATATGACCTGAGAATGTGGGATGTAGTGACTCCCAGGGGTAAATTTGGGATATCATAATTAGAAGTGGGGTAAATAAATGCCGGACCACAAAACAACAGATGTTCACTACAGAATGAATAACTGAATCATACAGGACCATGTGATAAAATCAGATGTAGATAAGAAAGTGCTATAGAATTTGTGGTAGGATAGATAAATGCACCCCCGTCAACAAGATGTTGAATCAGAATCCCTAGAACTTGTTAATATGTTACCTTACATGGAAAAGAGGAATTTAGGTTGCAGATGAAATTAAGGTTGCTGATCTACTGATCTTAAAATAAGGAGGTTATCTGGTATTATTTGGTTGGACCCACTGTAATCACAAGGGTCGTTAAAAGGGAGAAACAGAGGTACAAGAGGAGGGCAGAGTTCTGCCATGTGAGAAGAACTCAACTCTCTGTTGCTGGCCTTGAAGATGGAGAAAGGGGACCATGAACTAAGACATTCAGGTAGCCTCTCACAGGTAGAAAAGGCAAGGAAATGGATTTTCTCCTAGAGCCTCCAGAAAGAAACATAGCCCTGTCGATACCTTGTGTTTAGATGTTGGACTTCGAGCCTAGAGAATTGTAAGATAATATATTTGTGTTGTTTCAAACCACTAAGTTTGTGGTAATTGGTTATAGCATTCAAAAACTAATGGAGTTTAAACAAAATAACAGACCATCCTTATAGAATAACAAATAAATGAACAAATTAATGATTCAGGACCATGTAATAAAATCAGGGATAGAAAGAAAAATGCTATGGAGTTCCAAAGAGGGAGAGCTTTTTGTTGGTGTAGTTAAGAAAGGGTTCTCAGAGAAGGCAGGATGGTAGCTATAGTATTTTATGAGCTTCACACACAAAAGGAAGGGATTTGGGGCTGAGGAAAGTGGAATGTTCGAAGGCACGAATGAATCAACACATTGGGAACTTCACTGAAATTGCAGGTTGAGGTTGGAGAACGGTATGAGATGGGGTTGGCTGGATGAGAAAGGGGGTTTGATGGAGCTTCTGCAAATTTGGGAGGAGATGTTTCTATTTGCTCCAGCTAGCCATGAATAGGCAGTGTGGGTTTGGAGCAGAAGCCTATCATGATGACAGAGGTGCCCAGGATGAACTGGGGACAAAGGAGACCAGAGAAGAGCCAGGCTGGCAGTGTGGAAGTGCTGGGCAGGGTAGCCTGTCTGCAGGATCCATAGCTGACTCTCTGCATTTGAGTAGAAATGGGAGTGGAAATAACAAAGAAAGCAGAGAATCCTGGGAGGCAGGGAACCTTCACTTGGGGCTCATGGGTCCTCTCTCTTCTGTTTATGACTTCAGGGAGTCGATGAAACTCCCAAGATTAGATGCACAATTAGGGGTTTTGTAAGTGTTTCTCCTTTTGTGAGTTTTTCATCCTTTATTAGATTCTCAGAGGGCTCTATGACTCAAGACAGGTAAAAGTCATTGATGTAAGTTTAAAAAATATGCTTTGTTGAAGAACAATTTACATGTAAAAAGTGCACGTCGTAAATGTGCAGCTTGATGAACTTGCATAAACTGAATACCCCAACCAGCACCCAGATAAAAAATCAGAACCCTACCAGCATGCCAGTAGTTCCCTCTCAAGCCCTTCCTACTCCCATTTCCTGCCCTCTTCCTGCCACAGTAGCCACTACTTTAATTGCTAACTCAGCTGTAAGGTATTAAGCCAGGGCTGTATCATGTTCTGCCTCCTAGGAATTGGACCAACATTATTAAAAGCTACTATAGGCTAGAAAACCACATATTGTGGATTTCCTCCAGCAGATTTCAAGTAGAATTGGATGAGAAAGCCACTGTAGTGCTTTGCAATCATCCCCACCTTGTTTTGGCACTGGGCATGACTGCTCCAAACAGTTTTCTTCCCTGGGTTTCTAACCCTCTGACATGCAGTCAAAGCTGTGCTTTACCCAAGGGCCAAAAATCTCTGTGCTTCACTCCATTTGCTACATTAGTCACCGTAATCCTGGGGGCTGGGCCACAGAAAGAACAAAATCTAATTTGGGCATTTCATTTTATGAGTTGATCATTATTTGGTTTCCTTTTCCAGTTCAGAATCAAGGGCCAAGAACACAGGCTCTTAAGTACATAGTTACCGTGGTGTGTTTTTATGCTGCAGCAAGTGGCTAAAATGCATTGCAGGGTAAGAGGATTAGACAGCAAATGGCATCTGCTAAATATGAATAGCAAGTCATCCTGCGAGGAGGATACAGTGCATTCCAGCAGACCTGAGGCTGGAGGGGACATGGATGGGCTATAATAGGGTTCAGAACTGATCTATTTGCCTTTTCAAACAATAGTCAAATGAGTAACAATAACTGGATTACAGATTCATTTTCTGCCTAAACACATAAAAGCAGAGAACCCAAAACAAAAGAAATGAGGTGAAGGTTTTGTGGCCTCAACAAGAATAAGGGATTCTGGCAGGAAAAAGAACACCCTAAAAAGAAATTAAATTTCCTCAGAGAAACAGGGAGGGAAGGAACACAGCCACACCCTCCTTGGTCCTATTCCTGCTGTCCCTGCCCTTCCCACTGGCCACAACAGGTATCTCTGAGGTCAGAGCCCGTTGCAATGGGTTTTGGAGGACTGCCCTAATTCTCTAGTTCTGTTGGGATTTTATGGCATTGATTCCTGTTAGGTTTGACATCGGCTGGACTCTCAAACTCTTTTTGTTTAGGAAAGGGTTTCATTATGATGGTATTTGTTCAGCTGGGCAGGGCCTGCCTGTGGAGAGGTCTGTGAAGAAGGTGGGATTTGTTGGGATGACTTTTCCCCTACCCGCTCCCGGCCAAGCCCTTCTTCCCTTTGCGTTTTCTCTCCACTACTTTTCCCATTCCTGGTGTCTCTCTCTCTCCAACCCTGAACTGGCCCTACAGACCAGGGAATTATCAGCCCTTTTCCAGGACCTGAGCTGAGTTTTCATGTAAAAAAGCTGTCACAGATAGAGATGGTAGTTTTAGTTTCACCTGCTTTTTAAAATTTTTTTTAAATTTTTTTAGAAAATTTATGGTCAAAGCTAATATCTCAGAAAAGCCTTTAAAATGTTTATTTTTTAAAATTACAATGGGAAATAAATACATTTATTTTACTATATGTAACATAAAAAATCAAGATGCTTTGACATAAAAAATCAAAATGCGCTGAAAACTTCCATTTAAATGTCACAGAGTGGACAGATCTATTTATTTTGGTTTCTTCTCCAAACTTAGCTAAAACAGCATTGATTGAATGAAGGTGGTAAAACCCACAAAGACAAAGTGTGTGGAAAAATGGGAGAAGTCAACAGAAGGCAAGCTGGGATGCAGGACTCGTAAGGGTCTTCTTAAACCCCAAGGAAAGCCTGGGAGGCAAGAGGGTAGAGAATCGTAAAGAGCATGTCAGCTCACCCCCCAGAACCTCTGGCATCTTAGAAATTGGAGGCTCAGGGATCCTCTAGAAACCAAGGTGTAGGTGGTTCTGAACACAGGAGGATGCGTTTAAGTCTGATTAAAGAGCAATTGGATTCTCAGAGTCCATCCGCCAGCCTGAGCAGCTAGGCAACTTGCCTTTTCTTAGTTCAGCAGAAAACAAAATGTGTCCCCTCCAGAGAGGTTGAAACTGAGACATTCTGGGCCCAGGACACAGCTGAGCATAGGGAAAGAGAATGTCATGTGTGCTTTATTCAAAGCAGGGGGATTAAGTGAAAGATGCTACATTGAATGTGGAGGACTCCAGCTTCCTTCTACCACTCAGCTCCCAGAATGCAACAGCCAGGCTCATAGCACGACACAGGTAGATTGGATGGTTGTTCTCAGGGGAAGTAGATCAATGCAAGAAAAGAATCCCACAGCTACTGCCCTTTGGCTGTCCCCAGTGGAGTGGTGGCTAGGTCTTTCTGGTCAGTATTTCTCTCTTAAGTCAAAGAATAGCCAAAGGCTCCCCCGATGTAGTCAAAGACTGAGTATGGCTTCTAACTTGAAATGTAGATAGCAAGTAAATTAACAGGAAAAGTAAAACACTGAAAAAACAAAGACAATGCGATGATAAGAAGAAAGTTTAAAATAAGTCAGTATTTTCTTCATAGAGATAAAAATTTGTATCTATGAAACAAGAAGAAGATGGTATAAAAAAGGAACGAGCTTTTCTCCCAGCTTTGTTGAAGTGTGATTGGCAAAGGAAAATTGTATATATTTAAGGTGTACAATACAATGTTTTGATATACATATATTTGTAAAATGAGCACCACAGTCAAACTAATTAGCAGGCCTCACATAGTTACCTTTTTTTGGGTTGGAACACTTGAAGTCTACTCTCTTGGCAAATTTCAAATATAAAATACATTTCTGACTATAGTCACCATGCCATGCATTAGTTTTCCAGAACTTATTTATCTTGTAACTGAGACTTTGTATCTTTTGAATAACATCTTCTCTTTCTCCCCACACTCCAGTCTATGATAGTCACCATTCTACTTTCTGTTAATATGAGTTCAACATTTTTTTTTAGATTTCACATATAAGTAAGATCATGCAGTGTTTGTATTTCTGTTATCTTATGTCACTCAGCATAGTGTCCTTCTGGTTCATCCATGCTATCACAAATGGCAGGATTTCCTTCTTTTTAACACCAAGTAACATTCCATTGTGCACATATGCCACGTTTTCTTTAGCTGTCTATCTGTTGATGGATACTTAGGCTATTTCCATATCTTCGCTACTGTGAATAGTGCTACAATAAACATGGGAGTGCAGGTATCTCTTCAAGTTAGTAATTTTACTTCCTTTGGTCATACACCCAGAGGTGTGATTGTTGAATCATATGGTAACAATATTTTTAATTTTTTTGAGAGACTTCCATTCTGTTTTCCTTAATGACTGTATCAATTTACATTCCCACCAACAGTGTACAATAGTACCCTTTCTTACACACCCTTGCCAACACTTTTGATCATAGCCATTCTAACAGATATGTGGTAATATTTTATTATAGTTTTGATTTACACATCCTTGATGATGAGTGATATTGAGCATCTTTTCATATACCTGTTGACCATGTGTATGTCTTCAACAGAAAAATGCCCTTTCAGGTCCTTTACTCATTTTTTAATTGGGTTATTGTTTTTTGCTATTGTGTTCTATGAGTTCCTTACCACATTTGGGATATTAACTATCTTGCTGTTTTCCTTTAGAATTTGATTATTTGCTATAGTAATGGTGTTTTCCTTTATAATTTGATTATTCTCCGTAGATATTAACTATAGATTTTTGCTTCAGGGTTACAATGAGGCATAACAGCCTATTTTAAGCCAATAACAACTTAACCCTGGATGCATACAAAATTATACTTTCTCCTCCCCCATTTTATGTATTTGACTTTATAATTTACATCTTCCTATGTTGTGTATCTATTAGCAAGTTATTGTAGCTATATTTATTTCTAAGACTTTTGTCTTTGGCCTTTATTCTAGTTAAAAATAATTTACACACCTGAGATTACAATATTAGAATATTGTGAATTTGACTATATACTTATCTTTATCAGTGGGTTTTATATTATCATATGTTTTCATTTTATTAGTTAGCAGCCTTTTATTTCAGTTTGAAAAACTCCATTTAACATTTCTTATAAGGCAGGTCTAGTGGTAATGAACTTCCCCAGTTTTTGTTTGTCTGAGAAAGACTTTATCTCTTCTTCATTTCTAAAGGACAGCTTTTCTAGGTAAAGTATTCTTGGTTGCCTTTTTTCCCCCAACACTTTGACTATGTCATCCTACTATCTCCTGGCCTGGAATATTTCTGCTGAGACATCCTCAGTGATCATAAGATCATAAGAAATATCAAAAGTATTCTTTTGTATTTGGTGAGTTTCTTTTCTCTTGCTGCTCTCAAAATTCTTTCTTTGTCTTTGATTTTTGATGTTTTTATTACAATGGATTTGGTGAAGTACTCTTTGGGTTGAACTTGTTTGAAGACATTTAAACTTCATGTATCTGGATGTCCATATCTCTCCTCACATTTGGAAAGTTTTCAGCCATTATTTCTGTAAATAAGTTTTTTGCCCTTTTCTCCTCTCTTCCTCCTCCTTCCATTAGACTTGTACACATGGTTTTCAACTTACAATGGTCCAAATTACAACTTTTCAACTTTATGATGGCATCAAAGTGATACATATTCAGTATAAACCGTACTTCAAGTACTCATATAATCATTCTGTTTTATGCTTTCAGTATAATTTTTAATAAATGACATGAGATATTCAGCACTTTATTATAAAATAGGCTTTTTGTTAGATAATTTTGTCCAGCTTTAGGTTACTGTAAGTGTTCTAAGAATGTTTAAGATCTATTAGGCTGAGTTATGATGTTAGGTAGGTCAGGTGTATTAAATGCATTTTTGACTTATGATATTGTCAACTTATGATGAGTTTATTGAGACATAACCCCATTCTAAGTCAAGGAGCATCTATATTAATTCTCTTAATGGCATCCCACAAATTCTGTAGGCTATCTTTTCCCTTTCTCATTCTTTTTTCTTTAGTGACAAGATAATTTCAAATGACTTGTCTTTGAGTTCATAGATTCTTCATTTTCTGCCAGATTGAGTCTGCTGTTGAAGACCTCTGTTGCATTTTAACTTCATTCATTATATTCTTCAGCTTCAGAATTTCTTTCTTTTTTAAATAATTTCTGACTTTTTGGAGAGTTCATTATTTTGTTCATGTGTTGTTTTTCTGATAATGTTGAGTCATCTATCTCAGCAAAGAGAAGAGTTATTCTCTTCCAGCTCAGTGACCTTCCTTAAAACAATTATTTCAAATTATTTGTCAGGGAATTCATAGATCTCCATTCCTTTGGGAGTGGTTACTGAAAAATTGTTCCTTTGTTTGTGTCATGGTTCGTTGTTAGTGTCACAATTATTTTCTGTGTTCCTTGAAGTGTTAGCTTGCTGTCTTTGCATTTGAAGAAGCAATTAACTCCTCTAGTCTTTACTGACCAGCTTCAAGAGAGAAGCACCTTCACCAGTCAGTCTGACTAGGGATTTTGAGGCTCTCTCTGAACTTTTATATGAAGACGTCCCCTCCCCACCTCTTATGCTTTCTTGGGGGATGAATTATTAAGATTATTTGCCTTCTCTTGGTCCTGCAGAGCCAAACCAGGCGCTGAGATCCTCTCATTTGTTTTCCCAGAATTGTGCCCTGAAATACTCAGCTTTGCATACTTTTTTTTTCCAATCCTGCCAAGTCAGGCTGTCTGTCTGCACATACTTGTAAACCTCCTGCTGGGATGCACACTTTCAGCCTGTGAGGCCACAAGTGGGAAGCTGGCATGGGGACAGGGGAGATATGTGAGGCATGTATAACATTGTAGAAGCCTGTGGGTCAGCTGGGGAGTCTGCAGGTGAGTTGTCTCAGGTAGTTTTGGGCAAACTTCCTGATGAAGTTCATGAAGTAGTTAATAAAAACTGCAACCCTTTGCTGAATACAGAGTCTTGGTTGCTATGAGTCTCTTCTCTTCTCTGTTTGCAGTCTCTCCCAACTGCTTAGCTCTGCCAATCACCATGGTACTTTGAGTGGCAAAAGAAAGGTGTAGCCCTCTCGAGCAGCATTCCACATGACTGGGGAATCCAGGTGCTCACTTCATATGTTCTTACTTTCTCTCGTGGGAGAAATCATGGGCTGAGAGATTCTCTCTTTTTACTGAGCTGTACTGCCCTAGGGGAGGAGTGACATGGGTATAGTGAAGTTTTTCTTCTTACCCTCTTTAATATACTTTTCTCAGGTTTTTTCCCAACAGCGTGCTAGAACTTCTCTGCTGGATTCTCAGACTCCCACAAAGTTAGTATGATCCATGAGTGGTTGTCAAAAGTGATGCTCCATGGGGGAGATAATGGTAGAAAACTTCTATTTCACCACTTTCCTGATATTACTCCTCATACTGAGCATCTTGACAGTTAAAAATATGGTAACAGGAATAGAAGTCACAATAAAAGATTTGTGTGATAAAGTAGAGGAAATCTTGAATGTAGATAGAAAACAGGAGAGCAAAGCTAGAAGACAGGGAGAAAACAGAGGAGATTTATGTAGGAGATCCAACATTTACTTGATAAAAATTCTACAAAGGGAAAAAAACCTAAGTAAAAAGATAATACCTAAGAAATAATAAACATATTCAACAACAGAAGGACATGAGTTTCTAGCTGGAAAGCATCAACCAAACTGTTTAAAACAACAACATTAAAAGGGCCCTCACAAAGCACGATATTGTTACATTCCAGAATGCCAGAAATAGAGATTTTAAAGCTTTCAGAGAGAAGAAATGGGTCATATACAGAAAAGAGAAATCAGAATGGCATGAGACTTTTAAACAGCTACATTGGAAGCTAGAAGTCAATGAAGAAGTGCCCTTATATTACTGAGGGAAAATGATTTCCACTATAGAATTGCTTTTCCAGACAAACTACAAATCAAGTGTGAGGATTAAAAGACACTTTCCAATATGTAAGATTTTAAAAATTTTACGTCTTGTGGTCTCTTCTTAGTTTGTGTTCAACCATATTGAGATAATAAAACAACAAATAGAAAATCATGGGATACTGGAAGTGGGGGATCCAATACAGCAGAGAGCTGAAGGGAAGTCCCAGGCTGATGGCGAAAGATGTCCCACAATGACAGATGTTTGACAGGTCTAGAAACCCAGTACAGGTTGAAAGGAAAATGTGGAAGGCTCCGTGGTAGATGTTCCTAAGAAGAGTGGAACTGGCCGGGTGTGGTGGCTCATGCCTGTAACTCAGCACTTTGAGAGGCTGAGGCAGGTGGATCATGAGGTCAGGAGTTCAAGACTAGCCTGGCCAGCATGGTAAAACCCCATCTCTACTAAAAATACAAAAAATTATCTGGGCATGGTAGCATGTGCCTATAGTTCCAGTTACTTGGGAGGCTGAGGCAGAAGAATTGCTTGAACCCAGGAGGTGGAGGTTGCAGTGAGCTAAGATTGCGCCACTGCACTCTAGCCTGGATGACAGAGCAAGACTCCATCTCAAAAAACAAAACAAAACAACAAAAAAAAAAATGAAAGAAAAAAAAGAAAAGTGGAACTGAGAGACTGCTAGTAAATTCAGGTATATTGAGAGAAATTCTTAGGGCTCCATGGGAGAGTTGGGGATAAATTAGTGACAGGCACATAGAAAACTAAGGAAAAAAACAATGTTAATCCCAACAACAGCAAAAACAAAGAAAGACAATTCCAGAAAAAAACACAAAGTTGTACAAGAAAAAAAAACAAAGTCATCGTATGGTCACTTCATAGTTTTAGTATTGTATAGTACATAGTTACAGTATTGGAAATGATGAAGTTGAAAATTTAGTTATAGTGTTAGAAGTGCTAGTATTGGAAATTTAAGTATTTTAAAAAGTACTTAACAAAAGCATGATATAAATGTGTTAGGAGGACAGAGAGAGAGGAAGGGTATGTAGGCAGGGGACCTGTGAGGGAACATTAAGGTCAGAGGGGAAAGTCAGTGGATAAGATATAAAATGCAAAAATCAGAATGTACTGGTTTACAAACATTATTTTTATGAAAGGAAATAACCAAGATAAACATCCCAAAGCTGAAAGTGATTGGCCCTAGAGAGAAAATAAGGGTTACAAAGAGAGATAACAAGAAATCTTGTTTTTCCAGTATAAACCTTGTGGAACTATTTGATTTTTTAAAAGATGTTTTATACAAATTACTCTGATAAATTTAAACAAATTTAACAAAGGGAAATAAAAGCATCTTCTCATCTCACTGTCTGCATATTAATTGTAAATGGTGAATATTCTTTTGGACTTTGTTTTCTATGTAGTATAACAAATATAATTTTTAATTTCCCATGATTAAATAGTACTATGCAAATTGTGTTTCATTTCTTTTTCACTTGAATCTTGCATATTTTTTCCACCTTGGAGAGGGTAATAGTAATACTTTTTAACAAATTATGTTTTGCTAGTCACAACGGCAACTTTTTGCACTGGGGACACAGCAGTACCTATAAGTAGAAGAATAATTAGAGGCCCCATTCCTTTGGGCCTTCCCTTCAGCTTGCTTAACGTTGGGTATCATTTGTTCAAACTCCTACCCAGGTGTTTATCAATGAGGGTTTAATAAAATATGACTTCTTGGCTGGGGGCAGTGATTCACGCTTGTAACCCCAGCACTTTGGGAGACCAAGGTGGGTAGATCACAAGGTCAAGAGATTGAGACCATCCTGGCCAACGTGGTGAAACCCTGTCTCTACTAAAAATACAGAAATTAGCTGGGTGTGGTGGTATGCGCCTGTAGTCCCAGCTACTCACGTGGCTGAGGCAGGAGAATTGCTTCAACCTGGGAGGCGAAGTTTGCAGTGAGCTGAGATGGTGCCATTGGACTCAGCTTGGCAAAAGAGTGGGACTCTGCCTCAATAATAAATAAATACTGTAAATAAATAAAATAAAGCATGACTTCTTTTTTGTTTTTTTGGAGACGGAGTCTTACTCTGTTGGGCAAGCTGGAGTGCAATGGCGCGATCTTGGCCCACTGTAACCTCCACCTCCCAGATTAAAGTGATTCTCCTGCCTCAGCCTCCCAAGTTGCTGGAATACAGGCATGTTCCACCATGCTCAGCTAACTTTTGTATTTTTAGTAGAGATGGGGTTTCACCATGTTGGCCAGGCTGGTCTTGAACTGCTGACCTCAGGTGCTCCGCCTGCCTTGACCTCCCAAAGTGTCAGGATTACAGGTGTGAGCTACTGCATTTGGCCTTAAATATGACTTCTCCCAGAGATATTTATGACTTAGTAGATAACTCCTGAAGATTAAAGGACCTTATTACTTTAAGAATCAGCTACTAATAAGGAAATTCCAGGTACTTTCATAGAAAGTAGAAGAAATTGTTTTTGGGTAGAGGATATCCATCGATATCCTCTCTCGCTCTATGTATATCTGTATATATCGTTATAAAATTTATATGTGAAATATATAATGTATACATATATATTATATATAGAAATATATGTAAATCATATGTATATTTCATATATAAAATTATATATTATAAAATTATATGTATTTTATATATCAATTTATATATATGTATTCTTTTCTAACCCTGCTTCCCATGTGAGAAGGGGAACTTCCTGTTGTGAGTTACCGGCCCCCCACTACGAAAATTCTTCCTCTCTCCCTGCAACTCCAGACAACTAGGGCATGGGCACCTGCTCCAGTCTTGACACCCGTCTGCCCAGGGCTTTGATCTTGAGAGAGTAACACAGAAATGGACAGAGGCTCGTGTTTTGTGGTGGTATGCCGGGTTAGAAGTTGCATCCCACTCTTCCTCTGATTTTCCTTATCTGGTGTCCATGCTGTCATCCATTGCTGTCTGTTCCTGCTACCCCCTCTGTGGCCTTGGGGGTGGGTCTCTGCCCTCCTAGCATATCTCCATCTTAGGGCTGAGCAGAAACCTAGCTTTTCCATTTCCACAGTGCCAAGATGCCTGGCTGCAGTGTCTAAGGAGAAAGTAGCAGTGACTGGAGACAATGGAAGAGGATCGCACATTAGAGAACCATACTGAACAGTATAGAACTGCCTTTGGGCCTAGGGCAGACCCATTTTGCTTATGACCTGCCTTTATGTAACTGGAAGCAGCAACTATGCCTTCAACCCTCCCCTCTCCTGGAAGTTCTTGAGTCATCTTGCATATTAATTTCAAACCCCAAACAAAGCAAGAAGTGTTTCTCCTCATACCTGTGTAAGGACTGACCTCTTTTTAGGATGACAGAGCTTTGGTCTGACTCTGTGGCTCAGAGAAGACTATCACAAAGGAGTTTTAGATGGGTACCTTTCCTCAGTCCTGGGGGATTGAGTCTTATGACCACTTTGTCACCCTAACAAGAAAGGATGCAATTAACTGTACTGCCAGTGATGAGCAGTTGGTAGTCTGTCACTCAATGCTTGCACCTGCCTATCTGATGAAGGATCAATATGCATGCTCAGTATCTAGATGGGAATCATAGTCCTAATAGCCAAACGAGTACCCGTTATTCACATGAAAAAGTTCTGGCTGAAGCTGGAGTGGAATACATAGCTTAGATCCAAGGCCAATAAGACCTTTCCTTCTCATCCTCAATCTAAATCCTGGGACCTCCGTGCTCAGAAATGTCAATAGGTAGTGAGAAACAAGGAAGAGATTCTGTATTCATTTGCCCACCAGTGATGTGGCAAGGATGGAAGGCTTGCCCCAACCATTCACCTGTGGATGGGTCAGGAGAGCCAGCAGGAGTAACACTACTCGTGGTAGAATAAAATGTCAAAGGATGATCAGTTGGATTAGCTTTTCTTCTTTCCTCTTCCCTCCCTGTGGAGGAGTGGGTAAGGAGGGAGGGATAGAAGGATGTATGTCCTTCCAGGAAAAGAAGGAAGAAAGCCTTCCCTGCAACATCTAACAGAATGTCTGGAACATGGTGGCTACTCAGTAAATCCTTGTTAATGAGGAGAAGCAAATGATCAGATTCTAATGAGAGACACAAAAAGAAAAGGAACTCAGAGAAGGCTTCTTGGAGAAGAGGGCACTTAAGAGTCATCTCCTCTATCCTTCTTTGACCTGTCTGCATCTGGGGCACAGCCCATGTGAGCTTCAGTAATTAAAATGTTTTCCTAAGTAGCTAATTCACTCTAAGTGATATGATCATGAAGTATTACTACCTGTCATTACTTTGGTTGGGTGTTTGATAGAACTTTTGGATTAATTAGCAGCAATCATTGAAGTTGAATACAAATAATGATAGGACCTGGGATCTAGAAGTTCTTAAATTTTATTCTGCTAGAATTATCTCATAAAACTCAGGCTTTCTGAAAAATTATTGACAAAAGGAAAAGAAATCTCAATAAAGCCTTCAAGTACACCTAACTAATAACTGGATCATATCCAAAAATTATATAACTATGTATGAAGGCTTTCAACCCACTATTCTTCTCAGTAAGTCATCCTTGCAGCCAGCCCACACCCACACACAGATTTGGATGACAGGTGGCACAATTGAAAAAATGTGTGTGTCCATAGAGTCCATGGCAGAAAGGAAGAAAGAGATTGAGATGGGAGCATTGTGTATGCAGAAGGAGTGTACAGAAAACACTCAGGGTATGGTGAGCACACCCATTTGGCTGACTAGTTAATCTGCTTGTTACTCACTTTGCCTCTCTGTCAAAAGGAGGCATGTCACTAAGGTCCTGAGAAATGTCTTCCTAAGGAGAGTTATTGATGGAAATTTGTGGGTGTTTGACGAATATCACTAAAATTTGTGTGTAACCAAATTTGTGAACTTCTAACAAATATCCCCCTGTAGACCTGTGAGAAACAATATTAGAGTTGACCCACTCAGTTCAGGATGTTTTTTTTTCTGTTAAAAAAAGCCAGCATTTCAAGCAGTGAGTAGACCAGTAGGCTGTACCCCAGGCCTTACACGTCAACAGACTTGCACCAGGGATCCAAATCTTTCTCAGAGTGATCATACTGCTGTATTAGAGGTCTTCAGAGAAACTGAACCAATAGGAGATGATATAGATATATAGAAAGAGACTTATGAGGACTCGGTTCACTGGATTATGGAGACTGAGAAGTCTCACTATCTGACACCTGCAAGCTGGAGGCCCAGGAAAACCAGTGAGATAATTCAGTCCAAACCCAAAGGCCTGAGAACCAGAGGAGCTGGTGTAAATCCCAGCCAGAGTCTGCAGCCCTGACAGCCAGGAACACTGATATCTGAGAACAGGAGAAGACGGATGTCCCAGCTCAAGCAGAAGGAGTCAATTCACCCATCCCCTGCCTTTTTATTCTAGTCAGATCCTTAATAGATGGGATCATGCTTAAGGGTGAGGACAATCTAATTTAGTCAGTCTGCTGATCCACATGCTAATCTTCTCCAGAAACAGCCTCACAGACACACCTAGAAATAATGTTTTATCAGTTATCTGGGCATCTGTTAGCCTAGTCAGGTTGACTTACACAATTAACCAACATACCAGCCTCACACTTATTTATCTATGTATTTATTTACTTGTTTATTTATATTTTCAGAACTTTTTTTTTGAAGTGGAGTCTCTTGTTCCTCACCTGGAGTACAGTGACGCAATCTCGGCTCACTGCAATCTCCACGTCCTGGGTTCAAGTGATTGTCCTGTCTCAACCTCCTGAGTAGCTGGGACTGCAGGCATGTGCCGCCATGCCCAGCTAATTTTTTGTATTTTTAGTAGAGATGGGGTTTCACCATGTTGTCCAGGATGGTCTCGATCTCTTGACCCCATGATCTGCCCACTTTGGTCTCTCATAGTGCTGGGATTATAGGTGTGAGTCACCACACCCAGCCTAGAACTTTTATTTTAGGTTCACGGGTCCATGTGCAGATTTGTTATACAGGTAAACCTATATCCTGGGGGTTTGTTGTACAGATTATTTCATCACCTAGGTACTAAAACTAGTACCCAATAGTTATTTTTTTCTGATCCTCTCCCTCCTCCCACCTTCCACCTTCTAACAAGCCCCAGTGTCTGCTGGTCCCTTCTCTGTACCCATGTGTTCTCATTATTTAGCTCTCACTTATAAGTGAGAGCATGCAGTATTTGGTTTTCTATCCCCATGTTAGTTTGCCAATGATGATGGCCTCCAGCTCCATCCATGTTCCTGCAAAGGACATGACCCCATTCTTTTTTATGGCTGCATAGTATTCCATGCTACCCTCACACTTTTGTTGTTAGGGCAGGCTCTGGGAGTTTTGGGATAAAGGAGACCCTAAGAATTTTCCGCCTTCATTTAGTCAGATTAGACACAGAGCCTCCAATTGATCGACAGGACTCACCAGCCCCTCCCTCTCCATCTCTATACTCAGGCCTCCTTATCTTGAGTTGTGGATGAGCTTCCACCATATGGCAGAGGGCAAAGGCGGCATGGCCACAGTCAGCTCCAAGCTCATATCAACCAAGCCTAGCAACCTTGGGAGAAAAATGCTTCCTCCAATCCATTTCAGAAGAATTAGAAAAGTGGAAGAGACTATGATTACTATGGCTTGGGTCACTCGCCTATCCTGTGAACCAATCACTTTAGTCAGGGGGATAAGGATAGGCCATGCACTAATTCTTTCAGAATGGAATTGGGAAGTCTCACCAAACTCACATGGGAAGCATAACAAGGGGGCAGTGATCTCATGAATGGAGGTGTATGCGTGGAGCAAGGCTGTTAATGAAAGAACCAGTGGAGAGAAATGCCAATAAACCAAAGTAGCAGATGTACCCAAACTGGGAAAGCTCAAAAAGAGAGCAATGAGACTTGGAGTGAAAACCAGGACGCAGAACTTGGAGAAACTCCCAAGTAGAAGGCAATACCTTCAAAATATTTTAGGGTGCTGGAGGCTTTAATTGTGTGTGGGGGAGGAAGCTGTTAATGGCATTGGCCAGGCCTTGACACTGCTGGAAAAGTGGCTTCAAGAGCCAGTCACACTTCTTCCTATATAAAGGTCAGTGGACTCCTCCTGGCTAGAAGAACAGGGATACTGATCTGTGGTGGCATCGTGGTTTCCTTTTTTCTAACTTAAGAATAAAGATGTCAGGGTTTCTTTCCCACTGTAGTGGGAAGTTTCTTTCCCATGGCTGGAGATCACTGAACTGGTAGGAAGATTGCCAGGTTAGCCAAAGGAAATCTGCCACTTTAGTTTAAGTCCTGGAGATATTCATTGCCTCTAGAAAGGTAGTCTGCATCATGATGTGGTGAGCTCTGATGAGACACCATGGGTCGGGGGTGGCAGTGAATTTTTAGAAACTCGACAGTGAGCAGGGGAACCACGGTTAAGTTTGGATCGATTGAAAGGATAAGCTTCTGAGCTCCTAGGAAAGGGAGGTAAATGAAAGTGTCATTTTCCCCTGACATATCTCCAACATAAAATTTTGGTGTGGTGATACAGATCAAGCTCATTAATTTGTTTGGCGCTGGTTACTAAGGTTGAATGACAGAGACTGCTTGGGCTGTTGTGTTCAGAATTCTGAAGCGGTATCGGGCTCAGCTAGGAACAGTGCTATCAACGACAAAGCAAAACCTGCCAGTATCATAGAAATGGAACATGGTAGTATGTATCTATTATATTTGGCTTCCCCAGGGAAACTATTTCCTGAGGATTTCTCCCAGGAAACCATTACAAAGGAAGAAAAAAATGCTATTTGCCACAAAGGTGTTCTCCTTGGTGTTACTTATGGCACCAGCAATTTGTTCTGCAGAAGGAGAATGGTCACTTGTGAGAATTAAATTGTTGATCATGAAGAGCATTTGTAAACATGGGAAAATGTGGGACGTAATAAAGTTGAGTAAAAAGGAAACATTTATATACGTAATACATGCAATAAGGTAAAAATGACATATGACACACACGCACACACACATTTTTGTGCATCTAAGGCTCATTTATTTCATGTTCACTTGTATTTGAAACCCAGCTCCTATCACACAGTAGGCACACAATCAATATTTTTTGACTATTTTGTTACTAGCTTTACATTTTTTTTTTGCAATAAAAATAGTTTTCCCAAAAAGAATAAAAACCAAAACAAAAAACTTAAACCTCCAACAGTGAATGTGTTGGTTTTTCTTCTCAGAAATGATGATTTGTGGGAGGCTAAGGCGGGTGGGTCACAAGGTCAAGAGATTGAGACTATCCTGGCCAACATGGTGAAACCCCGTCTCTACTAAAAATACAAAAAAAAACTTAGCTGGGCATGATGGCACACCCCTATAGTCCCAGCTACTCAGGAGTCTGAGGCAGGAGAATAGCTTGGACTCAAGAGGCGGAGGTTGCAGTGAGCCGAGATCAAGCCACTGTACTCCAGCCTGGAGACTGGGTGAGACTCAGTCTCAAAAAAAAAAAAAAAAAAAATTTGTCCTGCTTCTCATCACGCCCACTCAGGCTCTTTCTAGGACTTCACTGAACAACTCCTAAGATGCAAGTTCCCTTAAATTCCTACAGGCAGTGGTACTACCAACAAAGACTTCTCTATTCTTCCTTTGCCTTCAGATGCTCAGGCCTGGGCTTCCGATATTCTGAAAGCATCCACGTTTATTTTTCTACCAGAGATATTTGATTTGTCCCAAATAAAGCTTTTTTTCCCATTTTGTGTGGTGTGAGGGATAACTAACTATGAGAATAGTCTAAATGGCATCTCCAAGGCCAGGGGAAAGCTTCTGATGGAATTCAAAATTCAGATCTGAAGCCTATGAATACGGTTACTGGGAGTGATTGACAGATTGAGGCCAGGTATCAAACAGACCTCAGATATTGACAGAACCTCTTCCATTGGAATGACCTCTCACTACGTGGGCAAGTGATCAATTACTGTGTACCTTCACTACCTTCAGAAACTCTCCTAATATTCCCTAATTCCATCTAACAGTATTTTTCCCCCTCCAAACCACACAAAGCACTCATAGCCCTTGACTAGGAAATTAAAGTTTATTTTCAATTTCCTCAGACAAGGCAAAAGCAAGGGTAAATTAACAGTCTGTAGCTTGTCTGGGACTAGAAAAGCATTGAAAATGTAGTGAGGAGTCGCAATGTAGGAAAACTGTCCAAAGACAATGCAATATTTAGCTGATGGTAATCTCAGAAGATATACTGGCAGGGCAGCAGCAGTTGGATGAACGCACAATATCTCTGGGAACAAAGGAAAAGAGGAGAGGGGAGGCAGTTATTGCAATGATCTAGACCAAGAAAAAAGCCATGGTTTATCTGTCTATACCAATCTTAATATACGAGACAACACAATATCTGTCAATTTCACTGGGTCCAAAATAGTCAACTCACTGTCACATGTAATTTACTCATTGTAAAGTAATCGTTTTCTGTCTTTATTTCTCACCTGAATATCTTCTGTTCCCAGCCCTTTCTTTTTAATAACATCATTTTTTTTCTTACCATAACAATAATTCTTGCATGTATCTATTCTACAAATTTTTATTGAATTTCTACCATGAGCAGGCAGTATTTGAGGTACAAAGGAAAGAGTGGGCAATAAAAAATGGTCAGGGACACAGGTTAATTAAAGAGATAACTACAGTTCAGTGCTATGATGCAAGGATGTAATAGAGGCTCTCAAAACACAAAGGAGGGGCCTAACCTGCTCTGAGGAAGGCTTTTTTGAGGAGGCAATAGATAAGCTAGTTTTGAAGATAAAATGGCTTAGATGGTGGAAGAAACATCCTATGACACCTGTGATCCCTCTTAGATAAAAGAGCTGAACATATATGTGTGTTTTCCTTCAGTATTTTAAACACACACACACACACACACACACACAACACACACTCACACATAGAGAGAGAAAGAGAGAGATTAGATTTATAGATATAATAATTATCTAAATGTACATAGATTTATGGAACTGTGATCTATATAGCATTCAATGTTTTTTTTCCATGTCTTTAAATATGTGTTGAAAACATGGATTTTGATAGATTAATAATATTATATTTAATAGATATTTCATAATATATTTGATCATTCTCTGTGTCTGTCAGTTTTGTTTGTAAGCCACAGAAAACAACACTGGCTATATTAAGCAGAAGATGAATTTACTGGAATCATATTAGGTAGCTCTAGGACCTATGGGGAGGCCTGGAAAAATAGGCTAAGAAAAGGGACAGAAATCAAAATAGGCTCAGCAGTGGGACCCCTAGCCAGGGCTGACCACAGAAACAATCTGTCTCTGGAATTTACTTAGGTTTCAATGTTCTAAACAGGGGCATCTTGCTGACCAAGCCTAGGTGATGTGTCCCACTTTACCTACAAGGGGACAGGCAGTATGAAGGATTGCTCTGTTTGATTCTGTAGTGAGAAGGCCCTGACTCCCATTAAGAGTCCCCAGTGGGGTCTACCTCTCAAACGGGAAAGGCATTAGGATGTGGCTTGCAGGAAACCACCAAGAACATCTAACTACCTCCCCGTTGTTAGATGTTTGGGTTGTTTCCTTTTTTCCCCCTTTGCTATTGTATTATAAAACTATGAAACATATTTTTCTGCAAAATTCTTGAGTACCTCTCTGATGATCTCTTTAAGATAAATTCTCTAGAAATGGGATTTCTGGATGAAAGCGTATGAATTTTTTTTTGTCTTAGTAAATACTGCCAAATTGCTTCTCTGAAAACTTGCATCAATTCAAGCTCACTCTTGGAGAGGGTATGAGGTGTGCATGGTTTCTCACTCATCATTTTTAGAAATCATCATGCTCACACCTTTCTAGGCTGTACTCATTTGTGCAGCCTGTACCTCACTTAAATTATGGTTCTCTGAAGTTGAAACACCTAGTGGCAAAGTGAACAATTGAGTAAATAAGTTGTTTATTTTCTTAAGTTTATTCGTGATAATTACTTTTATTATCTTCCTCATTAGTTTGATTAATACAGGGGCTTCTTCTTTTAATATGCTGTAGAGAAGCGATTTCTTTTTCTATTCTGGAAAGAGCATTTACAAAGCAGCAAGTGCATCTCTAGGAAATGCTCACCCTGCCTCAGCAGGTGACTCTCATTGACGCTGTCCAAGGTATCTCTCAGACATCCTGGGAAAAGGGGTAGACCACATCTCCAGAAGCAGGTCCTTTTGGCAGCCATAGCAGTGATTCAACTCCTATGGCCCTCAAGTTGGGATGAACACAAAACCCAAAGAGGTGATGAAATATTTCATGACTTTTCTATTAACTTAGAGGAACATCTTTCTAGCAACAAATTGAAAGGCATAAAAAATGTTAGGGCCTGGGCTTCCATCAAGAGAGTCCTAATGATGCCCAAAAAGGACCACTTGATAAGGAATCAAGTACACGGGATTTTGGGGGCAGTGAAACATCATATGGCAATTGAAGTGTCATATTATACGTGATACTGTAATGATAGATATGTAACATCACACATTTGTTAATACTCATAGACCTATATTGCACAAAGAGTGAACGCTAATGTAAACTGTAAACTGAATAATAATATATCGATATTGATTCATTATAACAAATGCACCGCACTCGTGCAAGATGTTAATAATAGGGAACGATGTGTTGGGGTAGGGGACTGCATATGAGAACTCTCTACCAGCTGCTCAATTTTTCTGGAAATGGAAAACTGTTCTAAAAAATAAAGCCTATTAACTAAAAAACATTTCAAAATTACACACAGAGAAATACAGTATATTCAAAAAGCAGCACTTGACTAGGAGTCTGAACCCTGGAATACCAGTCCTACTTTGTCATTGACTAGCTGTGTGGCTTTGGAGAAGTCACTTCACTTCTCCGGATTTTACCGCAGGGTTGGACCACATGATCTTTAAAATGATTCCCCCTTCTGATAACATAAGATCTCAGGATTACTTACTTTAGATTTTTCACCCTTGTCCAGACTTTGAATGTCAGTAGTAATCAAAACATGCCTTTCACTTTGCTGTCTGGCAAGAAATAATGGAATGAATAAAACACAAGTCTTTTCCCCTTACCCGGGGGCTCAGAAGCCTCTCTAGAGCTAGCAAGACCTATATAAAAGTCAGGTGTAAGACAAATAAGGCAAGCTGATGTTTTTCCAGAGAAAGCCACTTTTTTCCTGTTTGCATAATTTGATTTTAATGTTCTGCTCTTGTTAAGTTCTCTCCCACTTGTAGATGTTTACACAATGGGCTATAGCCATATAGTTTTATTGTTGGTCATTAACCATGGGTTAACCTTTTAAATGGACTTAAGTGGCTTATTAAGTATGCAATTCATGACAACTACAGATAAGTCCTGATTTTGGATCACGGGTATGAACCATCTCTGGGTGTCTGTGCTTGGCAGGTAGCCCGCTTGATGCTGAGCTCTGATTGGTTGGATGCTCTTGGGACCATGTGACCTTAGGTTCAGGCTGTGGTGCACGTTCATGGGCTGGTGGGTTGAGGTAACCACACTGGTCTTAAAGGAATGTCGATCTCATTGGAAAGTGTATATAGCAAAGAATAATTTTCAATTTTCCCTAAGTAAATATCTGGCAAAGCCTAGAATTGGATCATGTCCAGTTCTGCAGATAAAATGCCCCCAAACAGATTTCCGCTGAAGAAAGGCTGAAAATATATGCACATTTATATTTTTCTAATTTAGGGAAATCTCATTAATGTGAATAATGCAGAATAATGTACAATGAGGTAGTGGTTGATATTCTCATGCTCGTATAAAAGGGAGTTCGTTATGGTCCAACAGGAGGTTAGCACTTACTGAAACTCTTTCTATATGAGGTCTTTACACATGTAAGCTCCTACTTAGTCCAGGAATAGCAATACACAGCAGCACTTGTGCCTCAACTCTTTCTCCTAAGCTCAAAGCAGACATTCCTAATGTAAAATGACATTCCTTCCTGCAGAGATGGCCAGTTGAAGTCAAAGGGGGCTTTCAAGAAGGATCTAATGAAGGCTTGTAAGAAGAACCTCCCTACCAATGAAGTCAACAAGCCTATCTTCATGGGAAGCCACCTTTCCTGGAGAAGAAATCTTGCTTCTTGGAGACAACTGCCTTTAAGCTCATGGATTAACGTACCAGGATGTTAAATTGACTTTCATTGTATTCTTAGAGCCTTAACTGAGACCCCAGAACAAAGGTCAGTGATTATTAAGTACTCATTCTTTCTGGAAAACATAGATCCTAGACATATCCTTGGGAGGTTACTGAGAGAGAGCAAAATGGTCCCTCATGTCCATCATTCACATCCATCCTGTATAAGAGAAAGAAGACCAGACATTTTAAAAGACAGGATTAAATGAAGGAATGTTTTAGGAGTGAGTAATTCCCCCTAACCACCTCTACTCCTTCCAGGCAAGTAAAAGAGCTGCAAGAGTAAATGGTGGCGGTATTTGGGATACATTCCTCTGCCTAAAATACTCTGAAAGCTGGAGGCTGGCTGAAAATGGCAGTGATAGTTGAGCTAGGAGAGAGGGTGGCAGTAGAAGCAACAGAACTTGTATCATTTGTAGGGCAAGATAAATGGGTTTTCCCATGGGCTGAGTAGGCACAGTGGAGGGCAGTCAGGCTCAGCCTCTTTGAATGGGCTGAGTCCCAGAGGGCTGCCTGTTTGTTTCTTTTACCCAAATGTCAGTTCAAATGGTACATCCTCAGAGATGCCTCCCCTGACCACCTAAGCTAACATAGTGTTCCCTGCAGTCACACAGTATTACATCACCTGGTTTATTTCCTTGATACCACTTACAATATGAACCTCTGTTTTCCTTTGTTAGTTTATCTATTGTCTGGCACCTGTCCCAAATTTTGCAGGGAGAATTGGAGGTGGAGAAGTGAGGATTTGGGGAAGGAATCTCAAAGAGGACATTCTTTGCAAGATAAAATCATCTTATTAAATTTAAGTTTAATGAGAACAGGACCTTATTCGTCTTATTCACCACTATTCCAGGTACTTGGAACAGAACGTGGCACATAGTAGCTACTCAACAAAAATGTATAGACCAAGTAAATCCCTGCCAAGCACAAGCCCTAGGAGATAAATAGACATCAGTTGGTTCTGAGAATGGCAATTTTTCCAGTCCGTGACCTGCTTGTAAATGTCTATGTTAAAAAGATGCAGAGGTAGAAACAGGTAGGAATTATAAACTGTAATAAACTTTTGTCCTCTTCGGGTTTCTATTATGCCTATGGTTCACTGTCTGGATAAGCACGAAGTAAGACTTTAGAGAAGTTTTTTCCTTCTCCTTTCCTTCTAGTCTCTCCTTATAATCTGCAAAGTCTGCTGGCCCCTGGAAATTCACATGGGCACTTAGTTGGTTTTGATTGATTGGGTTGGCAGTGATGAGCTCTCACCAGCCTTGATATGCCTCGAGGCTTCAGGGAAAGTTGAGCCCCTGCCCAGATGTTTGGAGACAATTTGGGAAGGTGGAAATATACAAAGGACATGCATTTGCTAGTGTTATTTATGGCTTTTGTGCACATCCTCCTAAGTAATGTTAAGTTAAAATTGTTTACTTTAAGCAAGTTTGTGTCTTCAGTGATTAAGATTCCCCAAAAACAAATTTATGGGAAAAACGTGGGTAAACCAGGGTATTTTGAAAGCCATTCATTTCCCATGTTTTTGATTAGAATCACAAATTAAATCTCCACAAACCTAGCGATACAGTGAAGTGAGAAATTACAGCTTTTCCTTTCTGTAAGACTTTTTTTTGGAAAGCTTGAATTAAAAATAAAAATATATTTAAATAGCACTTTGCTGTTTACCAGCACTTCTACCTATATTATATCATGTGGTTGAGAAAAGAAGAATTATTTAGTAAACTTTAAACTTATGAAGTCATAAAGCTGGAGAAACTTCTGGATGTTCAGTCAGTAAATGGATGTTTGAGTTCAGTGTGGAGACAGAATCACCATTGCATGTCTTATTTAGAATTAGGATTATACATCAGGTTGACCTTGAATCATGGATCACCTAACAGAAAGTTAGATAAGGCTGCTTTAAGAACTAAAAGGCCCCAAAAGTGCAGTCACATCCATGTGGATTTGTGGAGCCCATGGTAAGACTAATGGAGAGGTCCATTTATATATGTATAAATATTTAAAATGTGTAAATAAAGCCAGAAAACTGTTAAATTAAAATATAGTCCATCCTCCTACCTTGACAAGTAGAACTTCATGACTCTCTGGAAGGCCAGATTTGAACTGCAAATTCTTGGATGCCTCAGGTGGATGTTTCTGGTAGAATGTGGCAGGGTCGAAAGAGTCTCACTTGGGTCGCACCTCCTTTCCTTTCCACTTCAAGTTCCATCTTATACCTTAGGGGCCTCAAGTGCAGGCAAGTGCATATCCCAACCCCACATCCAATCTCTATCCACACCTCATCAGGAAGGTGGGCCCTGGGGAAGAGGCCTGCTTGGTCCTCAGAAGTGAACTCAAGGCCATTAAGTCAGGCAGTTCCAGGCTGCTGGGTACTTAGTATGAAGAAGGTGGGTTCAGACTCTGGGTGGACATGTTTCCTTGGGCCCTGGGAGTCCTCACTCCATGAGGAGAGGTATAGTTAGAGGAGGAAGCAAACAGCCTTCTCTAAAGTACAGGAACCTGGGCAGGGCCCCTTGTGCCTGGATCTAAAGGTGGTACTAAATTCAATGATAGTTAGTGCTATGGCCTGAATGTTTGCGTGCCTCCTGAGTTAATGCATTAAAATTCTAACCCCCAAAGTGATGATATTAGGAGGTGAGGTTTTGGGAGGTGATTAGGTGAAGGGAGTAGTGCCCCTTATAAAAGAAGCCTGAGAGGGACCTTCACCCCTTTCTCCAGATTAGGTTATGATAAGAAGACAGCTGTCTATGAACAAAGGAAATGGGCCCTTATCATATGCCAAATCTGCCAGGGGCTTGATCTTGGACTTCCCAGCCTCCAGAACCATAAGAAATAAATTTATGTTTTTCGTAAGCCACCTAGTTTCAGTTTTTGTTGTAGCAGCTCAAATAGACAAAGACAGTTGAAATTAAACTGAGCATTGTTTGCTTCTCAACTTTCATCTTAGATATTCTTTCCTTTAAGTAAAACATTTGTAAATGCTATACTACCTAAAGCTGCCCTAACCAGAGACCTATTTTAAATGACACCCAAGTTAATTAAAAAAAAAAAAACATATTTGAAAGGGGGACTACTTAGGAGGAAGAATTCAGTAGTTAGGACAAATGAGCCAAAATTTGAAATAGAAAACAGATAAAGCATTCCATCTTTAGTCTAGACAGATGAACTAAAAGAGCTATAATCACAATAATAATGTCTTTGAAAGTATAACTTCTTGTTTCCAAAACACTTTCACTTACATATGTATCATTGAGTTCTTATGAAATTAAGCATCAATTCTTTGAAGTTTAAAATATATATACTCTAAACAAATATAAAAAGGAACACTTGACACTGTGAGGAGTAAATTCATAGACTCTATTAGCCAAGGAATGGTGGAAATGAGAGGTGGAATGATGTAGAAAGAGAAATCAAAGGCAGTAAACAGGCTTCAGCTTGGCCTAACTCTGTCTGATCTTTGGATAGTGGCCACTGAAGTGCTTAACTGAGACAATCTTAGGTCCTGCCTGACCTCAGTGTTTGGTAATAAATTAGCCATGCCTGTTACAGTCAAAGAAGAGGCCATGATGACATGTGAGCCATGAATGTGCCACTTCTGGGCTGGACAAATGCATGTGGCTGACAGTAAGGGCAAGCAGGATGCTTGGGGTTATGCTTAATCTTTTGAAGTTGTTGGCAAGGAGAAAAATCAATGCAAATTCTTAAGAATTCTCATGTTCTTGAATATTTCTGTCTATCTCCAGCAAAAACAATTCATTTCAGGTTTCTTTGAAAAAGAAGCTGCTTTCGACTTACTTTCTCATATGGAAAAGAGATGAGATAGACACCTGTTAAGGTGTTAATTGGGGCTAACTGGATGAATAGAAGACCTGGATTCTTTTCTCATCTCTGTCACTAACTAGCTGTGTGACCTTGAGCAAATCCCTTAACCCCTTCAGACCTCTATTTCCTTTTCTCCAAAATAGGGATATTATCTGAGTGATCTCTCAGAGCTTTGTGAGGCTTAAAGTAGTAAGTAACAAGACAATTACTTGAAATATAGACCATTACACCATTGTAAACCATTACGATTCCACTGAAAAATGAGCAAATAAGTCTAGGATAGCATTTCCCAAAGTGTGTTTTTGGAACATCAGTTCTATGGGATGTCAACAGGTATTATGCTAAAGCTATCTAACAAACAACAAACAAAACGTGTTTTCTGGACAAATAAATTTAGAAAACTCAAGGCTAAACAAGCTTACGTAGTTATTTTACCACATAAATTATTAGCCTTTTTAATGTGCATTGTGAATCACTAAAATTAAGAAACTATATGCAGTAGTTCAGACATTTCTTTGGACATAAAACTCTTTCTCAAAACATTAGTCCTTCAGAACACAGTCCTTTGGAAATTGTTACACAATCTACTCTTCAGGTTCTCTTCTGACTTGAAGGCCCTCTGATTCATTTGTTTATTCAAAAAATATTTATAGAGTCCCTATTATATACCAGGCCCTGTTCAGTGTGTAAAAAAATACATCAGTGTACAACACAGCGAAACAAATCCTTGCTTTCATGGAGCTTACATTCTAGCAGAATTTGACGTCACTCACTCAAAGTATACTCATGGTTAGAGAAGTGACTGCTATCCCTTAACTCAAAGACATAAGACTGTAAAGTAGAATCATTAAAAACAGACAAAGGGCCAGGCGCGGTGGCTCAAGCCTGTAATCCCAGCACTTTGGGAGGCCGAGGCGGGTGGATCACGGGGTCAAGAGATCAAGACCATCCTGGTCAACATAGTGAAACCCTGTTTCTACTAAAACTACAAAAAATTAGCTGGGCATGGTGGCGTGTGCCTGTAATACCAGCTACTCAGGAAGCTGAGGCAGGAGAATTGCCTGAACCCAGGAGGCGGAGGTTGCGGTGAACCGAGATCGTGCCATTGCACTCCAGCCTGGGTAACAAGAGCGAAACTCTGTCTCAAAAAAAAAAAAAAAAAAAAGAAAACAGACAAAGACCAGTGGGGAAGGATAGTTTGCAGAGAAAGTAGGGAAGACTGTGCGTCACTCTGGCTGTCTATCCCTCGGCCTGTGAGTTGAGGTTAAACTCTGAACTCAGATCTGAAGAAGTAGATGGCTTCTGCATCAGAGGACACACGATCCCATTTGTTTGTTTATTTATTCATTTATTCATTCATGCCACTATTCAGCACATAGTTATAGGCATGATCTATGTCATACTCAATAGTGCGTAAGACCCAATTTGAACCCCCAGAGCTGGCTTCCAGGTGGGCAGGCAGATCAGGACATGGGAGATTGTGCCTGTGTGTTGTATGTGCTATGGGGGAGAGGACAGCATGATATGGGGCACACTCCTGGGGCACTGAACCCTCGACATCAGAGAACGTGTCTTAAAGTGATGTTTAATCTGAATTATCCAGAGGGTGACAGGAGTTTGTTTAGCAAACTGACTTAGGGTGAGTCGGGGGAAACGGTGAGTAGGAGAAATGCTCTACTTAGTGGACCCAGTCTGTACCTAACAAAACTCCCATGGCAAGTTTAAACAGTGAAACTGGCATGAAAGACATATGTATATATTAGTGTTCTGTGTGTGATTCTCTTTGAAAAAGGGTTCTGCTGTTGAAATAAAACTTGAAAATCATTAGTGGTTTCCCAAAGGAAATTTTTGAGGCTACTGCCATGTTTATAATTCTTAAATTCTACTGCTTACAGAAGTCTTTCTCTCAAAAGTACTTGCATTTTCATGGGGACTTTTGGCAGACAAATTTCTTTTAAATCTGAGGTACACATTGCTACTGGCAGATGGTATTCACTGAAATTATTTTGGTGACAAATGACAGAAACCTCATTTCAAGATGATTTTAGCAAAATAAGAAATTAATTATCTTACATGACAAAACAATTCAGAGAATGTTTGATCCAGAGACTCCAAATCTAGTCTCTCTCCATTTCCGTCGTCTGGCCTTTGTCCTCAATCTCAGCATAGCAGCAGGAGGGCTGCTGACGTCTCCATGTCTGCATCTTTCATGTCCAAGCCTAGTGGAAAAGTGGGTTGCCTTCCTGAAGCTACCACATAAATCCCTGTATTCACTCTGATTGTACCATCTTATCTCGTGTGGCCATCTCCAAACCAACCACCGTAGCCAAGAAGATAAAACTACAAAGATTGGATAGGCTTGAATCACATAATCCAAGCCAGGAGCAGGAAGTCAAGTCCCACACAAACCACTTGACTGAGAATGATTTCCTAAAAAATCCTGGGGCTATAAGCAGAAGACTAGGGAGGGAGGCAGAGGGTGAAGGAGAGGGAGAGAGTTAGGGAGAGAGAGTCAAGGAAGAAGGGAAAAAACAGAAGTATCACAGAAAAAGGGAATGGAAAAAATCAGGAAAAAATGTCCTATTTCCTTTTAATAAATGTAAAAAATGAATCTATGCTATAAAGAATTTTTGGTTGTCAGAAAGGGAAGGGCAAGTAGGGAGAAAAGAGGAAGAGTTGTGAATTAATACAACTAGATATGGGTATTCCTTAGTCTGTCGTTTATCAGTCTCTAGGTAGGAGAGGAATTTAAAGGTCATCAATTCCAAGTGGTCATTGGATGCTTGAAACTCCTTCAGCCACACAGCCAGCATACAATTAACTTATGTCCTTGAATACCTTCCCAGTGACAGGAAGCTCATGCCTCCTGTAGCTAATTACGTCTTTGCTGAGTGTTTCCCATTGTTGGCTTATTAGTTCTCATAATGATCTGAAGTCTTCTTCCTTGTAACTCTGCTGGCTTCAGTTCTCTCTTATCCAAGAAGGGAAAGCTTAATTCAGTGGGGGTAAACTGGTAGACTATGGCCAAATCTGAATCTAGACAAGATCATTGCCCAGCACAATATAGTGAATGTGGTTGACTGTGGGTGCTTTAGTGGGCCGGCACAGCCCTTTTCCTATAGCCCACAACTCCCTGCTGTTCACACCCTGGGAACTTCATATGTTTATGTGAACTGCCTGGACTGGGAAGGAATGTGATTTCACAATTCCTGGTCTAATTCTTCTTTCACATAGTAGTTGGCCAGGCACTTGAAGACTGCTATGTCATAGATTAAAAAAAGAAAGAGCAAAAAAGAGAAGAAAATCTGGAAATAATACAGCCTGGTGAATTCTTCCTTAAAGCATCACCTTGAGGGTAATGTATACTTTCTCCAGTGATACTGCGTTGGCTCAAAAGGATTTTCAAACTTCTCTTGGAATTTTTTTCAGAGCCTGAAGCATGTTCTTTGAATATCCTTAATGGTGGTGAATCCTCATTCTTTGGGGGTGGTTTTGATTTTGGGAAGAAGCTGGAAGTCATTGAGAGCTGAGTGTTGACCAACAGGGTAGCTGGTGCATCTGCCTCATCTTGCTTCTCTGTGTCCAAAGCAAAGTGCAATGATGTGCTTATGAGTCTGAGATCCTTGCAGGTTCCTTTTAATTAATTCATTCATTTATTGTTTTATTTAATTTCATTAACTTAATTACCAACACATTCACCTTTCACATTTCAAAGGGCACAACAAATATATAATAAAAAGTTCTTTTGCCTTCCTTTCCCCCAGGCATCTGGTTTACCTTCCATGTTTTGTGTGTATCCTTCCAGAAAGAGCCTACACATATCCCTTAATTGACTTGAAGAAGGCCAAGAGAGGTATTTCTAAGTAACTGAAGTAATGCTTGAATGTTGGCCGAAGAGCACTGCAGTGCGCGTAAGCTCTGGTAGGTTTATGCAGAATGCAGGTGTCAATACTTTATGCTTAGGACCCTGAGAAGTCTCTATAATAGGAAGCAGTTTCCTAGCTCAGATACCTGAGCTGTGTGAGATCAGGTGGGTTACTTTTTCTCTTGAGCTTTGGTTTTCTCGTCTGTAAAATGGGGATAATGTCAACAACCTCCTTCACAGGTTATCATGAGGATTAAGTGCATTGATGTATAAAAATGTCCTAAAGAGGGTGTGATGGTTTATTTTGTATGTCAACTTAGTTCAGCCTTGGTACCCAGTGGTTTAGTCAAACACTAGTCTAGATGTTGCTGTGAAGGTATTTTGTAGATGTGATTAACATCTGCAGTCAGTTAACTTTAAGTAAAGCAGATTACCCTCCATTTTGTAGGTGAACCCCATCTAGTCAGTTGCAAGCTTAGAGCCAAAACTGAAGTTTTCTAGAGAAGAAATTCAGCGTCAAGACTGTAGCCTAGAAGTCCTGCCCAAGTTTCCAACCTGCTGGCCCGCCCTATGGATTTCAGATTCAAGACTGCAACATCAACTTTTACTTGAAATTCCAGCCTACAGGTTTGGGACTTACCAGCTGCCACAATTGTGTCAGCCAGTTTCTGAAAATAAATTCTCTCTCTCTCTCTCTCTCTCTCTATGTATGTGTGTGTATACATATATATATATATATATGTATACACACACATATATTCTACTGTATTCTATTGATTCTTTTCTCTGGAGAACTCTGACTGATACAGAGGGAGAAAACTGCATTAAATAAACCTAGGTTTTAGTCCTGGCTCTCTCTCCAACTGGCTAAGAGGCTAAGCAGCCCTAGGAAAGACCCCTGATACTAATGAGCTTCTAGCATCATCACCTGCCTAATGCCTCTCAACATTGCTGGGAAGGTGACCATCAGGAAAATGGTTTGTCAAGCATCCTATATGTGCAGGTTATAATTATTTTGAGTCTGTCCTTTTGAATGCGCACATATCCTTCAAGTTGTGCTTTGGTGGCTCCCAGACCTATAACCTCTTCAGAGATGTTTCCTTTCCAGGCATTGATTCTTAACTCTGTCTTTGTCAAGCTAATAGTCAGGGAATGAAATCCAATCTAGCCTCAGGTACTTGTCAAGGGGGATAGAGGGCTCCACCCAAGGCTCTGCACCCACTGGCAAGGGGAAGCAAAGTTAGGAGGGTGGGGGAAAGTGAAGAGAGGAACTTATGGAGGTGAGAGTGGGCGTGGGGGAGGGGAGGGGAATGAGAGAGGAAGGAAGACCTGTGTTAAGATGGGTCCCCAGGGGTCCAGGGCTGATTTGCTGGGGTAGCTGGGTCAGCTCTGCAGATTGCAGGCTGATTGCTGCAGATTAGCTGGGACCTAAAAGGGGCCTTGTCAGAGCCCATGAATCCAGTGCTGAATATTCTGCTATTTCTCTTTTCTCAGGGATAGAGCCAGTCAAATCAGAGAGGGCTGGGGGGTGGTAGGGAGAAGCACTACGAATAACCTGCCTCCTTTGCCATCACAGTGCATCAAAACACCATTCAGTCCCATCTCCAATTGTTTTCTCCTTTGCAAGGGATTCAACAGCTGGCACTTGAAAGGGAAGAAACTTTCTGTGGTGTCTAAGAGGCCCCATGTTGCTTCCCACCCCACCCTGGTGTTCTTTATTTCATCACTCAAATCTTTTCTTTCATGCCACTTATCACAAGCTGAAATTATTCGATAAAAAATTATTTACCAAAAACTGCTCTCTCCACCAGAATGTACCACTTTATCTTATTTGCTTCTCCCTGTAGTGCAAGTTCCCAGCAGAGTGGTACATAGTAATGCCCCTAAAAATGTTTCTTAAAGAATGGATGAATACCATTTACTAAGGGGCCTGTGTGCCAGGCAAGGAGTTCAGAGCTGTACAGGCATTTCTCATCTGCTTTTAATGATAGCTCTGTGAAGAAGGTATGATCATCTTTATTTTACTGATAAAAAAAACTAAAGTCCAGAAAGATCAAGTAACAAGTCCATGGCCGCACAGTCAGACCTGGGATTCTAATCGAGGTTTCACTGACTCCAAAGTATATGATTTTAATTACTGTACCAGGGATAAAATATGCATTTTCTGCAGTGCTGGCATCAGTTGATTGGCAGTTGCTACAAGGAGTCCATAGCTGAGAATTGTCCAACTTGGTGGAGAAGAGTGCAGAGATCAATTAGTGATGTCTGCAAGAGGTGAAGTAGAATGTCTAGCAGCACATGTACCATCTAGTTTTCATTTTAACACCTATTGCCTCCTAAAGATGTGCACTGGAGGCAAAGAAAAAGAAGAGAGAAACTAGGAGACAGAAACACTTGACTTCTTTTCTGGCCCTGGTTTTCACCCCTTCTTGCTGAACTCTTCTCTGAAATGAGAACACATCTATCTATATGCTTGTTTGGAGGACAGAACGCAATCAGAAGTAGGAAAAAGTTTTGAAAAGTCTTGGAAGTAAAGGGTGTGATATTGCTTCTTAAGCTGACTTCATGATGCTTGAGGGACTTTGGGTCACCTGACATTTCTGTGGGACTCCAACACTTCTGGCAAAGGTGCTATTGCTATGTCCCAAAAGCCTTTCAAAGAAAGCAGGGAAAGGGAATGAGGGGAGGTGACAGCCAAGCTGCAGAGCTGGACTTTGGGGATGGGAGCCTGCTACACTTAAACTTTTGCAATCTTTTGGCCATGCGGTCATCATGATGACAGTAGGACAGTAGATTGGTTGAGTGGGGCTTATTGAGTTTAAGTCTCAATATTACTGCTTACTGTGTAATCTTGGATAAGTGATTTAACCTATTTGAGCCTTGATTGCTCACGTGAAATAGCATCTATCCAAGGGCCTGGTGTGAGAATTAGATGAGACAGTTTGAGGCCAGATATGGGGCTCATGCCTGTAATCACAGCACTTTGGGAGGGCAAGGCGGGTGGATCACTTCAGGCCAAAAGTTTGAGAGCAGCTTGGCCAACATGGTGAAGTCCTGTCTCTACTAAAAATACAAAAATTAGCCGGAGGTGGTAGTGTGTGCCTGTAATTCCAGCTACTTGGGAGGCTGAGGCAGGAGAATCGCTTGAACCCGGGAGGTGGAGATTGCAGTGAGCAGAGATCACACCACTGCACTCCAGCCTGGGAGACTGAGTGAGACTCTGTCTCAGAATAATAATAATAAATTAAATTAAATTAAATAAATAAGACAGTTTGTAGAAGAAAACAATGTGGCCCCAGCACACAAGCATGAAATGCGTGTAAGTTACTGTTGTGAGGAATCTGTATGCACAAGTGGAAAATGGAAAATGAGAGCAATGATCTGAATCTATGTATGTTGTTTCAAGCTAGATAATTGGTGGTATTTTGGATTTTGTTTGTTTTCCTAGTTTTTTGCTTGCATCTGGATGTTCTGAATACCCACACTTAGTATTTTTCTCAGAAAGGAGAAAGGCAAGTTTGCTCAAAACTGTTCATCTCCTTGAAATATCCAGTGTATAGTTCTTGCTGCTGTTAGGCCTCTCTGTAATTGAATAAGGGGAAACATCACCCTCTCACTGGTTGTTGAAAAACTGGGTTTGGGGAATATAAAATTGGGCATTGCCCCATTTGCCCATCATGAAACACACTGGCCCAGGACAGCCTTCCTTCTCTTCATCTTCTGTAAGAAATAGCTTAGGCCATGGCTGTGTATGGTGATAACTACCATTTATTATGGGGCAGTAATATTGTGCTAGGAACTTCATGCTCCTGACAGCCCTATGAGGTATCCGCGATTGCCACTCCTGCTTTGCAGATGATGAGATTACCTCAGCCTGGTATGTTTAACTCACCTGTCTAAAGTTATACAGTCAGGAAGTAGCAGAGCTGGGATTCAAACCTAGGTCAGTCAGGCCTCAGCATCCCCATGCTAATGACTTAGTTTGACTGCCTAATGAGAACTGTTAGTGAAGAATCTGTTTGGCAGAAGGGATGAAATGTCAGATTTATAAATGAGGGGCTGTGAGAGATGGTGGAGGGAGTCACAGCCATGGTTCTCCTGCCCAGCTGCCCATTTGAATCCCCTGAGGAGCACTGATGAAATAGAGATGCCTGTTCCCACCCCCAAAGCTGTTGATGCACTTGATCTAAGATGGAGCCAGAGCTTTCCAGGTGATTCTGATGGGCTTCTAGGCTTGAGAACCACTGGGGCAGAGAAAGAAGGTTTGGGGAGACATTTAGCAAATTCCTTGTGGTTAGGAACTTTTCCATTCCCTCTAAGAAGTGGCTGACTCACATTCTAGGTGGTGTACCTTTATCTCAGTATCTCCATTTGCAGGATGTGGGCAATGGAGCTTGACAGCATTGCAGGCTGCTGGGTGGATAGACAGCTCATAATGTGCCATTTAAATGGGAAGCATTGGGATGAAGTGTTCCTGGGGCTTGAAGTGACCCTATTTTAGTTTCAGTGTAGGGGTGCTCGGGCCACATCCTAAGCAACTTGGAATCATCTGGACCCACTGACAGCAAGTGGTTAATCCTATAAGGCCAGGGGGTGAGGGATCTGCTCACACAGCTGGGGGTAGCTGGGGAACCTCACTGTCCCATCCTTTGGTTGAGGAACAGCGTGAGCCGACATATAACTAGAACCATTAACTGGCTTTGGATGTGGAGAATGAGATTTGTGGCCCCTGCTCACTAAGGAAATATGAAATGGTAAACACACTTCCAGTTATGGATGGGGCTAAACACACCATTCAACTGAATGCTAATGGCTGCCTCCTGCTCCCTTCGAACATTTTACCATGGCAACCAGCAGGTGCCCTTCTCTTGCCTTCTCTTTCAGCTTCCCATAATTCTCTTCTGCCGTGGTTCTTTGGATGATAATGGGCGCATGCCTGAAATAGTAGTTAGGAAGAGAATAAGAATTTAACAACAATAACAACAAAAGCAAATGAGGCTGGAGTAGGTTTCCAGCTCATATTATTTGCTTGTAGACTGTAGCAATCTCAGGTATTGAGAACAGGTCAAAACAGACTGAGATGAACATCTTTAATTGATGTGAGTGTCTTAAATATACTTGATGCCTTTAACATGCAGGCATCAAGCCCGACTTCTGAAGCCCAGTCACTAAGTTGTGGGAGCAGCATAACTTAGGGTTTAACAACAGGAAGACAGGAGTTTGACATACTTAAGTATAAATCTTTCCCTACTGCCTAGAGGCTGTGTGGCCTTGGATAAATAACCTTCTCTTTCTGTGCCTAAGTTTTCCCATCTGTAAATCATGGCTAATAATAAAAAAACCTTTCTTCATAGGGCTATTGCGGGGTTGGAGTGGTTAAAGACAAATGGGCTTAAAGCTCTCAGTATAGTGCCTGCCACAAAGTAGATTCTGGATAATCAATAAGTATTCTGATGATGATGATATGATTAACAACTTGCTGGGCAACGTTAGG
This sequence comes from Sapajus apella, assembly GCF_009761245.1. Classification (NCBI taxonomy): domain Eukaryota; kingdom Metazoa; phylum Chordata; class Mammalia; order Primates; family Cebidae; genus Sapajus; species Sapajus apella. Next base: position 639,691 of record NW_022437050.1, on the reverse strand, counting down.
CCTGTAACAACCCTAAGCTTCAAATTTTTCATCTGCAAAATGCAAGCTAATCATAGTACTTGAGTCATTTGCTTAAGCCTCTAGATAAGAATTAAATGATGAAAAGTACTTGGCACAGGGCTTGGCACATAATAAGAGCTCAAGGAGGACTTGCTGAATGAATGGGAAAAAATAAATGAATGCTATGTCAGCTGGAGAAACTCAGTCATCAGACACAAAGCCTTTAATATGAGACACAGAGGAAGAAAAATACAAACAGCCCTGGACTCTTTGTCAGTTACATTTTTTAGCAGCCGAAGACCTTCTGTGGCTTCCTTTCTCCTTGTTGTGTCCGTTCCTCCTGGCCCTTATCAAGACTGTGTGCTGGAAAGAAGAAAACACGATGCTGACATACATAAATGAAACCCCAGTATCACAAGGGGTGTCTAGCAAGGCCTCAGACAGGAAGGGCCATAAATAACCAAGCAGTCTGTGCACCAGGCTCAGCCCAGAAAGCCTGTCAGGAGGACTTCTTCAGTTTCTGCTTTGGCCCCTCAAGTGGCCAGTGTCCTCACCTTATGCCCCACACCCTCCTTCACCATCTAGTGCCCCTCCTAAGTGTGTTCCCGAGGGCAGTGATTCATATTCTGAAACTGCCTCTCCCTTCTCTGCCAACCTCCAGCCTTCCCTGGGAGAAAACGATCTGGTAAGCCAGTCGCTGAAATAATTGCTTAGTCAGCCACTCTCACAGGGGTAATTGAAATGTCTTTTAAATAGCATTTATGGTTTTAATTTCTAATTATAAAAGTGATACATGCTTATTTTAGAAAACTTTGGGGAAATAATATGGGGAAAGTATCCAAGCATGTGGAAGCAAATAAGAATCCTGAGGCCCAGGTCACAGCCCAGGTCAATTGGATCAGAATTTCTACGGGTGGTGTCCTTAAAGCAGGATTGTTTTATTAAGCTCCCCAGGTGATTCTGTTGCAGAAAAGGTTGAAACATCAACTTAGTGATACCTGCCAATAATACTTTGAAGTATTTGCCTTTTATATTGACATTCAGATTGTACTGTGCATGCTATTCAAAACCTGAGTTTTTTGGCCTGATGATATATTATGAAATATTAAATATTATTAAATATTCTTTTAATTATGGGCATGTAATGTTTCATCTTATCGATGCACATAATTAGTTTGGCTAACAATCCATTATTAGACATATTCCTAAATTTTGACAATTAAAATAATACTGAGATGTATTTCTACTTCTGTCTCTGATCACTTACTTAGCTGACACTTAACATAGCATTTAAGCATATGCTGAACATCATTCTAAGGCATTCCATATATTTCATTTAATCCTCACAGCCAGCCTATGATATTATCCCATTTTAGAGATGAGGAAACTGAGGTTCAGAGAGCCTAAATCACATGGCTGGTAAATGGTGGAGCCAGTTCATGCTCTGGAATTTAAATTGTTGGGTTGAAAAAAAAAAAAAAGAACATTTTTTAATGCTTTTGAAGCACACTGCCAAATGACCTGCCAGAAGGGTTGTAATGATTCACTTCTTCACCAGCATCCTGTGGAAGACAGCGCAGGGATCTCTGAATCTGAAAATAATTCTATAAACTGGTGGAATCCATTCATTTAAAAACCCCTCCTTATTGCAGGTCTACTATGTATGCAAAGAGTTTTTTGGAGTAGAGACCATTAAAAAATGGTATCTAATAGCTGTATAGCATGGCTTTACACTTTGTAAGTGATGTTCCAAGCATAAGACGGCATATTGCTTTTGTGGAGGGAGGGAAGTGCGACTGCCCAGAAACCTTCAGTTTGTGCTGCCTGATGGCCTTCCCTGTGAGATACCTCTAAGACTCTTCCTGAGCACTGGTCCCTCTCTAATTTTCTTTTTCTTCCCACCCCTCTTTTGGGGAAAATGCTTTTGGTAAGACAGAGAAAAGAAACAAACACTTCCAAATGTAGTTGTGAATGGAAAAGGTGCTGTGAGAGAAGAGACGACATTGTTAGCGAAAAATTTGCTGAGCTTTTGATGTTTTACCAAAGGTCCCAAAGCCCCCTTCCCTGAAGGAATCTGACTCAATTGTCTTCAGCTCCTCATGGGAGTCAGTGGAGCTGGTTTTTTGGGAGCCCTGGAGGGAGGGCAGAGGAGCTTAAAAGGGCAACAGGACAATGGAATCCCAAGAAAGGGAGGAAAAGCTAGGCAAGAGAGAAAAGACATCTGGAAGGCAACTGAGGGGCTCCAGGTGGGCTGATGTGTCTCAGTGAGAATCATGCAAAACTCTGTGCACCACCCTTTGGTTTCTGTGTGTATCTGTCAAGTGTAGTAGTTAACTTGGTCATTACTATTTCTCTTTGGGAAGAGGATTGTGCCTCCCCTGCCATCCCCTCTCCCACCACAGATACGTACACTGACATCATCAACCTTTCTGAGGGATTTCTTATTTGTAGCAGGAAAGCAAAAGAATTTCCCATGACCATGAGTTTCTTGAGGATGGAGCTCCATGCGTTTTCAAAAAAATTATATTCATTCTCAGTGGCTCCGGCACATCAAAATTTTAATTTCCATTCACAGGGCAACCCACTGAGGTTTGATTGAGGCTTCAGTGGGACTTACATTAGTGAACTCTATGTTGGCTGCCAGCCAGATAAACCCAATTCAAACTTTCTTAAATGCAAAAAAAGAGTACTATTCACCCATAAAAAAGAATGAGATCCTGTCATTTCCAACAACACGGATGACACTAGAGGTCATTTTGTTAAGTGAAACAAGCCAGATACAGAAAGACAAAAAGCACATGTTCTCACTTATCTATGGGAGCTAAAAATGAAAACAATTGAACTCTTGATTATGGCCCAAAAAAGGGAAAAGTCCAGGATGGGGATCAGGTTTGGCTAGATTCAGAGTTTTGAAGGATGTTATTTTTTTTTCTCTCTCCATCTTTCTTTGGACTGGCCTCATTTTTTCCTACTTGTGAATGGGCTTCCTTCACATATCCAGAGGAGATCCTTCCTTCGGATTTTACGTATGGATGCTGAGAGAGAGAATCCTCTTTGCCCAGGTCATTGCTAATCTGGGTTGCTCATGAATGGGGGCTGTGTACGCCATTCTTTTGAGTGACCCCAGCTTCACAATCTAGTGGAGACAGAAGACTGCTGTTCCTTCTGGTGCCCATACATCAATCCCAGAGAGATAATTGGCTGGCTTGGTTTGAGTCACATCAGGTCAACTTACTGTTTCCAGTGGAGTGAAGAATCACAAGTGGCCAGACCATTTATATGACAACCCATGTGGTCAGGAGGGGCATCTATTGCCCAAAGAAAAGGGTGGACAAATAGTGTCTTAGGAAAGACATAACTCCCTGAGAGCCCTGTAGTGGCTCAGACTCATGTCTTCCCAGTCCAGAGTCTCAGCTGATCCGGTTAATTTGAATTTTTATTTCTGTCTTTAATGGGATGTTCTTTCTTGCACTTTTCTATCTACAAAATAAGATAAGCACTCATTTTTATATAAGTCTGATATTTTTAACCTTTCTTCTTGATTCATTGCTTCCCTGTAATTTGAAAACATGCAGATATCATTATATTTACTGCTATTCTTAAATGAGCAGGTGTACTGTGGAAGCCTCCATTTCTCGACCAGTTGCTTGCTGTAAACCACTTTAAATATCAAGTCTGGATACGGTCATCTCTGCAGCAGCCTCTTGCAGGCCACTGATGACCCTTGGGTGCTGAATCCATCGCCCTTTCTTGGCTGCCATTACCCTGGCTGCTGCAGCAGTCCGTGATGGGCAATCTTACTTTCCAGCACCATCTCCATTTTGGGAATAAAATATGTTCTCATAAAGGACCCAGAAAAACTATTTTCCTTCTTGGCACTTCTGCCCTTTTGGGCTGTCTGGTTTTGTTCTCTGTCTATAAATAGAGGAGGGACTCATTGTTCACCCCTCCACCTTTCAGCAGGGCTGCATTTTGCCTTTGGAAAGACTGAACTTGTAGAAAGAGCATGAGCTTTGGAATCAGGCGAACTTGGATTCACATCCCAGCTCCACGCTTACTAGCCATGGGACCATCAGTGAGGGTTTTTTTTTTTTTTTTTTTTGGGGTTTTTTTTTTTTTTGAAATTTCCTTGAGCATGAGTTCTTGCTCTTGTAAATGGAGGGAAACAATAGTGCCTGCCTCACAGGACAGCAACAGAGTTTCATAACAAGGTACTGCACCCAATAAATGTTCAACACATGTGAGTTCTCTTCCTTCCTCAAAGATATTTGGTTTGTCCTCTGTCACTGTATTCGTTCTGTGCCGACCCACCCCTTCCGTATATCTTATGGAAATTGCCACTCATTAAATAGTTTAAAGCATATCAACGTCTTCTGTATTCTAATAAAGCTGGCAATTAGAAACAATCCTAAAACTACTCTTTGGTAAAGGCCTTTTCTACCTTTTCTTTTGGATAATAATAGTTTCTCCTTTTATTCCTTCTGGTGTAACAGACATCTCTCTCTCTCTCTGCCTCCTCCCCTCCATCCTGTTCAGCATGTACTCCCTTTCCACGGAAAGGCACCCTCCTTTCTTGGAGGAACTGTTCTTTTGCACCCTGTGGTTCTGGTGGGTAAGCCGTGTCATGTGACCAAGGCTTGACCAATCACAGGATCACATGCCTCTTGCCACAGCCATTGGCTCCATGATGGCCACATGACCTACGTTTGGTTTATTGGTACTCTTCCCTTGAATTTTACATGAGTGCTGGAGAGAGAAATCTTTGTTTCCTTGGGAGTTGCTAATCTAGGTTGATGAAGCCTGGAGCTGCTCATGTCAGGTCTCCTGCTGTGTGGATAAAGCTCTGCTATGTGAGGAAAGAATGCGTCCAACACATGGAGAGAAGCAGATATCTGAGACATGGAGTGAGATGGGATGGGGGAGGAAGGAGAGAGGGATAGACAGTATCATCGTGCAATTTCCTGAGGACAGCTCTAGTCCTGGCCTTTATGGATATCAGCCAGTAAATTTCTGATTTTTCTTTAGGTCAGATTGGGTTAGGTTTCTGTTCCTTGAATTCGAGGGTCCTGATAAATGCATTAGTTTATTTGAAGTAACTTTTACATTATAAATGAGAATTTTGTATGTGTGACAACAAAATCCCAACAATTAGTCTAAGTCGCTAATAAGGAACGGATTCCTATACTGAGCTCATTCTAAGAGCACAGAGATCTGGGGTTACAAAGCCCCTTCTGCGTTTGTATCTCTGGAACCTAGCATAGTGCTTGGCACATGGAAGGCCCCGATATGTATTTGGAAAATACAGTAAGACACAAGAGCGAATCTGATTGGCTCAGTGGGCCAGTACCACCCAGCACAGGAGAGTCCTGCTGGCTAGACCACGGTTGGCAGTGGGCTGACATCTTGGTTACCTATGGGTTAGGAACCTCATCCATGATCTGGCCAGCTGTGAGTAGAGGATAATAATTTCTGGTGCAGAAAATAACTGCTTTTCCTCGTAGTGAAGAAAATAACTTCTTTTGCTAAATATTTATTTAAATATGACTGTGGACAATGCAGGCATTCTGAGTCTCACAAAGGGAACAGAATGGAAGATGAGTGCTTGGCTTGGCTCATTCAGGCCGTGTGAGTCCTCCCATTAAATCCCTCAGTGAAAGGTTTTGAGAGCTACTGAAGGAGTTCCAGAAAAAGCTGGGCTCCTCCTTTCCTGCAGAGGGTCTCCCTTTGAGCTTCTTTTCCAGAGGAGAGCCGTGACCCTGACCAAGGGGACAGTTCTGGGCTCCCACAGATGCCCAGAAAGACAGAGAAGGGACCGACTCCAAAGCAACCCTGCCAGGCCTGCTGGTGAGAAACACACCCCCTGCTATGGCAAGGTTGGCCACAGCCTGACACCGCCTCTGCTGGGGATGAGAGCCTGGGGAAGCAACAACAATCCGGTGGCAGCTTGGCTCTGTTTTGGAGATGAAATGATTGACGTTCAAAGAGGCTCAGCTACTTGCCCAACAGCTCACTGTTAAAAGATAGCAGAGATGGGATTTGAACCCAGGGTCCACTTGATTCTAAAGCTCACGTTCTCACCTCCTCTGTTATCAAGTAGGTAAGAGATGCCTTCTACTTTCTGCTATGAAAATGCAGACAGAGAGGAGCAGCGACTGTCCACTTGCTTCTCCAGTGTTCATATGTTATAAATCCCTCAGGGATATAGCCTTAGCCTTATTTTTCCAAACCCAGTACTGGCCATTCCCTATCATCCCTGTCAAACTCACGCTCCTTCTCCACACACCGCTTCTCCATAGGTCACAGTGGTCTGAGCCTCAGAGCCTTCATAGGTGCCGGTCCCTGTTTTTGAAATCCTGGTCCTCTCTCTTACCTTTGGCACATTCCTGCTCGGCAAGGTTCACATGCCATCTCCCTTTTAAAAGATGCTCTCTGATTTCCAAACAGACACAGTCCACTTTTGCTTCTGCCATAGTCTGCATCATGTTCTGTAATTATTTGTTTTAGTCAGCTTTCATTCAATAAATATTTGCTATGCGACTCTTTGTGCTTGGCACTGTGTTAGGTGCTTGGAAATTTTCTCCTGTTCATTTTTCCTGTCCTCTAGGCACCCAATGCACAATCAAACTCACAGGCTTTGTTTTGTTTTTTAACAGAGATGTGCCTTATTTCCCCCAAATCCTAGGTAATTGACAAAGCCTAATACATAGAGAAGCTCAATAGCCACTTGATGAGTGGATCCATCACCCAGTACTTATCTTACCTTTGAATAATTGCCTGCTTCTTCTCTCTATCCTCTACTAGATTTTTAGACTCCTGTGGACAGGAGTTGGGAATTATTTTGCTTTTTCCCCTGTTGCTTAGCACGGAGAAGTAATTTAATATGATTTGTGAGAAGTGTGAGTTCTGGGAGTGGCTATGGTAATTCTGCAAGCATATGCTAATTCTGGGAGTGGATATGTTCTGGGTTCTGAGAGTGGACATGGTAATTCTACAAGCTAATTCTGTAAGCATGTGACCCACTGTGTATCTGGCGCCAATCATTGCTTGGGTGGGCACCATGAAAGGCAAATACCATGTAGATCTCACACTCTCAGGATCCTGAGTGTATGGTGACTGGGCTTACACACACAAAGTTGCAAGGGAAAAATTCAGCGGGGGAAGAGCCCTGGTGCCAACCAGAAACCCACCATGTCCAGAATCCCTGCTGGTCCCTGGCCCTGTCCTCAGCTGCCTGTGGCTCTAATTTTGATGACTTCCTTCACTTAGAGGGCTTCTTGCCTCTGGAGAGAAATGAACGTCGCCTGTGAAAGAGGCTTACAGAGATTATTGCTCCATCTAACTGCATGTGAATTAAAGTAGAAAGAAGGATTGGCATTCTTACTGTACCCAGAATAATTGCACTTATGACTGAAAGATGCCACAACTGGTCATTTGGCCTTGTTCTAATCTGCTGTCTGCAGAAATCATTGTAGTGGGCTGGAAAATATGTTAACACCCAGCCCCAGAATTCTCTTTTGGGAGAAGACTGCCTTGAAATCCTGAGAGCAAAGTTGGTGGAAGACAAAGCGATAGAGAGAAAGCATTTTTTTTGCATAACATAGGTTGAGACAAAGTGATAGAAAGAATTTTTTTTTGCATAACATTGGATGAGGGGGTTTCAAGAAAAAGAAAAAATAGAGGCGGAAAAGATCTAACAGAGAGAAACTAGAATTTGAAATTTGCATTTGGTTAAAGTTTTTAAGAACAGAGTTGTCTAACTTTTTGTTGTACTTTTTTGTGTGTGAAATATTTTTCTCTCTTTATCAAAGACTATACACACCCACACCCACCCACACACACACACACACACACAGCCCACCTTGTATAAGTGGGTTTTATTTGTGAGAGTAGAACAGAAAGAAGTTGAAGAAAGTTGTTGAGTTTCTTGTTTGTATTGGTAAAGACATTCCACAGTGGATGATGAGACCAGCAATAAACTAAAATAACTCACTGGAAACAAGTGAAATATGGCAAGAGATAATAGGAATTCTCCAGAAGGGTGAGGGTCATTCATTGTGTATAGGTTGGGGTCTCAAACCATATTTTTATTTGACTCTTAAAGAACAGGGGCACTCACCAGAATTCTTTAGTAGTAAATAACAGAAATTGACAGGCTAAAAAGCCAACAGAGGGTTCTATTGGGAGGATTCTGGGAGGCACATAGAACTGAAGGGGAAGTTGAACAATCAGGACCCAATAAGCAGGAACAAGTAGAACCCACTTCAGGGCAACCCCTTGAGGATGAATTGGCCCAGAGGTTTCCCATGCTAAGGAGGCTTCCACCAAGACCAAACCTTAGGAAGAGAAGTTCTGTGGCCTGAGTCTGGGTCACATGCTCACCCTCCTTCGCTGGGTTAGCATGGAGTAAGGGTGTCAAGATTGGCCAGCCATCTTCTCAGGACCACATGGGAGAATAAGAGGAGACTTGACCAGGAAGGAAAGTGGGTACTTTTGCCAAAACTCAGAAGAAGGGATGCCAGGCAAGCAAAATAGCAGATGCCCATGTTTACGGGGTACCTCGGCTGTGAGATGTTGCTGCTGACACAAAAGAAAGGAGCAGGTGAAATGACTCCCCACCTCTCCAGTTAATTTCACAATAGGCGTGCAGTTAGAACTGAGCAGTGCTGTGGTGTGTCGCTAACAGATGGAGGAAGGAGAAGGACTGAGAATCCAATCCTTTATCTTCCAGTGCTAGGCCCTTTCCCATACACCAAGCTACTGCCCTGGTGTTCCCATACCTTGAAGCCTTTGCTTGAGCTCTCTCTACCTGGAGCTCCCTCTTCTTTCTTTGTTACTTATTTATTTTGTTCTTTAGAGCTCGAGAGTATCATCTGAAAGAAATAGTTTCTAATCTTGCCCTTCTCCGCGGGTTAGGAATCTATCCTCTATGTAGACCTGTATTTTATTTCATCTTTAAAAGATGTATTGTTTGTAAAAATAGTTAACACAAGCACATGGTAAAAAGTTCAAGCAGACAGACTGATATAAATGGAAAGGTTGGGCTTTGCCTCTGACCCCAGTTTGCCCCTCAGAGGCCACCACTCTTTTCTTTGTCTCTTTCCAGAACACACACACACCCACACACAGACACACAGACACACACACAGACACACACACACACACACACACACACACACACACACACTGTAAAGGGCCTATCTCCCCAGACTCCGAGCCCTCCGAGGGCAGGGCCTCTTCGTTTACCTCCAGGGCCCTGGTGACTAGGACAGCCTGACTCCCTGCACAAGTTCAGCAGCTGACCGCTAAGAGCCATGATCTTGCACAAGGAGAAGTGGGAGGGAAGGGGGATGGATTCTGTCTGAGATGACTGGGTGCCGCACTCTATGATCTGCGAGTTGCTTTTAATTTCCTGTGCTCGGCCGCCAGCAGCCTGATGAAATGAAGCAGATAGCAGGACTTTAGATCTAGCCCTGCCTGGGCCAGGGCTTGTCTGCTTGCTGCAAGGTTATAATCCCTAGACTCTGAAGAGAGAAGAGCTACGTGCACTGTACCCCCACAAACCCCTCACGCGGCAGCCTCCTGGGCCAGGGAATAGGCAGAAATGAAGCTGCTTGATGACGCCTATGGTTCCTAGGGCAGTGGTTCTGAGTTTGCCATTTAGGCTTTGGGGTCACACAGAGATGGTTTGGGTCCCGGTTCTGTTGCCTCCTTGCTGTATGCCTTTAAGGCAAGTTGTCCTAACTCTCTGAACCTCAGTTTTCTCAGCAAATGATGGCTATAAGTAGAACCTACTTCATCAAATTCTTATGAAGATTCAGAGTGAATGAATTCAGTGTCTGAGCATCCAGATAGTGCATAGTGCCTGGAACCTAACTCCTGCTGAGTTGGTGACAGGCATCCTGATTGTCTCTATTTGCCACGTGGTCCCTAGGAGCAGCTCTCAGCAAAATGGGCCAGTTGGTGACTTTTGCCTTCTATCTTCTTTCCTTTTAGCACTCCTTTTCCCTTCCAGGTATGGAGTGATCTTACTTCTCCTCGTCGCTTCTGGTGTGGACAACAATAACTCCTCTCCTGCTGACACTGCTGCTACTCCCACCACCATGCCTTCCATCGCTTCCGTGTTGACTGCCAGGCGTGCCCTTAATGTAGGCTGCGTCAGATAATCTTTACAGTCACCATTATTCCCACTTCACAGCTGAGAAAACAGAGTTCCAGAGTCGAGGAGATTTCCCCTCAGTTTGTAGGGCGAATAATTAAAACCAGAGGTCTGATGGTCATTTATACTATGCGATAGAGGCTTAATGGATTATCTCTATCACAAAGTTTCCATTTTCAAAATGCTCTTCACAAAGAGGTCAGAGCCTAGTCCAAAGGCATTAATTGATAGTAGCAAGAAAATCTTTCTCAACAGGCTTAGTAAAGACAGAATTTTGTTGGGGACATGGAATACCTTTATATTACCCTTAAAAAATGAAACCAAGGCCACTACTTGCTGCATCTGAAATTTAGATCAGTCTTGAATGTGCCTATGAGAGAAAAATACAAAATTCCTTGCTGCATTTGACAAATCAAGTAGCAGAGTGGAAATTCCAGTTCCTGATGCATGAGATAGTTTAACAAACACAAACCCTCCCCTAGACTTTTGATCTAAAGAAAATCAAAGACCTTCCCTCAACTCAATGAAGTATTAATAGCACCACTGAGTCCTGAGCCTTTGTCCTGAGCAGCTGCAGGGCCTCCCACCGCCTGCAGGTGTCGATGGTGGCTACTGGCCCATCTGCTGTTTGGCAGGTGATGGGAACAGGAGAGAAGGCATGAGTCAAGACAGTAGGGGCCCCCATTTTATTTTAAGAGACTGGGTCTTGCTCTGTTGCCCAGGCTGAAGTGCAATGGTGTAATCATAGCTCACTGCAACCTCGAACTCCTAGGCTCCAGCAATCCTTGTGCGTCAGCCTCCTGAGTAGCTGGGACCACCGGCACATACCACCATGCTCAGCTAATTTTTTTTAAATTTAATTTTGTAGAGACGAGGTCTCACTATGTTGCCTAGGCTGTTCTCAAATTCCTAGGCTCAAGCAGTCACCCTGCTTTGGCCTCCCAAAGTGCTGGGATTATAGGCACGAGTCATTCCACTTGGCTAGGGCCTCCATTATGACACATTCTTTTTTTGGAGACGGAGTTTCACTCTTGTTACCCAGGCTGGAGTGCAATGGCGCGATCTCGGCTCACCGCAACCTCCACCTCCTGGGTTCAGGCAATTCTGCCTCAGCCTCCTGAGTAGCTGGGATTACAGGCACACGCCACCATACCCAGCTGATTTTTTGTATTTTTAGTAGAGACGGCGCGGTGGCTCACGCCTGTAATCCCAGCACTTTGGGAGGCCGAGGTGGGTGGATCACGAGGTCAAGAGATCACACATTCTTTAGCTCTACAGACTCTTTAGGGGTAACCAACTCTGTTCCTTTTATAGAGAGGGTGCCCAGGAATGGGAAGTGACCAGGTTTAGGTTCCACATCCATGGTCAGTGGCCTGGCTTGCCCAGAATCTAGTGCACCTGAAGAAATGGCTTTGCTGGAAATAATCAGAGTGCTGGACGTTTTTGCAGCTTATGCCACCATTGATCAAGGACTTTGACCTTCCTTCCTCTTCCCCTTCCCTCTCCCTGTCTCTTCTTTTTCTCTCTGCTTTATCTCTTCCCCCCTCCCCTTCCCATTTGGTCTTAACAGCAACCAGGTGGGTTTCCAACATTTTAACGATGAGTAGTGGAGGCTTGGAGATGGATATAATGTGCCTGAATCACATCAAAGTGGGTGACAGAGGAGGGATTAAGACACAGCCAAACGTGTCCTTCTTGGATCCTCCACTGCCTTAGTGGGGTCAGTCTTGGCTCTGTTTCGGGTTTGCTAAGTCCTGGAGCAAGTTGAATTACTCTGTCTCTCTGTGCCTCTGCTTCCTTGTCTGTAAACAAGACAGTAACAATAGCCACCTCACAGGGTAGTCATTAAAGTATATAAAGTGTTTATCAGAGTACCTGATACTTAGCAAGTACTTAATAAAGGTCACCTTTATGGCTCCTGTCCTGACAACCCTAAACATTATCATCATGTAGAATGTGTGCCATCTAACTAATGTTATATATTCGACTTGAACTTGTCTTGTGCTTTGCAGTGTAAAAGATTTATTTTACAATCCAAATTTAAAGCAATCAATTTTTCACTTGTTGAAAATGTTAATACCTGGTGCTGGTGTGCGTGTGGTAATGTGAGAGATAGGCACTTTTATTGTGGCTGCTGCATTCAAACAGTGCCAGCCAAGGGCACTATTACTTCCCCAGAGAATTGTATAAAAAGGTGGGCTTGGCCCTCATGCCCCGTTAAGGGATAGAACTTGGTGTCAGTTTTGGGAAGGTGCCAACTTTGGTGTTGAGCATTAGATGCTCTCAAATGTTCAACTTGAGGCAAAGCAGGATAAGCAAAGCCCCAGTGTCTAAAGATGACAAAATGTCACCTGAAGGGATTTGGGCAAAGCAGTAAGGATGCTTCAGGGAGTGGCACTAAAACTAGGGGAGGAAACTGAAGATACCTCATGCTCATGTGGTCCAGTGGAGAGGGAGAGGTTCAGACTATCTCTAGTTGAATATTAAATAGAAGAGTGACCACTGAAAAATGCAAACCTTAAAAGCAATCTGCCAACCCTATGTAGATGACTCACAGACCTCCCAGACTTAGCTACTCTCTGGATTCCATCCAGCCCATTAAGCTGATTGCTCCTCACCTATCTACTGAACCCATTTCATAATTTCTGTGAGAATGATAAGCACACCTTCCTCACAGGGCTACTGTGTACAATCAGAGACCTCTCCTCAAAGGGGTTAGCACATACTCAAAAAAAAGGCAGCTCTTGTTTTGGGCCTTTTCAGACCAGATTCCTTTGATACTGACTAGGAGACAGGAGGACCATCTTCATTTGCTCATTGGTCATAGTACCTGCCTCATAAGGTGGTTTTGAGTATTAAGTGGGATAGTGCATAAAGCACTCGGCATGATGTCTGTGGCAGAAAAAGTGATCTGGAAGTTCCTGTTATAATTGTTACATTTTGCTACCTCTCTGGGAGGTGGCTGACTTACACTCACCTACATTCCTGTTGTTACCCACCGGTTTGATTGCCACAATTTGTCCCCTTCTGAGATGAGGAATGGACTCTAATACCCTGAATTGAGCAAGAAAAATAATGATGGGCACACTGGGAGCATTTCCTTTTGCACTTGCCTCGTCGTGTTGCTGTTGTAGAGATGTGTGCTGCGTGCCATTTGCAGATAAGGCCATTGCCACAAGATTGAGACACCAGGCACAGGGTGCCTGGCTCCAAGTTCTCCTCTCCACCTCATTGTTGACTTTGGCATGGGAATTTTGGAGGAGGGCTGCCATGGTTGCATTCTTCAGCACAGCAAAGAGAAGAGAAAACAGTGCGACTCTTGCCAATTTCCCTGAGCTTCAAGGGAAAGAAACGAGGAACATGAGTAACAACACTAAAATGAGATTGGAAGTGTGTTGGAATGAGCTGAAAGCCTTTGGAGCAGGCTTCAGGAACAATATGCTGTTCCTATTTGGCTGCCTAGGATTTTTTATTAGGCTGGGTGTAGCAAGTTAGGGAAGAGAGGTAGAATTTTGCTGGTGGAAGTGATAGGCACCTGTAGGGAGGGGATAGATTGTGGGAAGACTAGAAAGAAAAGGTGGTGATGTCTACGGTAGACTCCAAAAATTTTCCTGTGTAGTGGGAAATATACCCATCTCCCCACCTTCCAATTCAACTTTTAATGATGTCTGCATTAATCTCCAGTGCTTTGGGAATTGGGTTTTTTTGGAGGGATGCGTCAGAATGTTGAATGTAAATTCAAGGTAGGCATGAAGCAAGAGCAGAAGCAGCCAGTGGGGACCCGCACCTATTTATTACCACTGTATAAAAATGCAGTGACCTGCTTACTTTTACAGACCTCACCTTCCACCTGACATAAAAACGTTTTGTATGGAGAACGTTCCAATTACTGTATTAGTGTAAATTAATAAGAAACACTGGTTGGCATAAACCTCTCCTCCCCCAACCCTTACCCCCTGGAAAGAGAAGCCAATATTGTGTAACTAAAGACAAATGGAGGGGAGATTATATAGGATCTTTCCAAATGGGGAGGAGGAGAGAGAAAATGTTCCTTAAGGTTAGAGAAGCAGAAGAAGCTGTTGATACCTCAAGACTGGTGTTCTTTTTATCTGCTGCTGCTTTAAAAAAAATGCCCTGGCTTAAAACAACAACATTTATTTTACTCACGAATTGGCAGTTTGGCCAGGATGCTGCAGGAACAGCATGTCTCTCTCTCCACTCAGCTGAGGTGGCTGGAAGGCTGGGCCTGGACTCCTCTCATGCTTTGCTAACTCACATACCTGGCAATTAATGCCGGCTGTCAGAGCTGGGGCCGCTAGCTGGGGATGCGAGCCAGAACACCTACACCTTTCTGTGCGGTCCGGGCGTCCTTCTGACTGCGTGGTGGCCAGGTTCCAAAGGCGAGCATCTTGGGAGAGAACTAGGCAGAAGCTCCATCACCCTTTCTGACTTAGGCTAAGTCACGCAGCATCAGTTTGACTGCATTCTATTCCATAGAAGTGAGTTTCCAAGGGCATTAGTTTGCTGGGCTGCCATAACAAAGCATCGCAGAGTAGGTGGCTTGGACAACAGAAATTTGTTTTCTGTGCCGGAGACCAGAAGTCTGAGATCAAGGCGTTGGAAGGGTTGGTTTCTTTCTGAGGCTGCTCTCCTTGGCTTGTGGAAGGTCATCTGCTCCCTATGTCTTCAAGTGGGCTTCCTTCTAAGTGTGTGTTTATGACCTAATCTCCTCTTCTTACGTTAGGACAGCAGTTAAATTGTATTAGGGTCCCACCCTAATAGCCTTATTTTAATTTAATTACCTCTTAAAAGGCCCTATCTCCAAATACAGTCACATTCTGAAGGTATTGGGGGTTAGGGTTTTAATATCTGAATCTGAGAGGAGGGGAAAGGCACAGTTCCACCCGTCACACCAAGGGTTGGCTATTCAAAGGGAGAGGAAGTAGGCTTCACATCTTAATGAGAGGAAGGTCTAAGAATTTGCAGACATGTTTTAAAATCACCGCAACTGAGGAAACGGCAGGATTTGAGCAAGTCCTATAATTGACAGGGCCGTACACTCCACCCACACTCTGCACCCTTAGGAGGTTCTGGGATCTTAGAGCACAGTTGGAATGTAGCTTTCACAAAACACCCAGCAGTGCACAGGAATGAGCAGCATGTTTCAAAGGCCATGGGTTTCAACCATCATCATGTCAGCAGTGAGCTCACTCAGGACGACTCTTGTGTTACCTCATCTCCAAATAAGATCCTGGATTCTGGTATGAATTCAAGGGGTAGAAGTTCTCTCAAAATCCTGAGACCGAATTTCTCACCAACCTGTGAGAGAGGGCTCAAGAGTTAGATTTCATTGGACTTGATGTAATGCGATGTTTCTTCTCACTGAGCTGAGACGCCAAATTCGTATCCATTTCCTGGGCACTGGGCACAGGGTTATGAGCAGGATGTGAGTTACGCCAGCTTTCCACCTTAGATCACTCTATGGCTCCCTTTCTGTTCACCCAAAAGGAGTTTAGTAGAGTTCCCATCTCACCAACTCCATTCTGACAAACCACCTGGGATTCAAACAGCTGCAGTACCTGGTGCACCTCCCCGCTAACAGCTATTGCCATAGGTGTGGTTTTAAAAATCAAATTAAAATGGCATTTTTAGATGCGGTCTAGGCTGGGCAGTGGAGAGCAGTTAGGGGAGCTGACCCTAGGGCAGAACCCTGGGCAGCATAGATGTGCCCATGTGCTGACCATCTCCCCTCCACCCTGCCCACAAGTGTCCTTTCCCACAGAACTTGGATGTTTGTCACCTCCGTTTTTATACTTCTTGAAGTGCTACCAGGAAGAGATTCAATTAAGTTGACATATTCCTCTGGAAGATTTAAGGTGTGATCAGTGGGTTCATTAATTTGGTACCAGGGACTCATTACTTACTCCTCCATTAGTAGGAATAGGGGGCCTTCCTTTATGCTGGGGAGAGATGAATGGGCTATTTGCACCTATACTTTTAAGAGCACAGTGGCTCCCTGGGAGGAAAAATAAAACAACTTCAAGTTGCTCTCTTGGAGATTCAGCTGTGACATTTGTTTGTTGGCTTACAGTGACCCCCACCAAGGTCAGATTGTAGAAGGAGTGATGAGGCCCCAGAAAGGTAATTCTCCACGAGGGTAAAGGAGCATGGACCAACCAGCTGTCTTTTGCACCAAAGGTGAAAGGCGAAAAGGGTGTCGCTCTGGGTCTATGGAAGTGGCTGACCCAGCAGCAGTCATAGCCTTTCAGGCAGGTGGACCAGCACAATGTTCCTCCCACTCATTTTCAGCCTTGTGTCAATGCCAAGTCTCTGGCTTCAGAAAGTACAAAGCAGGCAAGCAAATACTATTTGAAGTGGGTAACCTCCTTGCCTATTCTTTCCCCATCATGCCAGCCTTCATAAAGCAAAATATTAATAAACGTGCCTATGTAAAATTAAAATGTCTTTATGGAAGCAAATTCTACAAAGTCAAGAGACAAATGATAAAGTGGTACATGGTATTTGCAACACATAAAACAGACAGAGATAATTTCCTTATTTTACAAAGAGCTCATACAAACTAATAAGAATGAATATGAACAGACCAAACAAAAAATGGGCAAAGGATATGAAAGGCAGTTCCCAGAAAAACAGATGCAAATATTCAATAAATGAATGAAAAGATGTTCTACTTTCATCAAATTAAAGACATGTAAATCCAAACAGCAAGGTGCAATTTTTCACCTATCAGATTGGCAAAATTTTAAAATGTTTGATAAGACAGTCATCCCTCAGTATCCTCAAGAGAATGGTTCCAGGACCCTCCAGTTACCGGAATCCAAAGATCCTTAAGTCCCTCATGTAAAATGGTGTAGTATTTGCATATAACCTAAACACATCCTCCTGTGTACTTCAAATCATGTCTAGATTATTTATAATAGCTAATGCAATGTAAATGTTATATAAAAAGTGGTTATACTGCATTATTTTTATATGTACTTTTTTCTTGTATTGCTATTTGTATTTATTTATGTTTTAAAATATCTTCAATCTGAGATTGGTTGAATCCATGGATACAGAACCTACAGATGTGGAGGGCAACTGTACTCAGTTTTGACGAGTGAATGAGGAAACAAAGGCTTTTATTCAGTCAATGTGCAGATAACTGGATGCAATATTTTAGTTGCACATTTTGGTAATGTCAATCAATTGTAAATGCATATCCTCTTTGACCCACTGACAAGAGTTTAATTTACATATACATTCACAGAAGTACATCAGATTTTTGTTACTGGAGTGTTCATTGCAGCGTTGTTTATGAGAGGGAATAATGGGAAAGGGCCGTAACTGTGTGTTGAGTATTCCAAGCATGGTACTTCCCTGTGGTGGAATTTTATGTGACCATTAAAAATTTGCTAAACTATTTCCAAAGCTATTAAGTGAGTCAGACTTACTGGGTCGAGCAGTGCCCAGCAAAAGGCACCCCATGTAGAACAGATGACACATGGTAATTGTGAGCCCAATTTATGAGCATCTCATGAGACACTGATGGTAGGCTTGGGATGCTGCAGCCCTTTCTGAACAAGACAGAGTCAAAACTGAAATATCTGGGTTTGTTCTGAAACTTCTCAGTATTTATAACCTGGTAGGATCTAAGAAAACTTGGATCACAAGAATATATTTTCTCTTCAGTCCTCTAGCCCCTGCCCAGTTCTGGTTATAGTTTTAGGTAGGATTACAGTCTAGGGCAGAAATTAAATGTGCCATTTATTATTGAATAAAAACAGGGTTTTGAGAATGTCAATTCTTGAGCACAAACCTCCAAGGATGAAAGACGGGTCCTTCCACTTTATTTACATCCCGTGATTTGTTTTCCAAGCAGCAGTGCTGACCCACTCAGGGACAGGATGATTGGCTTTTGCAGGGTGATTCTGCACAAGAGCAAGGCAACATCTTGGGGTGAAGATCCACGGCATCAGACCACCCTTCCAGGCAGCAAATACCAGTAAGAAAAGTGCAACCCTGTCCCACTGGTGATGCACAGCTTCCAGTCTTAGAGCCAAAGTATGCACAGAAAGAGTCAAATTATTTCAAATGAACCCCAGTTTTTTACCTCCCATTCTCATGCACTGTAGAAATAATAGTTTATAACAACAGTTGTCAAACTTCAGCAGCTGTCAGAATCACTTGGAAAGCATATGAAAAGGAATTTCTGGATCCCATTGCCAGGGAATCTGATAAAGTAGGTCTGGGGTGGGGCCTGAGAATTTGCAAATTTCCAAACCACGCTGATGCTATCATAGTGGTCTTGGAACCGTACTTTGGGAAGTACCAGTTTATAAAGACACTTGATCAATTTTGTTCTCTCTCATCAGCAACCCTCACATAATTTAACTATTTTCATGCTTTTCCTTAAAACTTAGCTGAAAAGATGCCTTCTTTCCTAATCACCACTCCTTGGACCTCTCCTCCCCTTTTTCTTTTCCAAAGAACCCACCTAGCAATGGTAGAAACCTCCCTGAAAGGATGCGGAAGAGGAAAAAACTCAGCATGAGAAGCCACAATCCTTTTTTCAGATAGGAGAAGGACTGGGAAGATTATGTGTTAATTTTTGACTTCTCATAAGGCAAGCAGACATTCATCATCTATCCGGGTCTGGGCATACCAGCGGCATGTAGTAGAGGGTAGCTTTGGTCTCTGAATCTCCCTTGTGGCTGCCTGAGGATGGGGGCAACGGTCTCCTGTGGCCCCATTCCCAGAAGGAAAATTTTGGCAAAAGAAGAGGAAAAGCAATCCAGAATGTTTGTTTTTAGAAGCATGCTCAGTGAGGCCTGACTCCTTGCAGAGCCCTGTCAGTGCTGCCCTCACTGGCTTCCCCTTCTCCCACTTCCAGAGCCTCTTCTACCTCCTCAGCTGATGGCTCCAATCATCCAGGGGGCTGTGCTCTTGGCCTGATCTTTGGCCACACACACAGTGATTATAACAGAAAGACCAAGGGCCCTGGAGAAACAGGAGCAGATAAATTCTTTTGTTGGAAAATGGCAGGATCTTTTTTTCCCCTCTCCATTTTTCTAGTGAAAAATAAAATCAGAAAAAAAGAGAAAAAAAAATAAAGAAAGGAAGGTAGAAAAGGACAGAAAGAATCTGGTTTACAGTTTACTTAGGTGGTACAGGTTGAACAAACCTTATTCAAAAAGCGACCTTCCTCCTTCTCTTCATGACATTAGTCTGCTGGGTGGAAGCAGCTCTTGTCCAAATTCAAAAGTAGTTTTCTGGAAGAAGGAGAGAGACTCAGCCCAGCTGTTAAATGCAGAGCAGTGTTTTCTGCAGCTTGAGGTGTATGGGAATCCTCTGAGAGTTTTGTGAAATGTAGATTCTACTTCAAGAGGTCTTGGGTGAGACCTGAGATTTTGTATTTCTAACAAGGACCCATGTGATGTTGATGCTACTGGTCTGAGGACATTGTTTGAGTAGCAAGTTCTTAGAATACTAGGGGTTAGATGCAACCTTGGCATACCTTTAAGTGCAATCATTTTACCAATGGGAAAACTGGTTTCCTACAGATGGTTAATAGCAGAACCAGGTCTAGAACTGGGTCCTTGCACTCCTAGTCCCATGCTCTGTCTACTTTCCCAGGTGGGAATTGAGGTGGGAATATTAAATGGGTGCTGGACACACTGGAATATGAACATTTAAAAAAAGCCTCTGGACCTGAGGAAGCCAGTATGCACAAGTCCCACTCTGCCAGTGGTCCCAAAATTGGGACCTGAGACTGCCAACCTCTTCACTAAGGAGCTGGTTGGTTGCTGTTGCCCAGTCGCCTGACAGCTTGACTCTTGGCCCATTAGGCACCCCCCAGAAAGAGTGAATTCCAAGATACTGTATTCTCAATCTGCATTTGGTTAAAAAATATCCTTGTATAGGTGGACCTGTGCAGTTTAAAACCTGTGTTGTTTAAAGATCAACTGTATTTGAATTATACTTACTGACTGAGCACCCTTAATCCCCAAATCCAAAATCTGAAATATTCCTTTGAACATCATGTCGATGCTCAAAAAGTTTTGAATTTTGGAGTATTTTGATATGCAATTTTTGGGCCAGAGATGCTCTATCTGTGTATTATAAACCAGTCGATATACAATTCCTGAGAGCCTTTGCCATGTCCCAGACACTCCCATTTTTTACATTGGTATACTTCTCCTCATTGTTTCAAAGGTAATACTTTGCCCAAGACATCTGGGAATTCTGAAATTGGAGGTCAGACTTTCCAGGAAGAAAAGAGTTTATTCTGCAATATTGATCAGGGCAGACCACTGTAGTAAGCCATGTTACTACAGGGAAGCAACTGGCTGGATGTTTAAAGACCCGAATTTCAGGCCTGGTCCTGCTACTTCCTAGCTCTTAAATGGGTTTCTAGGGAGGTGGTAGCATTCACTCACTCACTCACTCACTCACTCACTTCATTCAAGTAATCAACAAACATTTTATTGAGCACCAACTGCTGTGCCAGAATTTAAAGATACAAACAGTATCCTCTCTGCTCTCAGGGAATTCACAGTCTAACATGGGAGGTGGGTATATCAACTAATAATTACAATATAGCTATGAGAGGTGCAGGAAACACCTGCAGGGAGTATGTGCCCTGGGAGGACCAAGGAGGGCGGTGACATCAGATTGGTGGGTGGAGAAGCTTTCCTGGAAGAGGTGCTAGCTGGTCTGAGTATTGAAGGAAGATTGGAAGGAGGGGTGGGGGCCACACAAAAGAACCTTCTAAGCAGAGAGAACAGCGTGACACAGTCCAGGGACTTGAAACTGTACAGATTGCCCAGGATTGAAAGCTGTTAAGTGTGGTTGGATCACAGGGTCTCCAGTGGTGTGATGTGAGTGGGGTCAGGTCACAAAGGTCCTTATTTACTGAGCTGAGGTCAAGTTTCAGTTAGACAAAGCTGTGAAGATAATGCTGGTATTATTAGTTAGAGTAATAATTGTAATAATCATGATAGTTACATTCATGAGCCCGGTGCTATCATTTGATCCTCACAGCAGCTCTATGAGGCAGGCACTGATGCTATATCTGTTTGTACAGATGTAGAATTTGAGAGGATGAGTAATGCACAGCCATGCAGCTGAGCTTCCAATACAACAGTATTCCGAACCCCATTAGATTTAAAGTACCCTTTCATGATAGATATTTTTAAACTCTCTTTAATGTGAAATGAAATTTAAATAAAATATAATCCATTTAGAATGTACTTTAAAAATATGTGTAATATCCATCTTTATTATAAAGAAAATGCAAAAGAAAGATAATTTAGAATAAAATAATGTATATTTAGATATGGAAATGTTCAGACCTCACTATTCTAAAAGCAACATAATCAATGTGTGTACTCATTATGCAAAACCACCTTGAATGCAGCAGCTCCAGTTGCAGACGGATGCCTGTGTGCTGAGAGAATGAAGGAAGTACTGCCAGCAGTGATGCTAATAGTGAACTGATTTTCTCAAATGGTGACCCACCCTTGGTAAAATTCTGAATAATAAGGTGCAATGTTCTCTATTTTTTTTTTTTTTTTTGAGATGGAGTTTCACTCTTGTTGCCCAGGCTGGAGTGCAATAGCGCAGTCTTGACACACTGCAACCTCCGCTTCCCGGGTTCAAGCAATTCTCCTGCCTCAGTCTCCCAAGTAGCTGGAATGACAGGTATGTGCCACCATGCAGTAAAACTTTTGTATTTTTAGTAGAGACGGAGTTTCTCCTTGTTGGTCAGGCTGATCTCGAACTCCTGACCTCAGGTGATCTGCCCGCCTCAGCCTCCCAAAGTGCTGGGATTATAGGCATGAGCCACCGCCTTCAGCCTCAATATTCCCTTAAATGCTGGTGGCAAAACTGCGACTTGAACCCTGATCAGCTAATTCCAGAGTTTAAGCAAATAATTCCTACCTGGGGATGACTGCTCCCTCATGGGAGAGACCTCATATCTCAAAGGTATCGGGGCAGGCTGGCAGGGGCCTGCAGAGAGTCCTGGGAGATCAAGGTGTGGTTTTGCTGTGTCCCAGGGCTCCTCATAGAACATCAGAATGACAGTCTGTTTTGCTTGCCTTACATTGTTTTCCCAGTGGGTGGGATCTCTTCAGTTCTGGGCTTTTGACTGAATACTTTTTCCAGTCCTTCCTTGAAGACTTCCACATTTTATGACCATGCTCTTCCAGGGCTCTAACATTATGTAGAAGGGCTCTAACATATGGACTATGGACTGAATAAGACTCAGAGAACAACAGACTATTTATTGATTCTTCATGTATTTTTTGAACCTCTGTTTTTTTTTGCTGACCTATGGTTGCTAACAAACCACTCCAAAACTTAGTGTACTAAAACAATAATAAATTTCTCAAGGTCATATGGATTAAATGGGAGATTCTTTTTCTCATAGTGCTGGGTGAAGCACTTAGATACCAGTTGTTCAACCAAGGGCCTTGTTTCTCTTTTATGTGAGCCCCTCTACATAGCTGTTTGGGCTTCCTCACGGCATGTCTGCTAGATGCCTAAAAGAAACTGCAAGTGGCCAAGGCAGAGGCAGAAGTTACAGTTCTCTTAAGGCACAGCCTCAGGAGTTGCACAATGTCATTTCTGTAGTATTCTAGTGATCAAAACAAGTCATGGAACCACCCCAGATTCAAGGGGAGGTAAAATAGACTCCATCCTTCGGTGATGAGTTTAAAAAAATTTATAGCCAGCTGTATTCTACCAAAACCTACTGTGTGCCAGGCTCAGTGCTGGGTGAACAGAATTATGTATGATTAATAATAATTATGTATCATACATAATCTTTGTTCTCATGAGCTTATAGTTTAGTGGTGGGAGGAAGAAATCAATTATCTATACCAGTAAAAGTGTAAGTGCAAGGACTTTGAAGGGATATGCTCAGTGCCAGCAGAGCATAAAACAGGGAGAACAAGGCCATAATCAAGAATGTCAGAGGAGATTTACATGATAAAGGAGCACTAGGACTGATATCTGAAGAATCAGTAAAGCTATTTAAGTTGTATGTGTGCCTAGCACATGGTAGATCCTTGACTAATATTTGCTGAGTGAATGAATGATGGACATGAGAAAAACTCTGACAAGAAAGCCAAGGGGCTGGGAAGCAAAGAAAATGGAGGACTGTGGTGTGGGGTAAGTCCAGAGCAGGGTGGATGATACAGACCTTTGAAGCTGTATTGAGTATCTGAGTCTTCAGCCCCAGAGCAATGGGTTTGAAGCTAAAGCAAGTTGGTTTCATAAGTTTTGGGCTTTAAAATAGTCACCAGGACTGCGATATGGAGAATCAAATGGTTTGGAGGGCTATGTAGTAGATGGGAGGGGCAGAGAGCAAAAGGAGGAGCGAGAGGGAGATTGGCTAGGACACTCCACAGCAGACCATACAAGCAGTGGCAGTGAATATGGAGAGAGAGAAAACTCTGAGGAAATGTATCAATATTGGGAAAGGAATGGCCCTGTGTTGTGGCCAGTTCCACTCCTGTCAGCCCCTCTGGCCCTGGGAGCCTGTGGAAATCTGTAGGTAGCCTGGACAAACCTGCAGGGGTCTGAGCTCTGGAAGGCAATCTGTAGCACTCTCAAGGAAAGGCAAAGGAAGTGAGGCCAACATAACTTGCTGTATGCCCTTGGAGCTGGCGTTCAGGCCAGGTGCCAGGCACCCTCTCCCACCTCAGGCTCTGAAGAGGAATATTGATTTCTGCAGCTGAGAATATAATGTTGGCACTTGCTCTCAGGCTTCTCATTTTGCAATGCTCATACCCCCGGGGAGGAGAGAAACCATAGCTCTGGAGATCAATGGGCTGTGAACAGGATGGAGGAGAGGAGACCAGGGTTTCTTTACTCAGCCTATGCTGTCCCAAGGTGGCCACAGAAACAAGGGCCATGCATCTAGGATTCTCCGTCAATGGCATTGTGAGAGCTTTGCTTTTACCTTTTTTATTGGAGAAAATTTCAAACTTATCTATAAGTAAACTAGTAAAAGGTGAATCTTACCCTTAGCTCCAACAATTAGCAGCTCATGACCAGTCTTATTTCATCTGTTTCCCCAACCTCTCTCCCCTGCATTACTATGAAGCAAAACCTAGACAGCATATAACTTCATAGGTAAATATTTTAGTTTTATTTTCTAAAAGATAGGAGCTCTTAAAAAGACAAGCAGTCATGGGATTATCACACTTAAAAATATTAATAATTACAAACAGATTTGAAATTATGTTCATATATTATGATGTGATTATTTGATATCATCAAAAATTAATAGATGTTTGTTCACTTTTCCCTAATTGTCTTATAAACAGTTGTTGTTATTTGGTTTTGTTTGTTCGTTTGAATCAGGGTCCACACAAGGCCCATACATTGTAATTGATTATTGCGTCCCTTAGGTCTCTTGTAATCTACAGGTTCTGTCTCATTTCTCCCTTTAAATAATTTTCCTTACCAGTGTTTTACAGAAGCAACTGGGTGGGTTGTCCTGTAGAGTTTCCCACATCTTGGTCTTGCTGACGGCATCTTTGTGGTGACATTTAATAGATTTCTGGTACCCTGTGTTTTCTGTCAATCGGTAGTTGGATGTTGAATTTTGATTAAATTCACAATCAATTTCTTTTGGCAAGGCTACTTCATCAGGGTGCTTTCTTTATCTAGCAGAAGGCCCACTGTGTTTAATTGTCTCTGAAATGTAAGCAGTCATTGGTCATTGCTTAGATGCATTAATTCATTAGGAACTGCAAAATGGTGATAGACTAATTCTGTATTCTGCCTTTTTTTGTTAATTAGTCAGAATAGTTCCATACATCATCAACGATTTCCCTCATCAATGATTTGGTTATGCTAAGGCATAATTCTCATAGAAAAACATGATTAATATGTAATTCTTTACTCTTTACATTTTTTTTTCACCAGTTTTCTAAATAATGTGCTGGTTTGGCAGCAACTTCTAAGGGTAACTATGGATGTTTTTAAATATCATGGATTTAAACATACTGGATATCATTTGTAAGTTATTAATTCTCAAATTATCTCATTTTTGGCCAATAGAAGTCTGTTCATATTGGCTTCTGAGTTCATTTGACAGAATCTCAGTAATGTTTGATAGCTTCCTTGCTTTCAGATATGACAAATTCTCCAGGCTCACTTTGCACATTACTTGCCTCAGACATGAAATGAGTCACTTTGCCAAGGAGCCTGGACTTCTCTTAGTGAGAAGTGGTATTTAGAGATAGCAATCTAGGCACAAGGAGTGCTTAGTGTTCCTGGATTGCTGTTGCTAGGCCTTTCCTGTACTGATGTGCATCATAAAGGTAGTTTTTGTTGAAATTCAAAATTACAGGATTTTTACCTACTATCATCTATCTTCTATATGTATTTCCTTTCTCCCATGTTGAAATTCCTGGTTTTCAAATACACCCACTAAATTGTTCATTTGGCTTATCTCATACTACACCCACAACCATCTCAGGCTTACAGTACGAACACTACCACCATTAGTATAATGATAAATAATTGTCATTTTTGTTCTCTTTTTGTCTTAGGCTATATCTTAGTAGGAATGTGCAGCCACATAACTGTGCTTTAAAGCAGAGCTGAGGCACCTTAAAGCACTCTGAGAAGTTCTTCTCCATGTGGTTATGTCAATCACTGGTTACAAATTTCTGTTTTATTTTACTTTGGATATTTAGGGAGTACTTTTTAAAACAAGATATGTTAAAAGAAGTCTCTGCCATCTCCACTCAATTTCCCCACTCCCACTATAAGTAACCACTTAACATTTTTACAGTTTTTCTATTGCATAGATATAGATATACAATGTTTCATGTGGTTACATGAATTGTACTTACCACCTCAGTTTTCTTGGCTAAATTGTAGTATATTATACAAATCATTTACCATTTTGCTTTTACTTTTTAAACCAATAATATACCCTGGCTCACGAAAAAAATTGGATTCAAATCCCACCCATGCCACTTACTCACTATGGACCTTGGGCATGTATCTTAAATGCTCTGAGCTTAGTTTCCTTATCTGTAACATCAGAGCAGTAAGATCCACCACCTAGGGTTGTTGAAAAGGTTATGTGTGCAAGTGTGAACACGGTGGGTAACATACAATAGGTGCTCAATATATAGTAGCTCTAATGGTTTTATAGATGTTATAATACTTAATAATTTTTATACACTTCTCATTTGATGAGAGCGTTGTTCATCTCCATCAGTGTTCCACAGTGAAGCTTAAGAGGGGTGGGTGGGAAATTCGAGCATCATTGAATGAGGACTCAAAGAATTATAATGTTAATACAGGCAAGAGCCCTTGGAGACCAGAGCAACTGTCCTGCTCATTCTACAGGAAGAGAAATAGACTCCCAGAGGAACAAAGCGATTTGCCTGAGGTCACAAACCAGGGTGATGGAAGTCTGCTATTGATGCCTTGTTCAATTATTTTTCAAGGTAACTTTTCTCTAAAACAAAGTTCATCTTCTGCTGTTCATAGAAGTTTCTCTGTGCATTCCTGCATTCTCTCTGTAAAACGAGAAACTGCGTTAGGGACGGGTCATAGAAACTATGCCTTGAAGAAGTGTTTATTCCATCTCTTAGTATGTAAACACAGCAACAGTGACCGAGGCTGATCCCTGTCAGTGAGTAAGGGCTCATTAATACAGTCAGTGGGGGATCCTGGAGATAAAGAGGTTCAAGGAACAGTGCCTTGCCCTCAGGTGGCTTTACAACTATTAAGACAACATCAAGCTTATTTGAAAACCAAGCATGGCCCCCAAAATATGTGGCAGTTTTAAAAATAATTATGCCTTTTAATGACATTGGCTTATTTTCATTGCAACAACCCTAAGAGATGGCCACTATCCTTGCATCTGTTTTACATATTAGAAAACTAAGGTTTATGTAGATTTTTTTGTGACTCTTCCAAAGTTATACAGCTAATGAGCAGAAAAGCTGGGTTTGAATTCAGGTATGTCTGCCTCCAACTCCTATGCCCTTTCAACAGATGCTAACAGAGGTGTGATGCAGTTCCACTTCAACGCATTTGTTTTGATACAAAGAGAAGGATAAAACCTGATAGGGTATTCCAGAACAGTTCGCAATCATTTGATATTTTATTCATCCACTCATTCATTCGTCCATTCATTTATTCCTTGCTTACTAAGTGCCTTAAGAATCTGAACACCAAAGCTAGGCAGCCTGGGTTCGAATCCTGACTCTAACACTCACTTGCTAAGAAGGTGACTTACCTTCTCTGTGCCTCAGCTTCCTCATTAGTGTAAAAAGAATAATAGTATCTACCTTGTGGGCTATTGTGATATTCAAATTAATATGTAAAAGCACTTACATGTAGAGCTATGTAATTGCCACTTGTGCATCTGCTGCTGCTACTGAGCTGTATGTTTGGTGATTGGTGTTTTAATGGAAAGAATCAGCAGTCTTGGATTCTGCTTTAGCTTTGTCACCAATGAGCCATGTGATTACGGACAAGTTATCTTTAAAGTTTCTCCACCTCCAATTTTCTTTTTTGTTTTATTATTAATATTATTTTTAATTTTTTGGAGACAGGATTTGGCTCTGTTACCCAGGCTCGAATGCAGTGGCATAATCACAGCTCACTCAGTCTCAAATGCTTGAGCTCAAGTGATACTCCCACCTGAGTAGCTGGGACTGCAGGCATGCACTACTATGCTCAGCTAATCTTTGTTTCAACTTCTTTTAGAGACAGGGTCTCACTACATTGCCCAGGCTGGAGTGCAGTGGTGCAGTCATAGCTCACTGCAGCCTCAACCTCCTGGCCTCAAGTGATCCTCCTACCCCTGCCTCCCAAGTAGCTGGGAACAACAGTATCCACCATTACATTCACCTATGTTGTTTAAACACTTTTTTTTTTAGAGACAAGGTACCACCATGTTGCCCAGCTTCAACCTCCTGGCCTCAACTGATCCTCCTGCCTCAGCCTCCTGAGTAGCTGAAATTACAGGTACAGGCCATTGTGCCTGTCCCACTTCCATGTTTGAAGGTTTAGAGGGGTCTGTTTTCTCTCCTCTCCTCATTACAAATGTGGGAACTGATCTTAAAAGCAGAGTTCTTTTGTTGTTGTTGAGATGGAGTCTTGCTCTGTCACCCAGGCTGGAGTGCAGTGGCACGATCTTGGCTCACTGAAACCTCTGCCTCCTGGGTTCAAGTGATTCTCCTGCCTCCAAGAGTTTCACTTTGTTGCTCAGGCTAGAGTGGAGTGGCATGATCTTGGCTCACTGCAACCTCTGCCTCCAGGGTTCAAGCAATTCTGCCTCAGCTTCCAGAGTAGCTGGAATTATAGGCACATGCCACCACGCCTGGCTAATTTTTGTATTTTTACTAGAGACGGGGCTTCACCATGTTGGCCAGGCTGGTCTTGAACTCCTGGCCTCAAGTGATCTACCCACCTCGGCCTCCCAAAGTGCTGGGATTACAGGCATGAGCCACCGCACCTGGCCACTAAAAGCAGAGTCTTTATAAGCGAGAAGCTCATATAAAAAATATTCTATTTTATTTCAATAGACAGGAAAAGTGAGGCCAATGCATTTCCCATCTTGTTTCTCCAAGTGTGATCCTCAGGACACTCACATTAGAACCATCTGGGCTGTTGGTTAAAAACACAGATTCTTGGGCCTCCACCCCGAACTACTAAATCACAGCATCTGATAGTGGAGCCTGGATAAGTAATTACCTGTTTAATATGAATCTCAGGTGATTCTTATGCGAACTCATGTTTGAAAACCACTGGACAAGAGAGGAGAGAAAAAGAACCCCAACTTTGAGTCAGGTACACCAGAGTAGGATTCTCAAAGTTGAATGTGCACATCAGTTAGTTGAGTGTCTTGTTAAAATGCAGATTCAGATTCACAAGATCTGAGGTGGGGCCCAGGAGTCTGCATTTCTTTTCTTTTCTTTTTTGAGATAGAGTCTCACTCTGTTGCTCAGGCTGAAGTACAGTGGCCCGATCTCAGCTCACTGCAGCCTCTACCTCCCAGGTTCAAGAGATTCTCTTGCCTCTCATGCCTCAGACTCTTGAGTAGCTGGAATTACAGGCCTGCACCACTACGCCACCTAATATTTCTTATTTTTTATTTTTAGTAGAGATGGTGTTTTGCCATTTTAGCCAGGCTGGCCTCGAACTCCTGACCTCAAGTGATCCACCTGCCTTGGCCTCCTAAAGTGCTGAGATTACAGGTGTGAGCCACTGTGCCCAGACTAAAAGTCTACATTTCTAACAACCTTCCAGGGGATGCCAAACCTGTGGGTCCACAGACCATATTTTGAGTAGCAAGACTTTGGAGACCCACTCATGAGCTGCAGAACCTTGGGAAAAGTATTTAACTTTTCTTATATCCGGTTTATTTTTCTATGAAGAGGGATAAATGGAATGCCTACATCATAGAAATTTTAGTTGGATTAAACCAAATAATGTATACGGAGCTGCTTGTCCTAGCACCAAGCATATGGGAAGCTATAAAAGGGCCTCAGGATAAATATCACCGTAATAAAAGTTCTATTGACTTAGACTCTCATGGGGTGCGATGCTGGGAATGTGCATTTTTAACTGAAATCTGGAGGTGACTCTAATGCACAAGGAAGTCGATAACCCTGCACTCTGTCCCTGCCAAGGACAGGAAGAATCCCCAACCTGATTTGAGTTCCCTAAATCCCACTGGCATCTGGTTAGAAAATGTTCGATTCAGAAAACGATGTGGTGGTAATGTCAATAACGCTGCAGCTCCCCAGACAGCCGAGGTAAAGAGAGCTTTGTGAGACAGCTTTCATTACTTTCAAGCACAGGTCCATGGGAAGGTGCCTATTCCCAAGAGTGTCAGAGATGAACCCAAATCATCAAATACATGAGCATGAAAGCCTAATCCTACTATGAAGCACATGCACTGGGAGATAAACACAAGAGGCACCTGGAACGGAATGCTGAGTCATAGGCTCTTGAGGGAAGGAGGTTCCTATGGGAGAGAAAACCATTTATAAAACAAACCATTTCCCTTTCCCTCTGGCTATAAACTGACCTGGATTTAGATTCCGAGGCTTTCATTTATTACGTTTGGGAAATGCAATTCAACAAATCTCTATTGAGTATCTATCATGCCAGGCATTGCACGCGTTATGTACAGGGACTCAAGAATAGCAGGACTGTGTATATTCCTGGTGTGGTGGTGGCGAGTGATAAGTACCTGTACTAATGAATGAATGAGACCATTTTAGATTCCGATGAAGGTTAGGAAGGGAGTAAGCAAAGATATACAATAGAAAGACACAGAGTGAGACTGTATTTGAAGAGAATCTGGGAAAGCCTCTCTAAAGAGATGATAATTTAGCTAAGGCTCCAGCATGAGCATAAATTGGCTCTTCAAAGATGGAATTCTGGAAGAGCATGCCAGGAGGAAGGAACAACATGTGTGAGGACTCTGAAGAGGTAAAGGGCTCTTGGTTTGTTGGAATAACTGAAGGAAAACTAACATGCCTGGGGATTGTTTGTTGGGGATGATGGAGGGAAGGAGCGGTGGCCTCAAATGAGGTTGAAGGGATGGCAGGTAACGATGGGTAACACCTCTTAAGGACTTTTGTGTACCAGGGACTGTTCTAAATGCCTTTCTTATAATGCGTCTTCTAATGCTCTAGAGGAAGGACAGGAAAAATCCCCAGCCTGATTCAAGTTGTCATATCTCCAACAACTCTAATTACCTCCATTTTACAGATGATGAAACTGGGGTTCAGAATAGTTAAGCACAGTCAAAGTCAGGTAAGACCTAGCCTACTAGGAGTTACAATGCAATGTCTGTTCCCTGCAAAGTGAGATCAGAAAAGTTAATTTGGGGATCCTTGCCCCAGTGCCTTGCTTTTTCTGCTTCCCTCTCCTTATGCTTTTGGTGCTGTTACCTTCCCACCCACCATCCTCACCCCCAAGTTCCCACCCTCGTCAGTACTATAGAATATTAGAAAGAAGCTGACAGGCTGAAAACTGTAGAGGTAGGTATTCTTTTGCTCATTCGATCACTATGCATAGTGTTTAGTGCACTATGAACAGTGTTTATGCACTATATTTAGCAAAACAACATTTAAGATTTGCTAAAAATTTTTCTCTTTATTTATAGTGACATTTAATAAAGATTGATTCAAGGCAGTGTGGCACAGTGGTTAAAGATAAGAAGTCAGGTTGAGCAGGTTTGAATGTCAGTTTTGCTGTTCATATGTGTCCTTTAGCCTGAGGAGCTGTCAGGTATAGGATACATTATTAAAGTCATAAAAATGGGTCAGGAGAGACATACTACACTCAAAAATCTTCTTCTGTTGTGAGATTCTCTTTATTCCAGAAATGTTAAAATGTGAGGGGGACTAAGCATGATATTTTAAACCCGAGGAACTAGCATGTGACAGTGGGATGATTTCTCTAAATCTCAGGCTTCTTATCTGTAAAATGGATGTAGTCACGCTCACCTGCTGGGTTATTGTGAGCTGTTCTAGATCTGTGAACACAGGCAGATCAAGTATGTGCTTCAGGTCCTAGCAAGAAAGAGAAGGAAAATGTGAAAAGTTCAACTTTGATGCATGAGTTCCAAATTTTGTAATGACACATCAGGAAAAAAGCTATTTTTCAAAATGCATGAGGATTTTAATTATTTAATTTAGCATGTATAGTATTTTTTATGTTGAATATGGTTGAGGGGTACAGTGAAATCTTTTCTGTGCCCATGTCTACTAGAAGTCTTATCTGAGCCTTGTTGAGAAGAATAAATGAAATAATGCATGATGGAT
Source organism: Sapajus apella (assembly GCF_009761245.1). NCBI lineage: Eukaryota > Metazoa > Chordata > Mammalia > Primates > Cebidae > Sapajus > Sapajus apella. Next base: position 607,708 of record NW_022437050.1, on the reverse strand, counting down.
ATTTAACACAGTGCCCAGTATATATCAAGGGCTGTGCAAATATAATTTTCATCATTACTACTCCAGGTTGGGTCTTGGGTTCTCTGCTGGGGAGAAAGAAAGAGCCACGAGTAGGTGACAATCTAATTTGTCACCCAAACTGGGGCAGTTTAGAGAATACAAGAAAGTGTTACTATTAATTAAACAACAATGATGGGCACTAACTGGGACATCATGGGCAAGCCAGGGTGTGTAGCTTCTGTAGCCACAAAGTCCAGAAATTTACTCGCTAATGGAACATTATTAACAAACCCCACTGACCCTCCCCTCATTTCCTGGGATTCAAAGCCTCTCCGAGGCATGAACAATAATCTACCCATCTGAGATTTCTCTACTGAAGTTAAAGCTTCACATAACAAAAGATCCTCCCTTGCCCATTTTATTATAATACGTTTTTTTTTTTTTCAAAAAATTTCAGCAGCCATGAGGATACTGTCCTCTGTGATGGAACAGTGAAACTCCTCTCCCATCTGGGGAGAAAATACTTACATTCTAAATTATAATGTCACAAGGAGAAAAAGCCGTTAATTTCAGACTCCACTAACCTGGGATTTGTATTAACTTGGACAGAGCTTGGAACTGATACTCCCTTTTGCATTAGCTAATAGTAAAATACATTTTTAAAAAGGCACTTTTTTCCCCAATGCGCATTGAAGAGAAGGCTAGATACAGTGTTTAGAAGGTGTTAAAACTACATGGTAATAATATAGTTAGAGTGATTACTATGTCACAAGCTAGGCTTTTTATGTGTATTAATTGATCTAATTCTCCGGACAGCCCTGTGAAGTTGGCACAAACACAGGAAGGTGAGGCCTGGAAAGACGTGCTTCATTTTGCACAATTATTAAGAAAACTATGGAGCCCAAACAGAAGCAACTATTCTCTACTATATCTCAAGAAAAAGAAGCTGTTTTACTTACAGATAATTGACATGAGAGGTATCAGACTTATCCAGGGGATGCAGAAGAAATAAAACAACATGTAGCTCAAATTTTACCTTTACTATGAAGCCCAAAGAACCTTGGACATTTAGCTTATGTTCTCATGTTAAATTTCTCAGTTTTGCCTTCCCCCTTGACTTTGAGCATCGAATAGTTTTATGCACATTTGCCACACTTGGCGTTTCACACATTGCCTGGCACTCATGTCAGTGCTCACTCATTGGTTATGTTTGTTGTGGGCTATGTGGCAGGTGCTATGCTGCATACCAGTGATAAGCAATGAAGAAGACTCACATGGTTCTTGCCCTTACTGAGCTCATCAACTCATACCCCTAATGCATCATTGTTCAATGAATAGTCTTAGGAAGAGCAAACTGAGCCATCAAGTTGGAGGAACCTTAAGTTCCCTCTAACTTGCTTCAGAGTCTCTGGCAGGACATAGCCTTTAGGTTAGGATAAGAGTGAAAGCAGGACTCTTGACAAGGCAGGTAGAAATAATACACTTCTCACCCCCCACGATGTGTACAGATCATCTGAGGCACTTGTGAACAACACAGATTTCAGACTCTGCTCTTAGAGAATGTGATTTAATGGCCCTGGGGCACCCCAGAGAGTTGATTTATAAATTCAAGAAGTATTTCCTGAGATCCTCTTATGTGACAGGCACCATTTGGGACCCTGGGGTTCAGAAGTTAATAAGCTAGATGTGTTCTTATTCTCAGGGAATTTACATCCCAGTGGGGAAGATGAAGAAACAAACAGATGAATAAAGAAGATGATTCCAACTTGGAAAAACAGTGATGAAGTAGGTAATGCATTGGAGGATGACCTGAAGGAAGGTGTAAGAGACTACCTTATGCATGGACCTGAGAGACTGGGTCAAGGGAGACCTAAATGAAAAAAGGACACTTGAGTTGATTCTTGAACTACGAGAACAGGTAAGTCATGCAAAGAGCTGGGGAAGAGGGGAAGATTCTGAAGGATTGTCGTGAGCGAGGAATAGAAAGGAGACCAGTTTTAGGGACCAAGTGCAGTGGCTCACGCCTGTAATCTCTGCACTTGGGAAGGCTGAGGTGGGTGGATCACGAGGTCAGGAGTTTGAGACCAGCCTGGCCAACATAGTAAAACCTTGTCTCTACTAAAAATACAAAAAACTTAGCAGGGCGTGGTTGTCGGTACCTGTAATCCCAGCTACTCTAGAGGCTGAGGCAGGAGAATCACTTGAACCCCAGAGGCAGAGGTTGCAGTAAGCCAAGATTGTGCCACTACACTACAGCCTGGGCAACAGTGCAAGACTTCATCTCAAAAAACAAAAGGAAAAAAAAAGAAAAAGAAAAAAGAAAGCAGACCAGTTTTGGAATAAAACAAACAGCAAGATGAGGGCAGAAAGGTAGGTGGGGGCTAGATCCTATCTTCCAGGCCATGAAAAACTGTGATCCTTGCTCTACACTTTGAGAATGAGAAATGTTGACCAGTGGCTCTGCCCCAACCAAAGAAATGGGCTTCCAGGAATTTTACCTTCTCACCTTTCCACCCTTCCTGGCATTAGCTGTTCTCAGAGTAGCTGCCATGCAGCCATCTTCCATGCAGCCATCTTTCTCTGTCACCTGCATTACCTAAGGTCTAAGAGCAAGTGTTTGGTGAGGAGCTGTGACAGTCAACACAGTCACCTCATAAAAAGGTTATGGCTCACTAAGTAAGTGGCATAACACTCCTTTTGAAGCCCTGGTGCCCTGAGGAAGAGAGATAGCTGTTTCCTCTGCTCTCATTAAGGACTTAAGCCTTCTTCATATTGAAGAGCTTCCATAAACAAAACTAGAGATTACTGGATATTCCCACAAAAATTGTTTGTGTAACTAAAAAGTGTCTGTATAAAGGAGAGCTCTTGGTGTTGGCGATTGGCATAAAAAATGTTCCCCCCTGAGGCCCGGGGGGCCAGAGGGCCAAGGCTGATTCCCAAGTAGCATGGGATTATCCTTCCTGGGTTAACCTCATTCTAAGAGATGAGTCTTGAACTTGTGGAAGTAAGCCTCCACCTCAAACTTCTGATCCACCACTGAGTTTATACTGTATGGTATTGTCTCTCTGGGCAGCTCTGGGTCTCTCTTGAATTAGAAATGCGTGCTGATTTATCTTTTCCAGGTGGCAGCACACTATTCTTCTTGGCTTGCTCTTGCCTTGTGAAACCTGTTTTATATTCCCCCAAATGCAAGATTATGGAGAACCTCTGGAATCTTCCAGAGAATGCAGGATGACACTAGATGGTTCTTCCTAACAAGTCCTTTGCAAACATTGTTATATATCTTTTAGGCTCAGGCAAGTCCTCCATTTGTCTCTGAGAACTGCCCTGTCCTTCAGCTGTCGTGTCTATAAAAGGGGATCTTTGCCTTCCAGGTGGCCATGGTGCGAACACGTCCCCTAAAATTCCTGTGTTGGAAACTTAATCCCCAGTGCAACAGTGTTGGAAGTGGGGATCTGCAAGAAGTGATTAGGTCATGAGGCTCTGCCTCATGAACGGAATAATGTTGTTATTGTGGGAGTGGGATCCTGATAGTGTGAGCTTTGCCTATTTCTTTTCTTTCTTTGTCTCTCTTCCCTTTCACCTTCTGCCATGGAATGATGCAGCAAGAAGGCCTTCACCAGGTTTGAGCCCCTTGACCTTGGACCTCCCAGCCTACAGAACTATAAGAAATTAATCTCTATTCTTTATAAATATTACCCAGTCTCAGGTATTCTGTCATAGCACAAAATAGACTAAGACACTGGCCAAGGCTGATTGGATGAGGTATGAACAAGTGACTCAATATGAGCCAATCAGATTCTGTCCTGAAAGCTTGACACAGAGATTTGGAGATGCCAATCCTTTCCCTGCTGGCTGCTAGAAAAAAAAGACATTGAACTCTAGATCTGTGCTGTCTGGTTTGGTGGCCACTAAACACTGGCCATCTGAAATGTGACCAATCCAAATTGAAATATGTTATAAGTGTAAACTACACATTGGACTTCGAAGACTTAATATAAAGAAAAAATTTAGAATGCTATCTCATTAAATTTTTATATTAAATTACATGTTAAATGATATTATGAATATATAGATTAAAATATATTTCTAATATTAATTTTTCTTTATTTGGCTTCCTTTAAATGTGGCTACTAGATACAAAATATATAATTACATTTGAGACTCACAAATGTATATCCATCAGAATGTGCATCTCTTGATCTTGTCCCATGTGCCAGGAAAAAGAGAGAAAACCAATCTAGAGAGAAAGACGGATGAAGCAAATGGTCAGAGAGATGCAGATACAAATGAACATGTGGTTTTGGAGGGAGTTAGAGGAGAGAGAAAGAAAGAAAATAAAGAGGAGGGTTTGTGGTAGGTGGGGGGACAGAAGAGTTAGAATAAAGACAGAAGTTAAGTGACAAAAAGATTCTTCCTGGGTTTCTGATGACATTTCATTTCTTGGTTTCAGTCCATGGAGAGGACTGTCAGCACTTCCTATCACTGGGTTTCAGGAGACACCTCCATGCTCTTATATAATACATTCTCCTTTTTTTGGCTTAAGTGTATTCGAGCTTGCTTGCAACTAAAATATATACTTCTTATGCTTCTAAGACATAATGATCAATAGATTGCTGAAATATAAGAAGGTTAATGAGTCTAGATATCATGATACAGTGTAGGGCAGATGCCTGGTGCACATGCTACCACTTTCTTATCCCATAGTGTATTAGACAATCAACCCTATGCATGACCTTAGAATCTTTTTCAATGCTAGATCTTTGGCCAGCCACCACCAATAGACAAAATGTATAATTACATTTGAGACTCACAAACGTATTTCCATCGGAATGTGCAGCCCTTGATCTTGTCCCATGTGCCTGGAAAAATGGCATATGAGGAAAATCCTATTTGTTGTTCCTGGGAAAAATCATTGAAGTAGATGTCATAGAGACATAGGTCTCTGGTCTTGCTGAGACATGAATTTGTTTTGCCTTTAGTTAAATCATTTTCCTTCTCTGAACCTCAGTTACCTATGTTATAAAATGGCAATAATAATCATATCTACCCACAGGGTTGCTGTGAGAAACAGATATAGTAATAGAAATGAAAGCCCTTGGGAAATAGAAACACAGGTGTGAGTTGCTATTTCTGACTGAAGCCCTTAGCATTCAGAGCCAAGTTAGGTCACACCTCCTTTGAACTTAGCCTCAAGACTAAGGAGAAGTGTCCTATCATAAGTACCTGGCTGTGGAAGCAATTCCCAGTAACTCCAGCAAATGAAATGAGGTTGTTTCTAGAAGCCAACAAGGCACATCAATTTCGTGTCTTCTTGTTTGATTTTATTTTCTGCACAGGGAATGTTGGCACTAAGAGGCAGGACTGACAAGGAAGATTTTGGGAAATGACTCATTTGGAATTTGTTGGAGGAGTCTGAAACTGGTGAAACTTCAGCCTTGGGAACAACAACAAAAAAGTGTGTGTGTGTGTGTGTGTGTGTGTGTGTGTCCCTAAGTACTGTGCTGTCCCTGCAGCATGTAGAAAGCAGTTTTCAGGGAGTGAGGGCACAATATAACTGGTTCTGGGCTAACACAAGTGATGTTTTTTCTTCAGTGGTTGCAATGTTTGTTGAAGGGACAGGACTATGGATTCAAGCAAATGAAATCTATCCATAATTATGGCAAGAATGGAGGGCAGGCAGTTTTTATTTCAAAGGGTCATTTCTGCTTGCCTGATAAATGTAATCAGACTTACAAAATTATATAGTTTAAAGTTCTGAAAAAATATGCCCACCATACCCACAATGCACTGCTTTCCTTCTTCAAGCCCAAAGGAGACTATCATCGTGTCCATTTCTGAATTATTTACATGGCCAAAGAAATGTATCTTTCAAACGCTGTCCATCTTCCCGTGTCCTGGATTCAATAGCCTCTTATCCTAAGAGAAGCCATAAATTAACACAGTGAATAATTCTGATAGGACCCAACAGTTATGTGGCACTTAAAATTTGCCTCACACTGTCCTAAGCACTTTGCATATATTCGTTTAATTTAATCCACACAACAACCCAAACAGGTAGGGACTATTATTATCCTTATTTTATAGATAAAGAAACTGAGGCAAAGAGAGATTAGGTAATTTGCCCACAATCCCACAGCTGGTAAGCAAAAGAGATCATAATCTTAATGACTCTGTGAAGACTTCAGTCACTAGACAGGGAGAGGTAAATTCCAGAGCGGTTATGAAGGAAGGATCAGTTATACTCAGATCAGAAATAGCAGTGCAGAATGGAAAAGGAGGACGGAAAAGGAAGCCAGTGACCATGCAGCCCTCCTGACTTATTTTAGAAATGAGGAAACTGAAGTTCAGAAAGGTTACGTGAATTGCTCAAGGTCATGTAGAGAGAAGTCACAGAGCCAAGGAGAAAATTCGAGTTTCCTGACTCCTGTTCTATTGCCAATCCAATGATTTCCTCACTGCCTTTGGGCCTGAGGGTTAAGTCCTGCCCAAAGGCTGCTCACGAACTTGCATCTTATGTCTGATAGGATGCTTCCTGTTCCTTTGCTTTGGCTGATCTTTCCTGAAAAGGGTGAACTGAGGTCCCCATCTCGGAGTCCAAATGCCGTTTTAGACTTTCCTGTTTTGTCTGACATTGCCCTCAGTCCACCCTTCACATGCCCATCAGGTTGCTTTTCTCACAGCACTGCTTGACAATTCACCCCTCCTCTATCTCCTCTAGGGTATACTTGTAGGTATAGAGGGCCACATTCCTGGGCCACAATGATTGGTGCAGGGTTATGTATGAGACCTCAGGGGAGTCAATGACATTTGATCCTGAACCTTAGTAAAGAGTAAAAGGTTGCTATAGAAGCCTGGTGGGCCACCTGAGACCCTGTCTAGGAATAAGCAACACAGTGGCAAGCAGCACCAAGAGAGAAAGAAGAAATTTCCAACGACATTGAACCACCTAGGGGCTTCTCAATTGTGTCACCAACATATTCTAGTTTTCTGCTGAAGCCAAACTGAGTTGGATTTTTAAGAACTTACAACCAAACAACTCTGAGAATATTCCCTGTTTTAAAACAGAGGAATATGTTGGTATTTTCTCAAGTTTGTTCCAAAGCTTTCCACTAATTGAATAAATATTGAGTATGCGCCATAAGTAAGTATGGATAACAAAGACCAATAAAGGTGAATAGGGAGCAGTTCTTTCCCTTAAGGGCTTAGTGGCCTAGTAGTGAAGCCAAGACTCACATATATTGTCTATCATACAAAGTAGCACATAAGGAGTATCCTGAGAAAGATGCAGACTGTACACTGTGAAGATACGAAGGAGGAAGAATCCACACTCAATTGGAGAGTAGAGTGAAACATTTCTTACAGTATACAGGATTTGAGATAGATTTTGAAGATTGAGGAGGAACAAGGAGACTTTCAGACAAAGAAGCCAACGTAAATTAAAATGTAGAAATGGAAACTTTCAGCAAACAAAAAGGGAATAAATTGATAGTCTAGCTTATTTGGAGTGTATATATCAAGAGAAGCAGGAAATTAAATTTATTGTGTTAAATAAGGCACAATGTGGACATATTAATATTATATTGAAGTCTTCCCACCTAGAATGTGCAGTTGTGTGTGCAACACATTAAATATTTTTTGAATGAATGAGTGAATGTTTCCCTTTTCCCCACTACACAGAAGCTGTGCAAAGGCAGGAAGCTTGTTCATCTTGGTCTGTTTTATCCCTAGTTCCTAGCACAATGTCTAGCACAGAGTGGATGCTCAATAAATATTTATTGAGCAAATGGATGAATATTATAGATATTTTTCAATCTCAGACCAAGGACTTTGTCCCTAACCAAGCAGATATAGGAGAGTCCTCAAAGATTTCAGGAAAACCCAATCTTTAAAGAGCACCTGCTATATGTCATCCTCTCTGAAGATGTGTAAAGGATCAGGAGTTGCTTTAGGAAGAAAGACTAGGTAGCAGTGAAGAGGAAAGAAGATAAATTGGAATGAGAATCAGCTAATATCACCACTAACCCATATTGAAAGTTGTTTAAACCTAGTCTTAAAGAGAGTGTTATGAGAATGAAAAACAGAAAACAGCTGTGGAAGTAAAATGTTAGGATGTGGTACCAGTCACAGAAAAGAAGCAGGGAGGAGGATCTGATTGATGCAGTGGCAAATTGTATTGTCCACAGATAAATGCAACAGGATCTTCTTTCCCACCACATCATAAAGTAGGTTCTACTGCTCTTGGTTCTGAAAGGGCTAATCATTTGTGGGTAACCAAGAGAATATGGTGGAAGTGATATTACATGACTTCTGATGGAAAGTCACAGGAAGTGACTTTGCTTCTGTCTTGCTATCTGGAATAATTTCACCCTTGAACCTTCAGTCACCATGTAAACAGCCTGACAGTCCAGAGGCTACCATGCTGTAAGGAAGCCCAAACTTTCCACCCATGGAGAGACCACAAAGGGAGTCCCCGTGACTACGTTTGGAGAGGGGAGGCAGGGAGAGAGAGAGAATGCCTTGAACGGACCAAATACATGCAGCCCCTCTCACTGTTTCAGCACCACACTCATTAATAGACCCCAGGGAAGAACCATCCAGCTGAGCACTTCCTGAATTTCTGACCCACAGAAACCATGAGAGATAATAGCTGTATTCAGTTCTGCTCTTGGTAAGTGTAGGTTTACAAGTGGTCCTGCAGACGTGATATCCAGCTGTCTGTTGGAAATATGGGTCTAGCATGTGCACAACAATAGCAACAATTTCCCTAGAGAATATGTCCAGAAATTGAATTGCTAGGTCATAAGATATGCATATCCCTTTCTTTTTATGATAATGCCAATTTGTTTTCCAGAGCAGCTGTTTCAATTGTCACTCCCAGGAGCCAAGTATGAGTGTTCCTGTTGCTCTACTTCCTTGACAACATTTGATTTGATCACATTTCTTACCATTTACTAATCATGTGGATGCAAAATGGTGGTTTTAATTTTTCACAAGTCTAGTCTGTTTAGGCCAGAGGTTGTAAGCCAGCTGTGCCTGGCTGGATGAAGTCTTCAGTCTGGATGTCATCCACAGAAGTAAACTTGAGGGACATTTGAAAAGACGTGCTTCTGGTCACCAATAACAGACTTAAAGAGAGCCAAATCAAGAACGAACTGCCATTCACAATTGTTACAAAGAGAATAAAATACCTAGGAATACAACTAATGAGGAACGTAAAGGACCTCTTCAAGGAGAACAACAAACCACTGCTCAATGAAATAAGAGAGGACACAAACAGATGGAGAAACATTCCATGTTCACGGTTAGGAAGAATCAATATCATGAAAATGGCCATACTGCCCAAAGTAATTTACAGATTCAACGCTATCCCCATCAAGCTACCAATGACCTTCTTCACAGAACTGGAAAAAAAACACCTTAAACTTCATATGGAACCAAAAGAGAGCCCGCATAGCCAAGTCAATTCTAAGCAAAAAGAACAAAGCGGGAGGCATCACACTACCGGACTTCAAACTATACTACAAGGCTACAGTAATCAAAACAGCATGGTACTTGTACCAAAACAGAGATATAGACCAATGGAACAGAACAGAGGCCTCGGAGGCAACACAACATATCTACAACCATCCAATCTTTGACAAACCTGACAAAAACAAGCAATGGGGAAAGGATTATCTGTTTAATAAATGGTGTTGGGAAAACTGGCTACCCATGTGCAGAAAGCAGAAACTGGACCCCTTCCTGACACCTTACACTAAAATTAACTCCAGATGGATGAAAGACTTAAAATAAGACCTAACACCAAAAAACCCTAGAAGAAAATCTAGGCAAAACCATTCAGGACATAGGCGTAGGCAAGGACTTCATGACCAAAATACCAAAAGCATTGACAGCAAAAGCCAAAATAGACAATTGGGACCTAATCAAACTCCACAGCTTCTGCATGGCAAAAGAAACAGTAATCAGAGTGAATTGGCAACCAACAGAATGGAAAAAAAATTTTTGCAGTTTACCCATCTGACAAAGGGCTGAAATCCAGAATTTACAAAGAGCTAAAACAGATTTACAAGAAAAAAACAAGCCCATTCAAAAGTGGGCAAAGGATATGAACAGACACTTTAGAGAAGAAGACATACATGAGGCCAACAAACATGTGAAAAAATGCTCATCATCACTGGTCATCAGAGAAATACAAATCAAAACCACATTGAGATACCATCTCACGCCAGTTAGAATGGCGATCATTAAAAAATCTAGAGACAACAGATGCTGGAGAGGATGTGGAGAAATAGGAACACTTTTACACTGTTAGTGGGAGTGTAAATTAGTTCAGCCATTGTGGAAGACAGTGTGGTGATTCCTCAAGGACCTAAAAATAGAAAATTCCCTTTGACCCAACAATCCCATTACTGGGTATATATCCATTATAAATCGTTCTACTATAAGGACACATGTACACGAATGTTCATTGCAGCACAGTTTACGATAGCAAAGACCTGGAACCAACCCAAATGCCCATTGATGATAGGCTGGACAGGGAAAATGTGGCACATATACACCATGGAATATTATGCAGCCATCAAAAATGATGAGTTCTTGTCCTTTATAGGGACATGGATGAACCTGGAAACCATCATTCTCAGCAAACTGATACAAAACAGAAAATCAAACACCGCATGTTCTCACTCATAGATGGATGTTGAACAATGAGAACACATGGACACAGGTAGGGGAGCACTACACACTGGGGTCTGTTGGGGGGAAATAGGGGAGGGACAGCAGGGGGTGGGGAGTTGGGGAGAGATAGCATGGGGAGAAATGCCAGATATAGGTGATGGGGAGGAAGGCAGTAAATCACACTGCCACGTGTGTACCTATGCAACAATCTTGCATGTTCTTCACATGTACCCCAAAACCTAAAATGCAATAATAAAAATAAAAATAAAAAAGAAAAGAGGTGCTTCTGGAAGCTATAGGAATAGGTGGAGTTGTCAATGCAGAGAATGTGGCCAGAAGAAAGCAGGCTCAGGGCCACATGTGGTTGGACGTGGAAGAGGTATAAATGGAAGAGATGGATGTAACTAGATGTTGCCCAATGTAAAAAGAAGTAGTTATGATAATTATTAGTTGGTTCATCTGTTTATTGTCTGCCTCCATCAGGTTCATAAGATAAGGGATCAAGTCTGTTTTTCTGCATTAATAAGTGCATTAATCAGGCTCTCTAACCTAATAAACTACCCAGTCATCTCAGCTGCTTTCAGCAGCAAGTATGTATTTTTTCACCGCTGTAACACTCAGGTCAGCTGTGGTTCTGTTCTGGGCAGCATTCTGCTCCGTGTATCTTCTCATTCTAAGTCTGGTGGAGAGGACAGCCTTTGTCTGGGACATGCAGTTCTCAGGAAAGAGGGAAGAAGTAAAACATCTACAGAAACTGGCAATGCCTCTTAAAGTTTCTGCCTAGATGTGGCTCATATCGTGCCTGTTCTAGTTGTATTGGCCAAAGCTTAACACGTGGTCAAGCCCAGAGTAATCCCCAGAAAGCACAGCAAGTTACATGGCAATGGGTGAATGTGGGTGGTGAATGATTGCAAGCAATAACTCACCTCTTCATTCAAAGTAACCCCAGTGCCTAGCACAATCACTTGCACTTACATCATAAAAGCAGGCTATGCCGTACTTTGAACCTTTTTTTCATGGAAAATTTTGCAGACACCTGTGTGAGTCATGGATCCTGAAAGACAATTCATCTGCCCGTAGTTCCAGGCATTCTATTCTGCATGCATCTCCTGAACCCCACCCCTCTTTGCTTGCTAGTTTCATTTAGAGCTCTTAAAGTGGGAGCTGTTTGGTATGAGGTTATGCTCCTTGCTGGGCTCCTGGCAAATCAAAAAGCTGCAAAGATGACAGCAACTATAAAATCCATGTGCATGTGTGGTAAGGAACAAGCCATTCTCTACATCTTTTGCTTGGAGCAAGGTCAGACCACATTCTTCCACGGCCCGTAGATAGCATTGCCAAACTGACTGTGGATATGAAGGGATTTCAGATGAGGAGAAAAGGGAGTGGGGTCACCTCTGAAAATGCTGGTGTGGTGTAATTTGGAAATATTCATGCAAGCCATGCTTGTTAGCTTTTTTATTTTTAATCCAAACTAATGAAAAACTGAAGGGAAACGAGATGTTCCATGAGATTTAGCCAAACACTAAATACGTCTTGTGGACTCTGACTGCAAAATTAGTGATAGAGGTCTTTTGGCAAAAACCATTATTGAAATTAAAATACTGCTTGCCTGTTCCTAAAAAGTGTTGGTGCCAATTGTTTAAGTCTCTAGTGGGCTACTGCCGGAGCCCCTGTTGCTGTCCCATTCATAATTACCTAAGAGATAAAAAGTTTTAAAAAGTTTAACTGTAGCATATGAGCTGTGCTTAGTTGGGGTTTCTGGCCAAGGTACCAAGGATCAAACAGCAAGGGCAGAAAATTTTAAGTTAGATTCTGAAATATTTGTATGTCTATGTGATATATGTGTATATGTGTGTGTATATATACACACACATACACCCATATATAGATATATGGAAATGGCATAGAGATGCAAAAATTTGTGAATTGGAAACCACAAGAAAAGCAATCATTGAATGGTTATAATACTCCCTTGCATGGAGCTGAGCAGATCACATGAATTTGTCTAGCTTTAATGTCTGAAAATATTTTGGGTAATGAACTCTGATCCTCTGAGTGTCTGGTCTTAACCTCTGGTCCTTCAGTGTGGGCAGAAGGGAAACATTTGAACTTAATATTCTCTTTCTTCTAACGGATTGTAGTTTAGTAGAATGTTTTCTTCATACAGCAAGAGCCTGTGAGTTAAATTCAGTTTGTTTTGTTTTGACATTTAGATTTCATACATCATTCTGGCTTGCTTGCCAACCATCTTGAAAATTGGGTGGAAGGATGAACTCAGACTTTTTCTTCATTGCAGGCAAGCTTTCCAGAGTTAATGCGTCATGCTCCACACTGAGTTTCTTTCCATCCCTCTGAGCAGGTTAAGCTGTTTGCATGCTTGAGGTCCTTCCAGCGTTGTTCCCTCTACCTGGCATGTTCTTTTCTCCTTTCCTGGCTAACTTCACCGACCTCAACTTAATTGTCCCTTCTACAGAGAGGACTTTTGTAACCCTTCACGTTCCTCCCTATTTCATCTAAGCTATGTTCCTCCTCCATTATGTTCCCAGAGCATCCTGTCCTTTTCACCATTTATACATCTCTATTTACTTATTTGATTGTTTAATGTTGTCTCTCCTACCACACTAAAAGGACAGGAGCCATATCTGATTTGTCATAGTATCCTTAGCATCTAGCTGAGTATCTGGCATATGGATGCTCTGTAAATAGTTGCTGAATGAATAAAGGTTACACTAACAATGGGTATGTAATATCTAGGATTGTTTCACATTAGAGATGAGAAGATCTTAGAGACCTTAGAAGAAAGATCTTACTTAGAAGGTTATAACTGACCCTTCAAGACACCAGATCCATGTTAATTGATAATACTTTAGTTATTTTTATTCTGTTCTGTGATTATGCCAAAGTTTATCTGTTCTTTTAATTGGCATTTGATTTGTTTCCAGTCTCTTGCCATAGTAAATAATGCAGTTATGAACATTCTTGTATGTTCTTTATATGTTATTTGTTTCTTTGTGTACATTTGCAATAATTTCCCCAGAGAATACGCCAAAAATGGAATTGCTAGGTAATAAGATATGCATGTCCTTATCTTTACACAATAATGCCAATTTGTGTTCCAGAGCAGCTGTTCCAATCATCATTCCCAGCAGCTGAATATGAGCGTTCCTGTTGCTCCACGTCCTTGGCAATACCTGATTTGATCAGATTTGTTAACATTTGCTAATCACATGGCTACAAAATGGTGGCTTTAATTTTTCACAGGTTTAATCTGTTTAGGCCAGAGGTTGTAAGCCAGCTGTTTGTGACTGGATGAGGTCTGCAGTCTGGATGCCATCACAGACCTAAAGAGTATTTTATGAGCCTAAAAATTGAATTAGTTGCCAACATTTAGAAACTGGAAGATTTCACTTAGGAATCTGGATCTCTGTATTTTCTTGGGGAATAAAAATCACTACACAGGGCTGATATTCACACAGGATGACAACTGACAGTAGTTGAGTAACAGCTGCCTCTGCCTGTGAGGTGGGAGATGTGCTTTGGAATTGGCCACAGTAAACCTACACCTTTTGGTTATCTTAGTTTCTTGGCTCCTGAAGGCTTTTAAATTGTCTGCCCTGCTTACAGCCTTCATGAAACGGAGAAAGGCTTCAAAAGTAGAGTGGTGGTAGGTGGGCACGTCCCCTACTCATGTTTGACCCAGGAACAGCCCTGCCCAACAAAGCACTGGACACATGGCTTCCAGATAAAGACTAAGACAGCTGCTAGGCTCAGGGCTTCCTCCCTAAAACCTGTCCATACCCTTCCTCAGATGTGATCTCCCTTACTCTGAACTTCCTTAGCACCTTTGTCTGTACTCCTTCTGTGCCCTTTATTTCTTCTCTCCATTGTCATGGTTATCATGTCCTTGTCCCCTTTCCTGTATTTTGCTGAAAACTCTCTGAGGTTTGGGACCATATGTTTATGTGCTTGGCTTTTTGTTGTTCGTGTAACTTTTTATTTGTGGTCCTTCACAGTGCTTTAAAGTGCAGACTTACACATGGAAGTTTCATATTCATTCAACAAATATTTACTAAATGCTCATATGCTGCGCATGGTGCAATGCACTAAGAATATGAGATACTATCATGGCCCCCAAGGATATGACAGAACCCTGAGGGAAAGGACACATTTGTTCATTTATTCATTTATTAAAACCACAAACACATACTGAGTACTTACTTTAGGCCAGACACTGTGCTAGTTGCTGGGAAGCAAAACCGGACAAGATCCCTTGCCTCATTGTACTTACAGACTACCCATGTTCAGTTGCCTGGGATTTAAGAAGTTGGTCTAGCCTGGGAGTTGGGCTTGGGAGGGCAGGGTGAGACTTGAGATTGAAGGGTGGGTAGAAGCATTAGATGGTGGAGGAAGGTGGAAAAGAATATTTGTTCCATGTGCATACAGAAGAGTCAGCACATCTGAATGCTTCATGGTGGGAGAGAGGAGTCCCAGCTCCCTGTCTAGGAAGAAGAGTCTGTGTGGCTGGAGCCTACAGTGTTAGGTACTGGGTAGTGGGAGATGAGGCTGGAGATGTGGATAATGGCCAGATTCCAATAGAAATAAGAACAATAAAGTTTTTTGGTCTAAAATGGAGGTGAGTACGTTGAGCCACTCAGTTATTGATTGGATTAGTGCACAGATAAGTGATTATATGGATAACTGTTCTAGAAACGTAGCATCTAATAGAGAAGATGGATAGGATGTCTAATAGACATGCTAATATTGTTGTTGTGTAATCTGGAAGGGGTAGAATGAGTGTTGAACATTTCAGAGACCTGCAAACTCTACACTTTTTAGCACTAGCTATAGTAAGAAGAATCCTGTGAGCTTGGAGATTAAAGAAGGATAGCTTGTCCCTCTCAAGCCTGACTGCAAAAGGAGTGGTTTTCCCCAGGCTTCCACAGTCCCAGAAAAGAGGAGGATTGTTGCCTGTGGAGGATTAGCTGAAATAAGTCCGTAATGAGCCAGCCCCAAGTCATTTACAGCACTTGTCACTAAACTGTGAGAAGCAAGCCTTACTTCCTAAGCTCCTACCTCATCGGTATAGCTCAAGGTTTCCCAGCCCAACAATCCTAATAAGTTCATTTTTCCTTCCTCACTCTCTGCTGCACTGAGGCTGACTGAAAGCTTCCTGCCCCTGTGTTGATATTCTAGGCCATGCCAACTGCGGGACTTTCTCAGGCACGCAATTGAAACTTAAAGCATCCTTGGTGAAAGCTCCCCTTCTACGCAATGCCACCCTTAAGAGTGGAGGAACTTTTCCCTCACAGAGTTTATCATCGATCTCTGAAAATTATAGCTAAGAAATGTGAGACCCTGCTGCCCTTTGGGTGTTTGTTTTGTTGTTGTTGCCAGCTAATCAGGTGTTAAGAAGAGGAGCCTCTGTCACTCAGTGCTGGGTGTCTCCTCTATCACTTTGCTTGCTTTGTACCTTTGCCTGCAATGTCCTCCCTCCTTTCTCTTCTTTTGTGGATGAAAGCATTTGCTTCCATCTCTGATCCTTTGATAAATCATTGCATTTTAACTAGAATTTAATTATAGCTCTGCTATTTATTTTATGACTATCTTTTATTTCATTTAATTGGTAATACTATTTCAATCAATTAATATTTAGTTATATAATATTTCCTTTTACATTTAATTTTAGGAACAAAAAATTAAAGATCAAGTCAATGATAGTCTAGGAGATTCATGGCTCAATATAATATCATCAAGGTGAAACACAAATGACTGATTCGAAAATCTGCGGGTTGATGATTAGAAGGGACCAGGTTCTGTACATACCAGTTCTGCCATTAAGTAGATCTGCAACCTTGGAAATTCATTTACTTGCCTGAGCCTTGCATTTTCTGATCTATAAAGCAAATGAGTTGGACAAGGGAGAATTGTCATGATTCTGTCTAGCTTACATATTCAGACAATTGGTTGGGGAAGGTGTCAGAAAATTCTCCTTGATGGTTGTGGTGGTGGAGGGCTGACTTGGCATGAAAGAACCTGCTTTGCAGAAAGGTGGGCAGCATTGAGGCTGAACAGAGGCATCATGGCAGAGACATGTAGAGTGTATTTATTCCCTGAACATATTTATTCGTGTATACCAGCCCCAGGTTGCCATCCTTATTTTAGGACTGAAAATGTTCATTTCAGACACCCAAACTTGGAATTGGCAAGTAAATTGACACCAACATGTGGTCAATTCAGATACTTCCTTATTTTCCCTGACTTCCTTCCTTTATGGCCTTGGAAAAATAACATTTTCACCCTTTTAAAGAAAATGCCTTAGGTGGGTACAACTCACTATTTCCTGTCTATTATGCCAAGAACTATCATTTACCAAGCTTTTAGTATGTACCACGCACTCTGCAAAGCACTTTAAGCATATTACATTGCTTAATCTTTCAACAATTTGAAGAGGAAGATATTGCTATTATCCCTGTTTTACAATGAGGAAACTAGGGCTCAGACAGCTTGAGTGATTTGCTCAAGGTCAAATAACTTGTAAGAGGTAGAAATGGTATTCAAATATCTGTCTGTTGGATTCCAAAGCCTATCCTCTGAAACCCTTAAGTCATGCATTGTTAGCATTTTTCATATCAGTTTTTTTTAAATGTTAAAGCAAAAATGTTAAAAAAAAAAATGTTAAAGTCAAAGATCAAAAATTGAGTTCCTTTTTTAACTTAAATGCATTCAAGAAATGTTAACAGAATGAAATACTATCAGGTTATTAATATAACAAGAACCTGGGCCATGCCAATGCATGAAAATGTTTGTGTGAAATACTATTGGTGAAAACCAGTGTCAAGGGGAAGGTACATACTAATTGCAGCTCTGCTAAAGCATTTTCAGTATACATTGGTGAAGGCTGTACAGAACTTGAAGGATACAGATTGTTCAGATTTTAATGTGTTTTTGATTTTTTTTTCTGTAAGTTATTTAATTCCTAAATATAAAAAGAAGGAGTAAGTAAGTTGTTTTTCATTATGTTTTGTTTTGAGTAAACTGGAAATAATTCTTAAAGGATTCCAGCCATGGCTAGACCTCTGGACTGACACATCATGCACCTACCTAAAATGTTTAGCGAGCAAGTGACTCCTGTTGGAGACCAGACTGAATTAACAATCTCTCCTGAACTTCTCAGTCCCTTATTGTTTTGAGTAAATGCTGTTGATTCAGAATTTGGGGAGAAGATTCCCCTTCCCAGAAGCGAATAAACATTTTGGGTAACCAACCTCAAAAAAAGTGCACATGTGCACATGCATGTGGTACTTTACCGGCAATTACGGTGGAGGCATGGGCCCCTGGGTAGGTGAAGCACCCTACTAAGGAAACTCCTTCTGAAGACCCAGATTGGATAGTTGGAATCAAGTCAGAGTGAACCTGAAAGGGTCTGGTCTCAAGGCAAGCAGGCAGAGCTGTTTATCCTGGCGGCCTCTGCCACTGGTGAGGCCTTGAGGGTTTTACAAAGGTATTCTGTGACTGTTTCATCTTCAGAACCACTTTCTGGCTGGACAGAGGAAATGATGCTCTGAGTTTAAAATGCAGATTCTGGAACCAGTGGCTGGGATTCATATGCCAAGATTTTTATGTATCACACATGTAAAAGTGGGCATGTCGGCCAGGCGCGGTGGCTCAAGCCTGTAATCCCAGCACTTTGGGAGGCTGAGGCGGGTAGATCACGAGGTCAAGAGATCGAGACCATCCTGGTCAACATGGTGAAACCCCGTCTCTACCAAAAATACAAAAAATTAGCTGGGCATGGTGGTGCGTGCCTGTAATCCCAGCTACTCAGGAGGCTGAGGCAGGAGAATTGCCTGAACCCAGGAGGCGGAGGTTGCGGTGAGCCGAGATCGCGCCATTGCACTCCAGCCTGGGTAACATGAGTGAAACTCCGTCTCAAAAAAAAAAAAAAAGTGGGCATGTCACTTAATTTTTCAAAGCCTCTGTCTCTTCTGTAAAGTAGAGATGATAATAATGATGATGAGAAGGAGGACTTTGGGTACCTCACTGGCTGGCTGCAAAAATTCAATGATACATGTTGTGTAACCACTTAGCACAATGCCTGTCACAGAGAAAATTCTGAGTAAATGATAACACATTTGCTTAAGGTAATATAGCTAGTAGTGATCAGGGTTGTGCCCGTATCTCAGATCATTTGCCAACTCCAAATCTGTCTCCTTATTACAAATTATAATGCATTTATTTATTCATCTTCTACCTATCTACTATATATAATTATATAGCTATATATAATTATATATTTTTCCTTTTTTTCTCCTTTCACATAAATTAAGCATTTTTCAGAGAAATCAGTAACCTGATCAGGAAGTATTTCTGTCAATTCTTATTTCATAGCAAGATTAAAAGTTTTTTCTTAAGATATACTGGGAAATTTTTGTCATTTAATCAAGGACTTCGCTGTATGCCTATGTGGGATGAAGCTTGCCAATAACTTATGTAAAGTTGCTGGAGATTAATCCAGCCCCATTTCTGCCATGCTGCCCCTTGCTCTCTCCAACAGCCTCTTTCCCGATCCTGCCCCCTCAGTGACTACGACATGGATTCCTCTCCACACTCTTACCTTTCAGAGCTCAGTTCCAATGTTGCATCCTCCATCTTTCCTCCCCTCTTCCCTGACCTCGGTCTTTCCCCCATCTCCACCAAGCTAGCAGTTGCTCTGCTGTAAGTTCTGACAAAATTGGATTCTTTCCCTTTATTGCGCTTATCTCTGTTTGTAAATAATTTGGGGGATTATTTGATTCGTATCTGTTTTCCTCAACAGATTATAACGGACAGGAGAACAGGGCATGTCCACTCTTGCGCTTAACTTTTTGTTGAAGAAACAAGTAAGTGATTTTGTTTAGGCACTGACTCTGTGCATGGCCCCTAGAGTAATACATGTTCTCATCCTTAGAGCAAATTTTCCGGCCGGCAGCATTTTCTTTTTTCTATACTCCAAGGAAGAGGAGGGTCAGAGAGGATAAATAACCTGCCTCGGATTTCAGGGTAGGTAAATGACAGAGACTCCGCTGTCTCTGTGATTTCTCTGGAGGCCCAGGGCCCCTTAGATGGTGAAAGGCAAGAGTCTGCAAACCCCTGGAGGCCTGGAAGCAGGATTCATGGAGTCCTTTCCCCAGAGAGTGGCAGTCAGCTCGCGAGTCAATTAGCAGAGGAATCATCGGAAATCAAGTCCCTGACTAATGAGGAGCCTGAAATTGAGATGTCACTTGTAATCTCTTCTCCTAGACTATCTGGATCAAAATTCCAAGGTATTAAGGAATCATTTTAATTTTTCTCGGGGAAATCTAAACACTTCAATCTTAAAAAAAAATCTTGTTATTGGGGAGAAAGATGAAATCGGTTTCAGTATTAACTTCTTAATGATTTTTGAAGTATACAGATCTTGCTGGAGCAGACATGCACAAATGGATGATTTCCAGTGTCCCTTTAAAATCTGGGATGGCTCAGAGGCTATAAAAATAAAGTTCTAAACACAAATTCATCCTGGCCAAGGCTGGGTAACCATTCGGATTGGACCAAAATGTCTAATTGGCTCAGGCACAGAGGATCAATGCTGTTCTTCAATTGGTGAACTTCTTATGTGGAGATTAAATGGAATCATGAGATTGTAATTAGTTGTAATTATAGTAACAGTGTCTTCTGGTTTTTTCTTTTTGCTGAGATAATTGCTTGGGATGGCTTTGGAAAAACTTGTTCCTGAGATCGGGAAGGTCTCTGAAAAGGAAGTTTTCCAGTCAGCTCTCAAATACCCCACTTATGCCCTAAAACAAAAAATGAGTTGCTTTTAGGATGATTCATTTCAAAGGCTATTTCTTCTCCCTTAAACTGAAGCCATTTGGCCCTGCAGGCATTTGGGGAAGCAAGGAGGCCAGTTACAGGTGCAAAACAGCTTCATTGCCGTTGGAGGGACACCACACCCAAGGCGGGAATGGTAATAATAATGAAATAGAACAGAGAAACATCCATTCCCTTGGAAAATCCAGGAGTAAGAACCTACCGCTCTCACACCAGGCCCGTGGCATGCCCACTTTTGTGCTCTTTTCCATTTATGGGGTTTTAATATGAGGGTAAATTACTACCAGGAGGCCTGGAGCACATCCACTCCAGGAGACTGGTTTTACTCTTCCATTTCCCATCCAATTGCCAAGTTTTGTTATTCTATTATTTCCTTCCACTCAGTAAGAGAATTCTGTGCTGAAAATATCCACCGTGTCACTCTTTTTGTAAGCCCATTCTCTAAAAAGATATAATGTAACATCAACCCCATCAGGTCTGTGCATGGAAAAACCTAGAAATCACTTACCCAAAGCAAAAGTACCCTCTTGTCTGATTCTCAGCCCTATTGAGGTTTAGAAACGTAGAAGATGGGGTAAGAGTGCATTTGCAGCTTAGCTTGGAACCCTCTGGAAGGAAGATCTGTCTTGTGAGGTTTCTATTCCTCAGAAGTAATCATAACAAGCAACAATTATATAGCGGTTACTCTGTTCCAGTCACTCAACAGATTTTCATTACGTGCACACTATTGTCAACACCATTTAAGTCACTGGAAAGAAGGCAAGGAAACCAGTACTGACCCTTATCCCTGCCCTGGTGCTGCTTATATTGCAATGGGAAGCTAGGCTTAAGTGTTTGAAGTTCTGCACACTAGGAAGGGAATTGGATTTGCTGGGTCGTTCTGGGAATTACAGGGAAGAGGGAGTGGAAATTACAGGGATATAGATGGGATTAAGTAACGTGTGCAAATTCTATGGCCCCCACCCTCCATCTACTGAGTCAGAAACTCTGAGGATAAGACCCAGCAAGGCAGGTTTCACAAACTCTACACCGATTACTATGTGCACTAAAGGCTGAGAACCACTGGATTTGACACAAGGAGATTACTCTACCCAGTGGAGTTTTCCAACAGCAAAGTGAGCTGCCACTGCTGGTGACCTGGCATTCTCCATTGCTGGGTGTGTGCAAACAAAGACCACTTGAAACAGAAGGAATGAGAGTGTGGATTTCAGCATTTCCCAGGCACATTTAATGATGAAATTCTTTAATAATTATGAGGTACTGACAGGACGTCAATAGGAGGTTGTAAAATAGTGGACAATTGTGCACTAAAGTCTATTGCAAAAAATACTCCCAAATGAAATAATTGCTGCTGGGAATTGTTAAAAGTTGTTCTTATACTTTATAACAAACAAAACAAATTACAGCAATAAGATCATTTTAATTTATTAATACATCAATGTACAGATTACTAAAATAAATAGCCTCCTCTGTTTCCCCTGCCCCCTGCCCCCCACCACCCACCCCAGAAATACCTATGACTGTATTAAAGATGGAAAAATCAAATGCTCTGATATTCCTTCCAATCTGGGACAATACACTTAGCAAAAATTATATTTGAAATATCCTTGCCCTTTTCTGTGACTTCTCTAGCTCTCCATCACTTTCTTTTCCTCTTTTCTGGGCAATACTCCATCCTTGCCTCCAAGCTTCCTAGAACCTAAATATCATATCTTCTTCTCTCTCTCCCACCAGAATCTTCCCTTTCTTCTATGTCTTTGCTCCCAGGAGACTCATGTTCAGTCCTGTAGCCCATCCACCCTTCTCAGCCCAGTGCTCGTTCCCTCAGAGTGCAGTGCAGCCATCTGCTCAGCTATCTGTGCTGACGGGATAGCAGTTGCTAATGAGTTACTTGTTCATCTCCTGGTGAACCTGTTTGCTTTTTAACTGGATCCTTCTAGGCCCAGTGCCTGTGAGGGGAAGAGCTTTAGAAAGTCAGCCTGAGGGAGGTGTACTGTGTGGAGGGAATTTCTTGGTCAAGTCCAAAGTTGATCTGTCTAGTGTTTTCCAGGTCTCTGGAGCTCCATCTGCCTCCAGAACTGAAATCAAAGGTGAAACATAACCACCAGCTTGGCCTGAATTTGATACAGGTTGCAGAAGAGAGGACGTTCTTGCCACACTTCTGTTACTCAGGCAGCCTCAGTCAGCTACCCCCTTGGGGTTGTAATTCTGTTGGCTTTTTTTCCCAGTTGGTCCAGCGTTATATGTAAAATTTCGGTGCTGCAAAAGAAATAGCACTTGAAGATAAATCCTCTAAGCAAGGCAGTTTACTTCTATAGAATAGTGCAGCTCATGGATGGAGCAATGGTGACCACACATTTGGGCAAGGGAGGAAAAGGGGTACTTATGCCTGATGGGGGTTGCCCCTACTGCTCTGTCATTCCCCTATTGGCTAGGGTTAGACCACACATAGATTAATCCTGATTGGCTATTTTAAAGGGAGCAGGGGTCCGAGCTGGAGTGGCAGGGTGGGTGGTTTGGTGGGAAGGGTGGTTATGGGTGGGTCAGAGCAGGTAGCCAGGGGTGACCTACGTCAAAGAAGGTGACCAGAACAGGTGACTGGAGCAGGTGACTGAAGCAGGTAACTGGGATGAGTCAGGTTGGAGCGTGGGGGCTGCGGGAACAAATGTGAACTACTGATTAGAATTGGTGGAGAAGGCTGTTTACTGGAACTACAAGGAAGTTAAACTTTAAAATAGAGAATTAAAGAATAAGAGAGCTGAACATACCTACATATAGATTCTTTGAAGAGAAACTTGGGGTTCACTATATCTAACACCAGGAAGGGAAATGACATGATGAAGGCAGGGAGACAGGAATACTTTCCTCTGCTTTTCCCATGATCTCTGCATGTGAATGGAGACCTGTTTACCGTCACTTATTACCACCCCCTGCTGCCCCTCGGTATTTTAGCCTCATTTACAGTGGGGATTAACATGGTCTAAAGGCAGCTTGCTGGGTTCCTTTGTGATCATCTAAAAATAAACAAAGCCCAAAGGATCCATTCCTTCTTCCCATTAATTTGAAGAAAGGCAGATGGTGCCCAATAACCTGATTTGAATTGCCAATAAAGCACGTCATCTTTTTACTAGGCTTGCCGTTAAATTGTAATGGAGGGTGTCAGTGGTGCAGAATGAGTTCCAAGAAAGATTATTCGGGGCCCGTAGGGTGGGAGAGTGAACAGTCAGCCTGTGTCCACACAGCCTCCCTGAGGAGGAGGAGATTTGGGGCAATGAGAGAGGTTGGGGATGGTTCTGAACTGTTGAGACTGAAGACAAAAATGTGGCAGAAAGGGGTGAGCTGGCAGGAAAGTGTTATTTTTCAAGAAGTTTGACACCCATCTTATAAATTTGAGGGCACCAATCACGTCTCACCTATTGCTACTTTCCCACTAACATTAGGTGTTTGGAGGGCAGTCACTAAAGGCAGGCTGAAGAAGATGCGAACTTTTGTTGGGTAGAAAGCATAAATTACAGTGAAGAGGGAAGAAAATACAGCCAGGGTAAGAAAAGGAGATACCTCCCACAAAGAACTACAGAGTTGAAAGAAAGAGTCCTAGGCTTGGGGATGTGGGTTCTAGCCCTGACTCTAATAGTACATCACTGAGAAAAGCCTTATAAATCTCCAGATGGAGGAAGACAAATACCAAATTGCTGAGGGGACTTGCCACCTCCTGCAACCAGAACCCAAGACTCCAAAACCTTCTAGTGATGCTTCCACAAAAGAACATGTTCACTCTTTGCTTATGTGCTCAGTGAATGGTTTATTGAATTTTCTGACTCAAAATGGTTAATTCTGTTGATTTTTTTAAATGTCAAAATTAAATGGCTGGACTGGAAGATCGATAAGGTCCTTTTCAACCATAAAATTCTATGATGTGTTCTACAATGTTTGTAAAGGGCCAACTTTTGTTTTGTTTTGCTAGTGCGGAGCATCAGGGTCCCCAAGCCAGCCTAATTCAGTTAGGTATGGGAATAACCTGCCACGTCATCATCTGGGAAGAGAATACATTGTAGCATGGCTATCTCTGCTCCAGGAATTAGACATCTTGCTCCAATGTGCTGGACTTAGGTAGTTTTCCCTGCCTGTTATCCTTTTTATTTTTTCCAGCTCTCCCCTTTGGAGAACTACCTGTCTGCCGTTCTCATTCCATGTGGTAATAGTAAGGCTGACCTTCTCACCCACAGTGGGCCCTTGACCAATGTTCAGCCAACCAGAATGTTCCACACCCTCTGGCTACAGTATTTGGTTCAAGAATGAGAACTTAAGACAATCTGATGAAAATCAGCCTCAGGATTTTTGCCAGAACAATTGAGAATGAGACTCTTTTCTGTAGAGTCACTAAACTGCATGGATATAAGCTTGAAGCTGCAGGTGGCCATAAACGCTTGAGGAGATCCTGGGCCTGAAAATGAAGGCAACATAAAGGAAAACCAAAGCGAGACAGAGAGAGAGATACATTCCTTGAACATGATGCCTGAAGGTAGATTTGCCCCTGGATGTTTCAGTCCAATGAGCCAGTAAATTCCCTCTTTTGCTTAAGCTGATTTTAATTGGGTTTTGTCACTTGCAATGGTAAATGCCCTAACTAACACAGTCACCTTGATACTCAGGGTGACAACCGAGTGGGGAGAAAGAGACACCTGCAATACAGGGAGCAAATTCAGGAAGCAATAGCATAGAACCTGTTGGGTTTGGATAGTCCCAACAAGTAAAGGAGAGAAGGAATTAGACATCTTGCTCCAACGCTTTAGCAGTAGTACTTTGTTACAGCTAAAATACAACTGATCAGGTAATGCTCGACCCATTATAGTCATAATAATAGTGTGGTGGGGAGGGTTTGGTAAAGCAGAATCCTCAGGCAATTGGCATCAGAGTCATCCAGGGAGGTTTCTTTTTTAGATTCCAGGGCTTTACCCAGACCTATTATTCAGAATTTGTGAATAGAGGCCTGGAATTTGCTTTCCTAAAAGATTCCTAGGGTATAGAGTTTGAGGTTCACTGTCACAGTAATGAGAGCTCAGACTTCAAAATTAGAAGGTTTGGCTTTAAATCTAGTCTCTGCCATTTACTGCCTGTATGACCTTGGGCTAATAACCTTCAGTGTCAAGCTTTTTCAGCAGTTAATAATGCCTCATAGGGCTGTGAGACTAAGTAAGAAAATGTATTGATGTAAAGTATTTACCCCGCTGCTTTTTCATACAGGAAAATTTTAGTGACTACTGTTAACAAAACCTACAACTATTAAAGAAGGGAGCAGACTTAAGAAAATGCAAATGGAACATATAAGCATTGCATTTGAATTATGGTGCTCCTCAGAATCTGTGACATAGCATGCATAGTGGTTAACACTGGAGACTCTTGAGTAGAAATGTCTGAATCAAATTCTGGTTCTGCCACTTACCAGCTATGTGACCACCTACTGAGCTGCTTGTGCCTTTGTTTTGTTCATCTGTAAAATGGGACTAATACTGGTACTTAACTCACCACTTTTTTGGGGTAATGATAAAATAAGATAATAAACGAGAAGGGCATGGATGATACCAGTTTTATTATGACCGTTTTCTTCTTTTCCAATTACATTAATTCTTTTCGCTTGTGGTTAACCCCCACACAGCCTTATTCCTCTGAGACCCTCTCCCACTGGCCCCTGCCCTTTTGGTTAAATAAAGAAATTAGATTCAGAGAGGGCCTCCCACGCCCAGCCTTGAACTTGAGTTGAATCTCTCTAGAGAGGGCCCCAGGCTGGGGAATGGTGGAGATGACTGCTTTGTGCTATGGAGCCCTGGTTTTTATGCTGACAGCCTACGTGCTTGGAGAAGTGTCTGGAACTTCAAGTTAACATTTGCAAACTGTCAAAGCCCTGAGCGTTTCTTTTCTAACCAAACCCTAGGAAACCTCAGGGTCCAATGTATTAAGCAAATGAAGAAAAAGCAACTGTCTTTGGGCTGTAAGTCATGCTGATGGATATAGCACTTCAGTCCTGCCTACTGTATCTATGTAGGTATTGAACGTTTAAGGATCTGTTCAATACAACTTTTCAAGTGAAAACAAAAATATCAGCAAGCCTCGTAGCAAGAATATAATTGCAGGAGCAAAATGGCGATGTCTGGCAGTGCTGCATAAGTGCTTGGAAGAATTTGAGGAAATATCTGTACCTGAAATACAAGTTGTACCTCATCTTCCTCATTTATTAAATTCAAACATAATCTTTCATGTTGCTTTTAATCTGGATTATTTAAGATTCTTAGATTCAGGATTCTATGACATTATCCAAAGGCACTTCTCTTAGGAAGCCTCTCTGTTCCAGCTGATTTCCAACAGTGGGAGGTGGGATGGGTGACATCTGCGGATAAAACCAGGCCGTGCTGTTGAACAGTTGGCAAATCCAAGTGATTCTCTTCTCCCTGGAATGGGTGCAGGGTTGCATATTAATTTACAATTACTCATAAAGTAGACAGCAAAGGCTTCTCTTTTGTCAACAACTTAGACATACAGATTAGGTAATATTGAATGGGCAATGAATATTTCATTTCCACCTTGCCTCCTGGTGCCAATCACTATAAATGAGGCTAGATTAATATCCGAAGTGACTCACACTCTGTTAGGTATCCAAGTCTAGGCCCCTCAGACTCACTCTATTTTGGCCTTAATTTGTCAGCTGAATTTTGTTAGTGACTATGCAAGACAGAAAGACGCAGGACCGCATAGTTTACCTCAGCTTTATGCTGGACATGAACTGCAGTGTTTCAAAGTGATCTTTGGTTCTGATAATACAGAAGAGCAAACTTGTAGAAAGGATGAATAAAAAATAGAAATAGAATTTTTAAAAATACTCTGGCATAAAAGAAAAAAATCCCCAGGTACAAGAATTGAAGAGAGAAATAAAAGC
Organism: Sapajus apella; assembly: GCF_009761245.1. Taxonomy (NCBI): domain Eukaryota; kingdom Metazoa; phylum Chordata; class Mammalia; order Primates; family Cebidae; genus Sapajus; species Sapajus apella. The sequence goes on along the minus strand of NW_022437050.1, from coordinate 580,245 downwards.
CAGGGCAGTAATGGAGAGTTGGTATTTCAGCAAAATTTTCTAACCCAGATATAAGCGCTAAGAGCTGAAGGTTGGGGATTTAACACCCACTGGAGTACAGGAAATGTGGCCTCAAGCCCTTGCTAGGTAGGGAAAATAGAGCTGAGCCTCAGCATAAAGCCATGAACCTTGAAACACTGCATTGTCTGTTGGATGGTGACTACAAAAACTCCACATCTGAGTCCAGGAAAGAAGCAAGTAAGCTTGCCACCCATCTAGAACCCCAGTTTAAAAAAAGAAAAAGAAAAAGCTGTGTCTAAGAAATCAAAACCCCAGGTCTGGGCCACATATGGGCATGGTATCTAAATGTATACCAGTGACAAGTTAGCACAGATTGCCTACGTCTATGAAAACCCTAGGATATAATAGGAGCGATTGCGAAACTGCATTGTTGGGACATTTTTACAAATCAGGGCATGAAGGATTCACAGCCGGAAATTTACCATAGTAAGGAAGAGTTACAAGATGCCTCAAAAGGATAATTAGCACTTTAAAGATTCAAAATAATAGAATTGTCTTTATGAGACTATAAAATAAGAGCACTTTAAATTATTAAAGATAGAAGTAGTATAAGAAGCAGAAAATTTAAAAGAAATATACAAATAGGACTCATGCATAAGTTAGTTTGCCCAGCACTGAGGGATTTTTTTAGGAGACAAGATTCTCAGTACTAAGGGAGACCCTCATTAGGCAAAGCAAGTGGTGGTCAGGTTAGTTCCACTGGGTAACCAAAGAGATTTAAATGAAGAGACTGTTTACAACCAAGCGGACAGAGTTTGGGGAAACCAGCAAGGAACAAACAATATAACAACAGGGAGCCATTACTACCGAATGTGCGACGGAGGAGAGTGTGGAGACCCACATCGTGAACTTTTGTTCCCTTACTACCCTCAAGCCTGAAGGGGCAAGGAGAGGGTGCCGTTACTGAAACTTGGAGAAATAAGCTCCATGGAGCAGCTCTTAATGGAAAGAAATGGGAAAGAAGCAAAGAGAATAAACATACCGTTTTCACTCTCCTCCTGCCTTCCCTCTGCATTCCTGTTGGGAGCTCCCATTGGCTAGCCTCAGCTAAAAGCCAGAGAGAAAAGAAGTTCTTTGACCTAGTCCACATAGGCCAGCCTCCTGAAACACAGATCAAGAAGGGTGCAGAATGGATCTGGAAGAGCAAAAGAAAAATAATCAGGACAAAGACACAATGAAATTGACCTTCTGAATACCTATATATAAAACCTTGCAAGTTAAAGCAGGTGGCGCAATACCAGAATTAGGAGGAAAATACCAGGAGGTTAGAGGAGCTGAGCCCGGGTGGCACCTTTGGTATTTACAATCAGTGTGACTTTGAGAAAGTATCTTTGTTTGCTCAAACTTCTTTATTATTAATTAAGAATGAGGCTGGGCATGGTTGTTCATACCTGTAATCCTAGTACTTTGGGAGGTCGAGGCAGATGGATTACTTGAGCTCAGGAGTTTGAAACCAGCCTGGCAAGATTCCATCTCCACACACACAAAAAAATTAGCCAGACCTGGTGGCACGCACCTGAAGTCCCAACTACTCTGGGGGCTGAGATAAGAGAATCGGATGCACCTGGGGAGGTCAAGGCTCCAGTGAACCATGATTGTGCTGCTGCACTCCAGCCTGGGTGACAGAGTGAGATGCTGTCTCAAAAACAAACAAACAAACAAAAAACAGTGAAATTATTCTAGAAGTCTCACACTGGAAACCCATGGATCAAATCTTAGTGGAGTTTTATATTGTTTAGTCTATAGAATGTTTTAGACTAAATCTGAATAATTCAATAACATTGAAAAATTCAGGGAAATTCATAATGTGGATTTCTCGCTTTCTTTGTGTTTTTGTTTGGCAACAATTTCTAAAGGCAAGACCCTCGCTCCCAGTTCTACAGCGACCATCCCTTCCGGCTCATTCCACTTATTCTACAGGGAGTTATCTGCGTACTCCCTGTAGAAATTGGAATTTGCAAACTTGAATAGCTCTTTCAGCTTTCAGGTTTAACAATCTGTGAAATTTAAGGCAGGCGTCACTGTAGTTTTTGACTATGAACAAGGGCTGTCTGAGTTTTTTAATTGAGGTGGATTGGGAAGTTGGCAGGTGGCTGTTTTTGCATATCTTCCTTTACATCTTAAACACAGCACATATGCAGTTTTATGAAGCATATGGTTTTCCATGTGCATGACTACACTTTGTTGATTTTTCCTTTTCCTAAGTTCTCCAAAAGCCCAATAGAATAAACACAAGCTGCCACTTGGGAAAACAATTCTCAAGAAAAGCCCTGCTGGGGAGGAAAAAGTAAGGCAATCCAAAAAGCTGCCAAGTGACCACATTTTTGGTGTAAGTTTTTACAGTTCACAAAAACCATGACTGTTTCCCTGTGGCATGATATATGATGAGCATGGTATAAAACGGCTCATGGTGATATTGCCTTTGCTCTTTGGGCTTGTGGCAGGGAATGGGTAAAAAAGGCAAATTTAACCTCTGGCAGACCTTGATTGGAAACATTTGTGAACATTTTACCTGGTGATGAGTCTTGGGTTTTACATCAGCCAACAGCCATGACAGGAGACGACAGAAAAAAGGGGGAATCTTTTACAGGCTTGTAGAAAGATAAATCTGAAAAGGAGTTTTTCCCCATAGACCAGCTCTGCTTATGAGATGCTCACAGTGAGTTGTCAGAACAGAGAACCTTGAGGTAGGCATTAATAAGAATTGCACTAACTTTCCCTGAGGGACCAAGAAACTGGGATTCTCTAGCCAACGTTTTGTCCTCAGAACCACTGCTCACCCAGCTCCACGGAGGATTTTCCCCTCAGCCTATCCCTCAGGGCTTACCTTGTACACAGTTTCAGCTACTACTGGAAAATGACTCCGCCAAAGAATTACTGTTGGAATAGATGCTCCTAACTCCTTTGCTAGAATAAACAAGGATTGTGGGTTGAATATAAATTATTAAAATGTATTAACTTTCTTCTGGACAAGTCTGGTGCTAGTTATCACCTTTGCCTCCAGGAAAGGTAAATGGGTTGTGTGTGTTGCGGGCTGAACTGGCACCTGAAAAAATTGTTAAGTAGCAAAGTTTGTCTTGATGACTCCTGTTCCAGAACATCCCCTATTCCCTTTCTGGGGTCTCTTTTGCCGCCCACCATTTCCATTCCTGTGTCTTTCTGAACACCTGGCACCTCCTATTAGCTTTATGGGCCTGTCTCTTCTCCAAGTGCAGCTGTGCCTCAGCCCCCACCAAGGCTCCCTTCTCCTCTGTGCCACTATGCCAATGAGATTTCCTGATGGGTAGGGTATCAGATTTCCTGATGGGTAGGATATAATTTAGTATCCAAAACTGGACAATTTTAAGAGTAAAAGAGAGCTGAGCTATTAATAATAGTTTTAGTCTTTTTAGGCCACTATAATAAAATAGTATGGACTGGGTAGCTTATAAGCAACGGACATGTATTTCTTACAGGTCTGGGGCCTGGGAAGTCCAGGATCAAGATGCTGGCAGATACAGTGTCTGGTGAGGCCTGCTTTCTGATTCATAGATGGTGCCTCCTCACTGAGTCCTCACATGGTGGAAGGGGCAAACAAGCCCCCTTGGGCCTCTTTTATAAGGAAACAATCCCATTAATGAGGGTGGAACCTCACAAAATGTCCCGCCTTCTAATACTATCACCTTGGGGGCTAGAATTTCAACCTATGAATTTTTAGGGGGACATAAACTTCACAGCATGTCATTATACCTACATGACAACATTTTAGTTCACCCCCGAGAGTATATTTGTATTTCCACAGGGGTCTTCTAATGATATTTTGTTTTGACCTAGAAAAAGACTCCTAAGGTTGAAGATTCTGATGTTCTGACATAGTAACAGGTGAGCTCAACAATTTGGGGCAGGTAAGGCTTTTGTAGCAAATCAAATCAAAGCATGTAAGTGTCTAGGGAGCCCCATTTAGAAATAAATTAGTCTGACTCCTACCTTTGGAAACTTTTAATTTAATTTGGAAAGTCAGGGCCAACAGGGATGAAGTGTTTAAGACAGGTTAGAGAAAAAAAGAGATGAGTGTCATTTTTTTAATTAAAACAAATTTTAAACCTCCATAGTCTATACCCTTCAACAAAGAAAAGCAAAATACTAAACTATACTATTCACAGAGCTGAGAACTTACCTTCTGTGGGCTGGCACAAGTAAGTAGACTGGCCAAAAAATAGCAAGGATTATTAATAAATGCCATGAGAGAAACAAACCAAGGGCAAAGACAACCAAGCAGGGCTACTTCAGGTATAGTCAAGAAAAGTCTCTCAGACAAGCTGGGATTCATCTTAGACCTGAAGTATGAGGATGGCCCGACCATGTGAAGAAGCAGGGGACAGCATCCAGGCAAAGAAGACAACACAGGCAAAGGCCATGCTTACTGGGACTAGCTAGAGGTGCCTGGAGAACGGGGAGGGAAAGATAGCGTAGAACAAAGTAAATTGGAAAGGCAGGCTGGAACCTCGAAGGTCTCCAGAGTCTTGATTTTATTCTAAATGTAATGAGGATCACTTGGAGTTTATGAAATTTACGTTTGCTGAAATGTACAGATTTTAAGTGTACCATTCTACCAGGAGTGATAAATCCATGTGCCTTACAATAAATTCCTTAGTCCCAACATCGAATATTCTCATCACCCCAGAAAGTTCCCTCAGGCCTTTTTCCAATCAATTACCACCCGGAACAGGCAACCACTCTTCTGATTTTTATCACCATATATATATATTTTGCCTATTCTTAACTTCATATAAATAAAATCATACACCATGTATTGTTTTGTGTCTCACTTTCCCTCAGCACAGTGTTTTTGAGATTCATCCAAGTTGTTCGTTCCTTTGTATTGCTAAGTAACATTCTATTGTATAAATGTCCATAATTGGCTTATCCATTCTCCTGTTGAAGGGCTTCCTCCAGCCCCCAGATTTTGGCCATTATAAATAAAGCCGCTATAAACATTTCTATACAAGTTTTTCTGAGGACTTCTCCTGGATAAATAACTAGGAGTGGAATTGTTGGATCACCAAGTAGGTATATGATTGTTTCCTTTTATGTTTTGAATTAATTAGCTTTATTAAGTTATAATTTACATACAATAAAATTTACTTATTTTAAGTAAATTACTTGATGAGTTTTGACAAATACATGCAGTGTGTAACCATCACCACAATCGTAATATGGAACTTTTACATCATCCCCCAAATTTTCTCATCCCTCTTTGCAATCAATGTCCTTCCCCAGCTTGTTGTCCTTGGCAGTCATTGATTTGCTTTCTGTCATCATGGTTTTACCTTTCTTAGACTTTTGTATATAAATGAAATCATATGGTTATGTGGTCTTTTATGTCTCACTTCTTTTACTTATAATGCTTTTGATATTTATCCATGTTGATACATGTGTTACTAGTTCATACCTTTAAATTGCTGGGTAGTATTCCATTGTATGGATATGCTACCATTTGTTCATCCATTCATTTATCAGTTGATACACATTTAGGATGTTTTCAGTTTGGGGCTGTTCTGAAAAAAGTTGCTATAAACATTTAAATATAATTTTTAAGAGTGAAGTTGCTTAGTTATGTGCTAAGTATATGTTAACTTATATGAAAGTGAGAAATACGTTCCTATATAGCTTTTCATTTCGCATTTCCACTAGCAATGCCAGAGAGTTCCAGGGGACTTTTAAAATTTTGGCCATTCTAGGCCAGGCACAGTGGCTCATGCTTGTAATCACAGCACTTTGTGGGAGGCTAAGGCAAGAGGATTGCTTGAGCCTAGGAGTTTGAGACCAGTCTGAGTGAGAGAGACCCCATTATCTACTAAAAGTAAAAATAAAATAAAATAAATAAATTTTGACCATTCTAGTTAGTGTGTAGTAGAATGTTATTTGATTTGGCTTTGACAATTTGATTATGGTTTGTCTAAGTGTCAGTCTCTTTGAAGTTTATCTTACTTGGAATTTGTTGAGGTTCTTGGATATGTAGGTTATTGTTGTTTTTTTTTTGTTTGTTTTGTTTTTTTCATAAAATTTGGTAAGTTTGGCCATTATTTCTTCAAATACTCTTTCTATCCCTTACCTACCTTACTCCCACTCCCATTTTGCCATCTCTTGGTATGCTTGGTGTTATCCCATGGGTCTCTGATGTCTTGTTGATTTTCCTTCATTCTATTTTCGTTCATTCTTCAGACTGGGTAATTTCAATTGACCTATCTTCATATTTGCTAATTCTTTCTTCAGCCAGTTCAAATATGTGATTGATCCCCTCGGGTGGATTTTCACTTTAGTTGTTATACTTTTCTACTCCAGAACTTGTATTTGGTTCTTTTACATAATTTCTCTTTAGTGGTAGTTTCTATTTGGTGAGAGATTAGTCTCATGATTTCCTTTAGTTTTTTTGGACATGGCATATTTTAGTTCTTTAAAGACATTTAAAATAACTGATTTAAATTCTTTGTCTAGTAAGTCTAATATCTGTGATTTTTCAGAGAGTTTCTATTGATTGCTTTTTTTCCATGCATATTGGTCATATTTTCTTATTTCTTTAAATATTACATAATTTTTGTTGAAAACCGTATATTTTAAATAACATAATGCAGCAGCTCTGGAAATCAGTTTCACTCCCCTTTCTAGGGTTGTTGTTGCTGCTGCTTTCCGTTGTAGTTATTGTTTGTTTAATGACTTTTATGACCTACTTCTATCAAATCTGCATTCTTTGTTGAGGGTGGCCACTGAAGTCACCGCTTAATTAGCTTACTGGACAGCTAATGACTGTGCAAATATTGTCTTAAGTGCCTAGAACCGAGAAGTCACCCAGTCTTTGCAAAGCAGCTGTGTGTGAATACAGGAACATGCTCTGAACACTTAGCAAGACAGTTGACGGCTCCACCTCAGCCCTCAATTTCCTCTTGCATAGAGCCTCATGGTCAGCAAGAAGTGAGAGCTTAGGCCCTTCGCAGGCCTTTCCTGGCACAATGCCATGCACATGGTTTCTTAGATGCTCAGCAATATGTAAGAGCTTTCTCATTCCTTTTACAGAGGAGAGAATTTTCAAAGAAGCTTACTTTGCCGTTTTTCTCACTTGGTTTTATTTTGCATTTTCCTAATGACTAATGATATTGAGCAGTTTTTCATATGCTTAGTATCATTTTCATAGATTGGAGAAATGTCTGCTTAAATCTTTTTAAGTTAAAAAAATGACGTTACTTTCTTGTTAATGAGTTTTGAAAATTCTTTCTATATTTTGTATACAAACATACCTCTCTATTAGAGATATGTTTGGCCAATATTGTCTCCCAGTTTGTGGCATGTATTTTCAGTTTTGTAATGGTATATTTTATAAAGCAATTTATTTTTATTTTGCTGAAGTCTAATTTATCATTTTTTTTCTTTTATGCTTAATGTCTGTGTCCTAAGAAATCCTTCCCGAACCTAAGGTCACAAGGTTTTCTTCTAGAAGTCTATCATTTTAGTTTTATGATTAGATTTATGATCCACTTTGAGTTAATTTTTGTATATGATGTGATGTTCACATTTGTATATGTATATCCACTTGTTCATGAACCATTTATTGAAAAAGCTATCCTGCTCCTCATTAAATTTCTTTCACACCTTCATCAAAAACCAATTTACCATATACAGTAATTCTATTTCTGGATGCTCTATTCTGTCTCATTTTTGTATATGTCTATCCTTACACCATTATCACACTGTTTGATTACAATAGTAATTCTTGAAATTGTGTGGTATAAGTCTTCTAATTTTGTTTATTTTTTCTGATAGGTACGTATTTATAAAAAACTTCCCACAGCATTCCAAAGTAGATGTGCCATTTTGCCCTCCACACAGCAATGTATTAAAGTTCCAGCTGCTTCCAAATCCCCTGTCAACACTTGGATTGTCTGTCCTTTTTAATTTTAGCCATGAGGGTATGAGATAGTAGCTCATTAAAATGTTAATTTACCTTTCCTTGATAATTAATGACTTAGAGCACCTTTTTATTTGCTTTCTGTCCTTACATATGTCTTCTTTAGTGATGTGTCTTGTAAAGTTTCTTTAATTGAGGTTTTGGTCTTTTATTTATTGATTTGTAAAATGATTTTATATATTCTGAAATACGAGCATATATATATATATATATATATATATATATATATATATATATAAAATAACATTTTCCCCCAGTCGAAGACTTTCTTCCATTTTCTTTCCTTTTTTTCTTTTTTTTTTTTTTCTGAGATGGAGTCTTGCTCTCTTGCCCAGGCTGGAGTGCAGTGGTGCAGTCTTGGCTCATTGTAACCTCAGCCTCCTGGGTTTAAGTGATTCTCCTGCCTCAGCCTCCCGAGTAGCTGGAATTACAGGTGTGTGCCACCATGCCTGGCTACTTTTTGTAGTTTCAGTACAGACGGGGTTTCACTATCTTGGCCAGGCTGGTCTCAACTGCCTGATCTCATGATCCACCCACCTCGACCTCCCAGAGTGCTGAAGTACAGGCATGAGCCACCGTGCCTGGCCTCTTCCATTTTCTTAACTGATGATCATTAAGCTTTTAATCTTGATGAAGTCCATTTTTTTTCCTTTAATGATGAGTGCTTTTTGTTTTGCATCTAAAAATTTTTGCCTTTGCCGAGGTTACGGATTACGTTCTTAAGTTTTATAGTAGAAACAGCACAGCACACTTTTCGTTTTTATGTTTGGATTTATGATTCATTTTAAATTGTATTTTTGGCCATTACAGTGGTTAGTTGTTTTTTTTTTCAGATGTTTATCCAGTTATTTCTGTGCCAGCTCCTTTCGCTCTTTGAACTGCCTTGGTGCTTCCTTGAATTGGTTTAAGCAGAGAAGTATATGATGCGTTTCTGATGTGAGGAGGGTGGACTGGAGGTAGTAGGGAGATCGGTCGGGAGGCGACTGCAGCAGTCCAGGTGTGTTGTGATCGTGGCCTCAGCCAAGGTAGCAGTAGTGAAGATGGGGAGAAGAGGAAGTCTCTTTGTTTGTCCAGATTCTTGGAGACTGATGTGTGTTGATTCCGCCTGCTTCCCGCTTTCACCAATCTCTGCAGTTTCAGCACACAGAAAGGGACAGCACAATGTGATAGGCCAACTCCATGAATGATGAGTCAAGTGTTGGCAGTTTTAGTCTAGGCTCTGCCACTAAATCTTAATTAACCTTGTGAAAACAGCATTTTCTCATAAAAAACTAGGTCATTAATGACGTCGTCTTTCATACTAAAATGATATAATTCTATGCTGTTCTCTGAATGCTCCAGGAAAGGTGGCCAATGAATTCCTATGTCCATATACTCTCTTTGATCTTTACCTTATCTGAGCTCTCTGTAACACTAGGGACTTCACCAACTATTGCTTTCCTCTTGAAATTCTCATTTTCCATGCCTCTACTCTCCTGATTCCCCAATTTTCTCTCTGGTCAGTCTTTCCTAGTCTGCATCACTGCTTTCTCTCCATTTTTACAACTTCTAAATGTTGGTCTTACCAGGACTCTTACCATGGGCACATTCTAATTCTGCATTTCTTCTGGGTCATCTCTTTCATATTCATGACTTCAAGTATCTACATACTACTTCTTCAGGTATCTAGATGCTATTTCACACATTGCCTTTTTCTTTTTTAAGACAGATTATTGCCCTGTTGGCCAGGTTAGAGGGTATTGGCACAATCTCAGCTCACTGCAACCTCTGCCACACAGCCTCCCAAGCAGTGGGGACCACGGGCGCACACCACCACACCCAGCTAATTTTTATATTTTTAGTAGAGTTGAGGTTTCACCATGTTGGACAGGCTAGTCTCAAACTCCTGACCTCAAGTGATCCACCCGCCTTCGTCTCCCAAAGTGCCGGGATTACAGGGTGATCCTATTTCACACATTTCTATCACCAGATAATGTCTTTCTCTCTTGAATTCTGAACTTACATAGTTAACATTTACCTGATCATCTGTACCCAGTTATGTCCTAAGTCCAACATTTAACTCATTAACATCTTCCCCAAAATAATTTCCCCTCCTTGATTCCCTGTTTTGATGACTTCTATTTCTACCTACCCAACCTCCCAAGTCAGATGCCTGAGAGTCATCCTAAACTGCTTTCTTTCCTTGACTCTCCACAACCAATCCCCGAACACTTCCGTTCTCTTTCCTAAATATTTTTCATGTTCTTATCCAAATTGGAAGGCTTGTGAAAAAGGGTCACTATTAGTAATAATACAAAGATAACCAGTGTAAACCAGGACGCAAGACGATTCTGGGCAAACAACAATGTATAATTAGCCTAAAGTTGAGAAACAGAAGTAATTCATTCCAGGGTGGTTTGAGAAAGCACATTGCTCTCGAAGAATTGAGAGAATCACAGCCGGCTTAGTAGTCTAGGGTGTCTGATGGAGACCTACATAGTGAGAGATGAAGCTGGAAAGGTCATTGCAATACCAGATTCTGCAGGTGTGAAATGTTTCTCACCTTGAAATTATCCATGAGTGATAGACAGTACTGGTTGGCTGCTTAGAATTCATTTTCTTTCCTTTCTAGCAAAGCCATCACCCATGTAACCACATGTTTCAGGAGAAGCTGACCCTACAGCCAGCTCCACTGGTAAGTCTAATTGGTCCAAGGGTCATCTTTATCCCTGTACCAGAGATTGGCTCATGGGGCTAATGACCCAGCTCCAGCCAATGACACATCAGGGGAATCTGCTGGAGGATTTCCAAAAAGAGTTTCCTCATTCCAAACAGAAGACCATAAGAAAAGATTGTCATGCCTATAATTGCTGCAGCTATTTTAATTCCAGGTATGAGGCTGAAACAATCTTTGATGGCCAAGTGAAGAGATGGAAAAAGCAGGATCCAGGATGACTTTGTGAGTTGCTAGGTTACCAACCCCTGCTCTGCTTCTGGACTTCAAATATGAAACGACACTTGTTTTCTTACTTAAGTCCTTAAGTCGGGGTTTTCTGTTAATTATAGCCAATAACACTCAGATATGCCATGAAATTTAAGAATGTGAAATAATGGCCTTGACTTTCACAGAACTGGAAGGAATGTGACTGTCATGTCACTAACTGTCACTATCACTTGTTGGACAATTAAGGCTGCTATTTATCTTACCTTGTGTTGTTGCTTATCTTTCTATGGGATTATGTTGAATATGCATCCAATCTGGAACTTTAAAAAATCAAAGTCAGTGATAGATCTTTTACTTCTTTGTAGGCCTATAATCCATTACATAACCCACACATTTCCTGTCAATCATTAACTCCCTTCTTATTCTAACCACATCGATTTTTTTGGAAGGTGACCAAAATGCTATCTCTATTTGGAGATAATAATTAGTCTCATCTTCATTGGTTTCCTCTTGAATGTGGAGGGAATTATCAGATGAGTAAATTGGAACATGGTGGCCATGTGGCCTGCTGCCCCCGTGTACCACTTGGAGACCAGCCTGGCATGGAAATGACCAGATGTTGGAAGCTGAGCTGTTGGTGAGTGAAATGAATAAGTTAGCTGTTCCACTTCCCATCTGCATGGACAGCTTCTGCATTGCAAAACTGCCGGTGCTTGTCATTTCACATGGCAGCAGTTAATCTCTTAACCCCTTCCTAAACTTGGCGTTGGAAAGCCCTCAATGGCCAATTAGGCTGTGTGGGTATATGTACACTAGTGCCCATCGGCCACAGGAATAGAAGCAGTGGCACAATTCAGATCACTACCAAGATACACAGATGCTCCTGGATCTGAGGAAGTGACCTATAGAAAATGAAGAATGACCAGATAAAGGCAATAAGAATGGAAGTAGAGGGGCTTATTAAGCAGCTCTGGTTAAGCAGAGAAAGGATGATGGTTCCACATGTAGAGTGTGCCAAAAATGGGCTTGTTTCACAGGTTATTTGAACACAGAAGCAGAGCTTTCTTTCTCTCTCCATTCATTATTTTTCTGAGTAGACTAATAATATACGCTTTTTGTGAAACATTTGAAAAATGGAAGAAAGTATAAGAAAAAAATAAAAATCACCTATACACTTATCTCCTAATATATCTGTTCAGGCCTTTTTTTCTAGTTTTGTGATCATATTTTTTCAGTCAACAAATATTTTTATTTCCACAAATATTTAATGCATTTTGTATGTGTCAGACACCATGCCAGGTACTACGAATATACTTGTGTTCAATAATTTGCATAATTCCTTATCTCCTAGAACTTTGAGTCTAGCAGAAGTGAGATAGAAACACACAACTGCATTAAGAATTATTTAATCTCAAATTTGACAAGCTCAGCAAAGAACAAGTATGAAGTTTTCTGGAAGAATGGGGCATCCTAACCTAGCCTGGATGTAGGGAGTGCACCTAAAAGAAAATATCTGAAGGTGAGACTGGAATAGTGAGAAACTGCTGGCCAGAGGTCAATGTGCTGGTCCTAGAGGGGTAGAGTAGGGCAGGCTGGGAACAGAAAGGAAAATTGCTGGTTGGGGAATAGCTTGCCTGAGGTCTTGATGAGGAGACAGTGACTCGATGGGGGTGAAGTGGCTTTGTGGAAATTAGGAAGAAAAATAGAAGCCAGATCCCACAGGACAAGTATTGACAAACAGCAGCCCAGGGGCCAAATCCAGCACCCCACCTGTTTTTGTGAATAAAATTTTATTGGAACAGAGCCACATCCATTGATTTAAATAATTTCTGTGGTTGTTTTCACACCACACTGGCAGGGATGAATAGTTGTTACAAAGACTGTAGGGTCCACAAAGCTTAAAGTATGTACTATCTGGCCTTTTCCAGAAAATTTTGCTGACCCCCGCTATGGGGTTTTGTGATTGAGCATATGGTGGAATTCTTTTACCACAAGTACAATGGGAAGACTTCGAGAGGAAAGCAAGGAAGAAATCATCAGATTTTTCTTTTAAAAGAACTTTAGCTACAGAAGTATGTAGAGATTAGAACTGGAGACTCTGGATGGATATTGGACACCTAAGAGTATCCAGGATACAGGGGTTGGTGGTTTGGACTCAGGTTGTGTCAAGCGAGCACAGAATAAAAGAGACAGATTTGAGGTCTCTTTAGCAATTGTATGGGACAGGACTTCCCAATCAGGTGGCTGATTGGGAAGGGGAAGTAAGGATAGAGAGGTGTTCAGGAACACCCAGGTTTCTGCCTGGTGCATCTGCGTGGATGAGGGTGTCATCAGCCACATTGGGAGCTGTTGGGGAGAAGCAAGAGTGAGAGGGAAAGTCAGGAGCTTTTAGCACCTGTCTAGCTTAGTCACGGTGGGTAATACAATAAATCCCTATTAATGGACATGTAGATTGTTTCTATTATTTTTCTTTTTAAAATAATGCTGTGATGCAGTAAAAGGAACAGTCGGCAGAGTAAACAGGCAACCCACAGAGTGGGGGAAATCTTTACAATCTATACACCTGACAAAGAACTAATATCCAGAATCTACAATGAACTCAAACAAATCAGTAAGAAAAAAACCAAACAATCCCATCAAAAAGTGGGCTAAGAACATGAATAGGCAAATCTCAAAAGAAGATATACAAATGGCCAACAAATATATGAAAAAAATGCTCAAAATCACTAATGATCAGGGAAATGCAAATCAAAACCACAATGTGATACCCCCTAATTCCTGCAAGAATGGCCATAATAAAAAAATCAAAAAACAATAGAGGTTGATATGGAGACGATGAACAGGGAACACTTCTACACTGCTGGTGGGAATGTAAACTAGTACAGCCACTGTGGAAAGCACTGGAGATTCCTTAAAGAACTAAAACTGGATCTGCCATTTGACTCAGCAATCTCACTGCTGGGCATCTATTATTCAAAAAATACACTTGCACACACATGTTTATAGTGGCATAATTCACAATAGCAAAATTGTGGAAGCAACCCAAAACCCCATCAATCAGTGAGTGGATAAAGACACTGTAATATATACATACACAATGGAATACTATGCAGCCATAAAAGGGAATGAATTAACAGCATTTGCAGTGACCTGGATGAGGCTGGAGACTATTATTCTAAGTAAAGTAACTCAGAAATGGAAAAGCAAACATCATATGTTCTCACTAACATGTGGAATCTAAGCTATGAGGACGCAAAGGCATAAGAATGATACGATGGACTTTGGGGACTTGGGGGGAAGAGTAGGAGGGGGCGAGGGATAAAAGACTACAAATATGGTACTGTGTGTACTGCTCCGGTGATGGGTGCACCAAAATCTCATGAGTCACCGCTGAAGAACTTACTTATATAAGTAAATACCACTTGTATCCCAATAACTTATGAAAAAGTAAAATAAAACAAAAATAATGCTGTGATGATTTCATTTGTGCATATATCTCATTGTTTCCTTAGACTGTAATCCTAAAAGCAGAATGGCTGGATAAAAGACTATATACATTTTTAAGCTCTTTGAGCTATATTGCTAAATTGTCCTTCAGAATGTTATTTCAATTTATACTTAGACCAGTGTGTGCTGCTGTAGCCATTTTTGTTTCAGTAGGCGCCAAATTGCCCTAGGGTTGGGTGTCAGAATCTGTCCTGTGTCTTTAAAAACAAAACAGCTCTTTTGCTCCCAGCTCAAGGTATTAATGCTTAAAAGATTTTCCATGTTTGAATGGATTTTTGTGGTGCTGGCCTGTAAGTTGACCTTTTTGAGGTGGACAAGAAACATTCTTCAAAACTGTGGTTGACATCCAAGGTAGGAATTCTGGCACAAGACCCTTTCCAGTTCCATCTCTCCTTGGTGTCATAAAAGGTAACTTACAACCTGAGTCACATTAAGCCCCTAATATATGTGAGCTGGTGTTCCAGGCCACATCTTCTCTCTGTCTCCAGAGAGGATTTTGTTTTTTGTGGCACATCCATCTCCCATCCCACTCCATAGCCACACTTCACACTCCACAGTTTCAGCAGCCAGACTAATAAAGCCTTTTGGCACAAAGCATAGGTTTCCAGCATCAGGGGAGCCTTCTGGGGTGACCATGTAAGGAAAGCGAGGTCTGGTGTTGAAGCCAGGCAGCCTTGGACATGAACCCCAGTTCTATCTATTGCTGGTTATCTATCTTGTGAGGTCACGTAACTGCTCTGCCTTCACTTTCTCGTCTGTAAAATGGAAATTTTTTGTAGCTAGCTCAGAGATTCTTGGGAAGAGTATTGACAAGGCCCAGCAGATGCTGAGTCTAGTCCCTGGCACTGAGCAGGTATTGGATACACGGTGCATTACTGAAAAATGAAGCTGGGGAGTGGGAGAGGGTCTGTGGAATTTGGGGGACTTCTGCCCTCTGCACTTCAGCTCTATAAACTCTGAGACCCTAAAGTCTCAGAGTTAATCACAACTTAATACACCAAATTAATCACAGCTCTTTATTTAAGCAGGAAGAAATCATGAGTGAGTTTAATTTTCCAATCACATTTTGGGTGGTCAGCTCTCAAGTAGAGGAAGGTGATCATGGGAGAGGTGTGCTGCAGGGCCTGTCTTCTGCAGGTGTCTTTCTCACTAGCTGAATGTACCACCTGAAACTTATAGCATGCATCTTGTTATCACCAAGATGCCCTTGTGAAAATATAGATATCTTCAATGGAAGCTCCTAGATGTTAGCACAGACTCTGGAGTCAGAGGACCTGGGGATAAATTCCATCCCCCCCGCTTGTTAACTATGTGATTTTGGACACGTTACTTCACATCTCTGTGTCTCAGTTTCTTTATCTGTACAATGTAAAAGTGTTTAGGGAAGAGTAGACAAGATAATGTCTGGGATGTTATAAGTGCTCAATTAAAGTTAACTATTGTTAGTAGCTATTACTAAACCCTGAGATGAAGGGGTAGGTGGTGATATAACTCCACAGAGAATAAACTTAAGTTTCTCCTTCAACCAGGTGAGTTTCCATACGCTTTGCAAAATAGATGCTATTTCACAGATGAGGGCAACTAAACCTCAGAGAGATTAATTGGTTCTGAGTCACACAGCTTCATCAGGATGCCCTGAAGAAAACAGGATATAATGCATACCCTCCTTTAGCTGTGTCCTCAATAACCTCCTGAATAATTTCTAACTTCCTAAGAGAGGGCTAATAGTGGTAGCCCCTGAAATCCACCTGCACCCTCTCCCTGAGATAGTCTGTAATGGACAGCTCCCAAATGCTTTCCATTTTGAGGAAAGACAGCCTGAAGAGCAACTTGCAAAAGCAGGGTCAGATACCAAGCCCAGAGGCCATATGGATGTCACACCTCGGTTCTTATGGTGATGACTTGGCACGCAGAGATGAAAAAAATCATCTCCAAGACAACGTAGGTGACTTATTTACAGATGATTAATCCCGTTGTATACCACTGCCGAATCAGCTTCTGGCCTCACGCCTGGTGACATGGGGAAAATACCACTGCTTCCGTGTCTTGGGTACATTTCCATCTGCCGGGCATTCTCTGGGTTCCTGGGGGAGGTGAGTCAACAGTCTGTCAATACTATAGATTTAGTGTCTTGATGTGGGTTCTAATGAGAGAGTTCTTAAAATGTTTCACACATTCCCACCCACGCCAGCCACAATGGTAATATCAAACCCAGAGACCAGAAACAGGAACTTGCTTTCTTCCAACTTTAGATCTTTCACCTAATATGATCAGAGAATTCTTATGTCATTCAACATGTCGTTCACGGGTGCCTACTCTGCACCAGACACTGTCCCAGAATAGAAGAAAGTACGCTTACAGAAAATTTGCTATGATCTTGAAGAAACAGAGCTCAGACAATAATTATAATAATATCTCCTGTTTATTAAGCATTTACTGTGTGCTATTCACTGTACCAGGAACATCACAGTTTATCCTCCCCAAAGCCGTTGGCTGTAGGTCCTATGGTTATCCGTACTTTTCTCTTAGTGAAGACAAAACACAAAGAGGTTAAGAAGCGCAGTCAATTCTCATTATTTGTGGCAGTTATGTTCTGTAAAGTGGCTATGAGCAGTGAATTAGTGAATATTAAACAGTTGCTCCTAGAGGAAATACATGTTAGATTCCTTTGAGCCTCCAATCAATATGTAACCTGTTTTAATTGTGTTTTGTTTAAACACACCTTATTCAATATGTACCTTTGACTCATTAACATTGAACGCATAGCCAACAGCACTGTGACCCATGCCCAAATGAAGCTCCTCTTAACACATATATTTTGTCCATAAGGCACACAGCAGCCTTCTACTTAGGTTCACTTCAGCACTACACTTTGGGACCATTTTAAACAGCAAAATCACCAATATAAAGCATAGAAATGAGAAAAAAAATATGGTACACTAAATAGACCGCAAAAGGGACACTTGTTCTCAGTCTGAGAGCTGAAATGAAAAAGCAGAGGATCACATTGTTGTCCCACCTCAGCTAGGAATGCTTGTGTTGAGTGTTGAGTGACTCAATTTTTTTGCTGCTCTAAGAATCCTGCAAGTGAACACAAAAGTGCCAGGAGTGTTGATTTTAAAGTTACAAATAAATTTTAGCCTGCAGGGAAATTCCATTCATAAGGAGGATTGACTACAGTCTTATTCCGGAGCATGTTTTTACTCTTCTTCACACTTTACCCTGCTGTGGTCAGCAGCTTCTAAGATGGTCTTCAGGGATCCCCACCTCCTGGTCTTCATTCCCTTGATAACATCCTTGGTAATGCCAATGCCCTTGAGTATGTGCCAGATTTAGTGACTCATTTCTAATGAATAGAATGTGATATAAGTTCATAGAGTATCATTTATAAGGTTCAATTACAAAAAAAAACTACAGCTTCCATCTTGGACATTCTTTCTCTTTAGTTAGTTCGCTGGGAAGCTTGCTGCCATGTTTTGAGCTGCCCTATGGAGAAACCAACATGACTAGGAATATGAGAGAGCCAGCGGGAAAATGAGGCCCTCAATACAGCAGGAAACCAAATTCTGCCAACAACCGTGTGAGTAAACAGATCCTTCCACAGTCAAGGCTTAGAGTGAGACTGCTGCCCTGACCAACACATTAGTTGTAGCCTTGTAAGAAACCTTAGACCCAGAGGTGGTGAGTTAAGCCATGCATAGATTCTTGGCCCAAAGAAACTATAAAATAATAAGTCTTTGTTTTAAGTCACTAAACTTTGTTTCAAGTCAGTATGTTTGGGAGTAATTTGTTACAAAACAAAAGGTAACCAGCACAACTGCCTTCTCAAATGCTACATTTGTGATATTGCATAACATTATGAGCTAGATTCTTTATATGCTCTACTGCATTTAATCTTCACAATGACCTGGTAAATTACTGATATTATTCTCATTTTGTAGATAAAGCAACTGTTCATCAGAGAGGTGGAGTAACTTGACCAAGGTAATGCAGCTAAAGGTGAATTGGGGTTTTGACTACAGATTTGATCAACCCCCAAACTCTCAAGGTAGATTTTATTTGCACGATACCATTGAGCTGGGATCCAAATGCATTCCTCATGATTTCAAGGTCCATTTTTTCTTCTTTTCTCATTTTATAAAAACAAACTTTCAAGCAAAAGAAAGATTAGATGAGATGGAAAGATTCAGGTGGCCACAGTGATACTCAGTGTTTGCCACTACTTCTTTCTAATCCTCATTTGCAGAAGAAGCCCTTTGAGCAAAGGATGGTGCAAATGTTATTTTTTTACAAAGTTACCCCACCTAGAATCTAATTGTATTAATCTTCTCAGGCTGCCATAAAAGAATACCAGAGGCTGAGTGGCTTAAACAACAGAAATTTGTTTTCTCACAATTCTGGAGGCTGAAAGTCTGAGACCAAGGTGCCGGCATGGTGAGTTTCTGCTGTGGCTCCATTCCTGACCTGTAGATGGTCATCTTCTCGCTGTATTCTACCATGTCTCTCACAGAGAGAAAGAGAGCTCTCTGGTGTATGCTGTTCTTGTAAGGGCATTAATTCCATCAGATTAGGACACCGCCCCTACAACCTCATTTCACCTTACCTCACTAAAATCCCTGTCTCCAAATACCATCACACTGAGGAATAGGGCTTCAAGCCAGGAATTTGAGGGGGGCGAGTAGGGGACATAATGAATATAAATCAACATTCATTTATTGGCCACTAGTGTCCCAAACTGGGTAGAGATTAAGGATGCCACTCCCAGTG
Source organism: Sapajus apella (assembly GCF_009761245.1). Classification (NCBI taxonomy): domain Eukaryota; kingdom Metazoa; phylum Chordata; class Mammalia; order Primates; family Cebidae; genus Sapajus; species Sapajus apella. Next base: position 561,046 of record NW_022437050.1, on the reverse strand, counting down.
TATAAGCCTGAAACTTGATGTGGAAGGGGACCAAGAGATATCCAGTAACCAAATCAACTTCTTATCTCTTTACTCCTTGATTTCTGGCAGGCACACTAAGACAGATAACCCCTTCAGGGGAGGCCTGAACTTAGGCTCTGTGTAGCATTAGTAAATGGCTCAAACAACTCCAAACTCCTTATTTTACAAATGAGGACCTTGAAGCTCAGAAAGATAAAATGACTTTCCCAGGGTTGCAGAGCTGGTTAGTGGCAGGGCCAGGTCTGGGTTTTAGTGTGGTGGCTTTCATCCTCTTGCCCCTTCCCTTTGGCCAGGCTGGAGGATGGGTGCCCCGAGAAACCCTTAGAAGGAGGACACTGAACAAATCCTTGAAGTCTCCTGGGTACGTGGAGGTTGTGATGGAGGTGTATTGTGAGTGTGAGTGTGTGTATGTGGCGTGTTGCTGGGCAGCACAAGGCAGCATAGCTGGCACCTTTGTCTTCCTCATGATTCAGTTTCCTCTCTTGGGCCCCTCTTCCTTTATAAAATAAAAGCTCCTCTGGCAGTTCACTAAGGGTAGGGATTAACAGATTTTTTTTTTTTTTTTTGAAAAGGACCAACTAGTAAACATGTTAGGCTCTGCAGGCCAGACGATGTCTCTTGCAACTCAACCCTGCCACTGCAGCTTAAACGTAGCCATAGCCCATATATAACTAAATACGTGTGGCTGTGTGCTAACAAAACTTTATTTACAAACAGATAGCAGGCTGGATTTGTTCTAAGGGATATATTTTTAGAACTGCTGGAACTACGGTGCTTTCTTTGTTCCTGACAAACATCCTCACATGAACTTACTCATCCCTTCTCTTATCTTGTTTTGCCAAGTTCTCAGATTCTAAAGACCAGGACTCCTCATGAATCTGTCAGCCCCCCTCATTCCAGCTCTGGGTCTCTGTGTCACTGCCACTGCCACCTCGTCATTATCCTGCTTCATACCTATCACTGGACTAAACACCTTACAGTCTTTATCACATTTAATTTTTTCAACTATACCAAGAGGTAAGTATCACTCCACATCTAACATGACTTGCCTGAGGCTTTAAGAACTAAGTGACTTGTCCAAGGTTGTTGTAAATACTAAGTGCTGATTTTGACCATTTTTTTAAATTTGTAAATCCCAAGCTCTTAATAAATTCTCTACTAACTCCTAAATAGATGGTTTTAAACGAGCACAATGAGAAAAATCACCAAAGTGAAAAGAATATAGAGTAACAAGTTGAAGCCTTTAATTTCATTGTAGGCCTAGGGATCTAAAGCAGTGATCACTAGGCCAGGGACAAATGACAGTGAACATCAGGATCTCCTGGGGAGATTGTTAATATGCACATTCCTGGCCCCCACTCTCAGAGATTCTAATTTCATAAACACATGAGGAGACCCAGGTATCTGTATGTAAGCCAGCATCCCAGATTCTAGGACCAGTGAGAGGTACACAACTTCTGAGGTCCTACTAAAAAAATGCTGCCATCGGACTTGATGTAGCTAAGATGCTTTGGGGCATCCACTTCTGCATCTCAGGTCCTATTGGATGGCTCAGCAGCACAGCAGCTCTCACTCTGATTCAGCACTAATGACCTAACAGTATGCTCTGTAGAAAGCATAACTGCTGTACTCTAAGTTTAGCCCCAGGAGAATGAGAGCTCTGGTTTTCTTTTCTTTTCTCTTCTTCTCTCTTCTTTTCTTTTCTTTCTCAGTTCTTGGCATGTCTATGCATACCAAATGAGTGAATTTTATCAGAAACTTTTAATATCATAATGCGGCCCTTTGAAGCCCTGCTAGGACTTTGGGGAAAAGAGAAGGGGCTCATTTGAATTTGAACCTTCAGTAATCTCACTAATACAAATAAGCAAGGGATGACTACGTAGCACATTCACAGTTGGTATTTATGAGAATGTGGAAGTTAAAGCAGGCTTTTCATACGTGAATTTTTTTTCTTTTGGTGATTTAGGCACTCACATCTCTACCCCAGCAGCAGCATCTTAGAGGCAGTGAGAACTCTGTCTTAGAAGGTGAGTCAGTCCTTTCAAGTTGACAATGTGTTTGCTTTTGGGTCAATCCCCAGTCAACTGCCCCACATCCATTCTTTCTAGAAGTGTCCCATTTTCCCCATGAATGAGAAATGAATGTGCTATTGTAGGCTTGCAGGCAGAATGCAACATTCTGAGTGTGTGCTGGGCTCCCCGGCTTCTGCTCCAAACATGCTGTGAATGCTCAATTGCAACCACTGGGTCTCTCCAAACTGACTTGCCATCAAATGGATATTGTTTGTGCGGGGGTGGTAGAAAGTGAGTAATGGCATGTAGTTTCATGGAGATACTTGTTCTAATCAAATATTTCAAGGTCCAGTGTTCCAAATCTCATTACAATTTTGCTATGAAACGAAATGAGGTATGTATGTGTGTGTGTGTTTGTGAGAAACAGCTAAGGTTTATTTCTTAATCTGTTAGAAAAACAGAAAACATGGCTCAGGAAAAGAAAGAAAACAAAAGTCAAGACATCCATCTGTGATACAGAATAAACCATGACTTAGAATATTTCATGTAATGACTTCAAACCATGGTAAGACTCCAGTGCTTAAGAGCACAGATGCTGGAGTAAGATGGTTGGGTCTACATCTTGGCTCCATCATTCACTGGCTATCTGTCTTTGGAGACCTTCCATAACCTCTGAAAGTCTCAGCCTCCTTGTTTGTAAAATGAAAGTAATAATAGTCCTTCCTTGGGAGGCCGAGGCAGGCAGTTCACAAGGTCAGGAATTTGAGACAAGCCTGGCCAACATGGTGAAACTCCGTCTCTACTAAAAATACAAAAATTACCTGGGTGTGGTGGCAGGTACCTGTATTCCAGCTGCTCGGGAGGCTGAGGCAAAATTGCTTGAACCTGGGAGGTAGAGGTTGCAGTGAGTCATAATCGCGCCACTGCACTCCAGCCTGAGTGACAGAGCAAGACTCTGTCATGAAAAAATAAATAATAATAATAATAATGGTCCTTCCATCATTAGGTTGTTGCAAAGATAAAATGAAATAGTGTAGTAAAAGCACTTGCATGCCTGGCACTTAGTAGGAGCTCAATAACTGTTAGCTTTCCATTCATCAGGTTTTCATTCAAAAAATATTTATGAAGTGCCGTTACATGCCAAGAACCATTTTTAGATACGTATGAAAAAGCAGTGCACAAACAGATAGGAATCCCTGCCTTTATTCTAACAGGGTCAAACAAGTAAAACACAACTGATATGAAGTGGTGTCGAGAACTTTGGAAAAAATGAAGCTGGGCAACAGTGCTAGATAATGGCAGAGTGAGCAGGGGTAATTTTCCTGCTGCCCCTGAGCTGCATGAGGATTGAAGTTTGGGACATAAGGACTGGTGTGGGAACATTGAGTGTCTTGTAATGATTGAAGAAAGTTGGGAAAAGAAGCATAAAGACATTAGCACTGACCTAATGATGTCAAGGCAGAGAATATTTAGAGGTGAGATAGGAATAGAGTTTTTTCCTGAAACACACAGACTTCTGGGGCCTCCGCTTTTTCTCTGCTATTAGTTACTGGAAGCTTTGGAAGAAGTGGCTTCGTAGACTGTGATTATTATTAGCTTTACTATGAAAGGTTTCCCAGCTTGGGATCAATGGATGAATTAAAGGGACATCTGAAACTCCTGAATATTTTTGTAAAATTGTATACATGTTGGTAGGTATGTGCAGGGAGAAAGTTCATACATTTTATCCCATTCTCAAAGGGACTCAAGATCAAAACAGGGTTAGAACTGCTTGTCTCCTTGGTTCATAAGAAGGTGACCACACTGAACCGTGTCAGTGGACAACTCTTGTCCTTGCAAGAGTATGAATGGTGCTCCCTTTCATCCTCCAAGCTGTGTAGATAATTTTAGGATCTCCTGGGCTGTAAGGCTCCTGCCTTACTTCTTTGTTTGATGCATTTCTACATCCCTTAGACGGCCTTCAGCCCTGGGTTGAAAAGAGGAGTCTAGAACACCTTTCAAATGGAACATTGGGACTGCAGGTTGTACAGCTCACTATCCGCCTAGGCTGATGTCCTTGGGTGTTCCTTGACCACAGAGGAGAGGACAGGAGTGGCTCCTCTTTAGGAAGCAGGGGTAAGTTTCCAGAGGATTCCTTCCAACATGCTGTTTCCCATAAGTTCACTTTCACACGCTCCCTTATTTCCTAAACTGAAACTGTGACATTGTGCCAACTCGGCTGTAGGCAGCACAAAGCGAACAACAAAGCACAACCAATGGGACAGATGATGAGAGCTGGGGATCCCTAACACTGGGGACTTAGTGGTGAAAATCCCGGATCTTTTTCCACTGGACTAAGCTTGAGGTATATGTCTACGTGTCCAAGGGGCTTATCGAAAATGGTGACTGGAAGATCCTTCCTTTCTAGGCACTTAAAATGTCTGAATTTTGCTTCCTTATCAGCAAAACAAGCACAGGTAAATGGAAAGTAAATGTTAAGCTGCATAAAGAACCAACAGAATTAAATATAGATGAGTGACCTAATTCTAGCATCCTCACCCCTGACTTTCTGCTTCATTTCTTTTAAGTTTCCTTATGAGGCTACCACTTTATCTGCACAAGAAAGACTTTGGTTAATGACTTTGGACTCCTTTGGGTCTTCTGACCTTGGAGCAGCCAGGAAATAGATTTGTGTTCACAAAAGAGAGGATCAAGAAGAAATAAAAGCAGGAAACTGGGAATTGGAGTGTCCATTGAGAAACATACCCTCTGTCATTTTTGGAAGGCTCGTTGTTTAAGTTTGGAAGTCTAAGGCCATCGGTGGATTATATTACGTTTGCTGCATGGCTTTGGGATAATAAGTGGAAACCCACAAATGATGGGCTTTCCAAATGACTCAAATTTATTATAAAATTATTGGACATAACAAAAGATTGTTCAACATGAAACGATCTAATCTGATTAAACCAAACTTTTTCTTAAGATATACCACAACATAGGCACATACACATTCATTTGGGAGAGAAGAGGCCACAGCACCCCAATCTTTATACAGGGTACTGTGATGACTTATGTGGGTGTGGCTTGAAGTTCTGAATGCTCTCTCGCTCAGAAGTCACCTCGACCAGTGCTGAGGATGGGATCTTGGATGAGGGCCAGAGTTCCCAGTCCAAGACTACATCTTCAAGGAGCAGGACAGTGGAAGCAAGTGTCATGAAGCCATGCACGCTCACGGCTCTTATACTCAGTAAACCATCCTGGATATGACCAGCATGCATGCTGGCTCTACCACCCCCACCCATCAGGCTGTAGACTTTACATTTACACAAATCAGGCAATCGTAATATGTTGATCCTGATACTATCCAGTGGTACTCACTGGGACATTGGCAGCTCTACTGGATTGATATGATAAAGTATCATGGGGCTCAGAGTCATAATTGAACATATACACCATACTGTATAGAGGTCATGGGTCAAATTGAGTCAAAAAATTATTTTTTCACTACTTTCATGTTGTTTTTGCCCTCACAGTGGGTTGGTTGGTTTGCTTGTTTCTGACATTCACATTTTAAAACAATGAAATTTTACATGACAATGCAATTTCTGGTTTCGTGTGTGTGCATGTTTTTTAAACAGAGGATATAGGTTTCCTAGGCCATCATTATCACACACCAAACAGGAGCAGACATTTGCTTTCCATTTGGCTCCTGTTTCTACCTGGCACAGTGTTCTGTCCCTGCAGGCGTGTCACTCTGCCACCTTGATTTGGAAGCCTAGATTCTCCTACAGTCTCAGGTCCAGACTGGTGATATCCAAGATTCCATTTAAGGAAGGACCTTCCCAGTGACCTTCTCTACCCTTTCCAGATGGTAGATCTGTGTCTGTGGCAGGACTTGACATACCATGGAGAGACTATGAAGAGATCCCACAACTTCCTTAATATGAGGGCACAAGTGTTAGAATGCCCCATGAGTAAAGGGGAAATGTCTTAGTCTATTTGTGTTTTAGACAAAATACTTTAGACTTGGTAATTTATAAACAATAGACATGTATTGCTTACAGTTCTGGAGGCTGGGAAGTCCAAGATCAAAACACCAGCATATTCAGTGCTTGGGAAGGCCCTATTCCTCATTGGTGGCACCTTCTATGTGTCCTTATATGATGGAAGGGCACAGCAGCTCTCTGGGGCTCTTCAATAAGGGCACTAATCTCATTCATGAGTACAGAGCCCTCATGACCTAATTACCTCCCAAAGGCCCTGCCTTCTAATATTATTAGCTTGGTGATTAGATTTTACTCTATGAATTTTAGGGGGACACAACATTCAGACAATGGCAGGAGGGGAAACCTCAGCTTTTCTTTTTCTTTTTCGAGACAGAGCCTTGCTCTGTCACCCAGGATGGAATGCAATGGTACGATCTTGGCTCACTACAACCTCCACCTCATGGGTTCAAGCAATTCTCCAGCCTCAGCCTCCCGAGTAGCTGAGATTACAGGCACCCACCACCATACCTTGCTAATTTTTGTATTTTTAGCAGAGACAGGATTTCGTCATATTGGCCAGGCTGGTCGCGAACTCCTGATCTCAGGTGATCCTCCTGCCTCAGCCTCCCAAAGTGCTGAGATTACACATGTGAGCCACTGCACCTGGCCGCCTCAGCTTTTCTATCACAAAAGCTTATTGGTAATTTTCTCCTCTAACTTCCTCATTCATAAATGTGAAAACACAAGCCAAGAAAAGTTCCATGGTTGTTCCAAAGTCCTACACCTAGTCAGCAGTAGATCCAGGATGAAGGTTTAGGTCTTCTGATCCTTAGCCCAGATGATTTCCCTGCTCCTTTTCCCTTGCCAGTGTGTTATTCTGGGATGAAACCATCACTCTGTCTGCCCTCCCAGCAGAGGCTTCTTCATTTGTTTTCACTTTCTTTCTCCCTGCTGGTCAGTGGTCTTGAATTTTACAAGTACTGCAAGTGTGAATTGCCTTGTGTTACATCGCTTGGTTGGAGTCTATGGCAGTCAATATTTTCTCAGGATGGTATCTCTCAGCAAGACTTAAGCCAATAAATGGCAAGCAGGCAATCAACAAGGACTTATTAATCCCCTGATCTTTGTTCAGCACCACAGGCTTTCTAAAAACCACTACATTTTATTCCTCCTGTAGCAAGTAACGTACACCCTTGTCAAAGTCGCTTAAGCAAAGGACGAATTTATTAGTCCCAGAATACAATATCAAGTCATGGGAAAGGCGGGGCCACAGCTGGGTCTTGGGAAAACTAGAAGTAGAACTCCAACAAGATCAGTATTCTTCTCTGTTTCAAGCTCACATCTGCTTTTTACTGTTTGTTGGGCTTACTCTCCATATGGTAGAAAAATGTCCACCAATGTTTCCTGATTGTATCATTTTTATTTTGGCCATGGGAGAGAAAATGACATCCTCATTCTGGGTCCTCCAAGCCTGTGGAAATTCTCTGATTGGTCTCACCTAAATCAGGTGCCTATCCCTAGACCAATCAACCATGGTGGAGATGGAAGCAGGGGAGATACTCAGGTCAATCAGCTGTGACCTGAGGTGGTCTGTGTTGTACTAAGAGAACAGCTTCCACCATAACTGTGGAAGTGGAATGGGCTGAAGGTGCAGAAGACTGTCTCAGAAAAAAAAAAAGAAAAAAAGGAAGGAGTCTTAGGAAGACTAAACATTGTACCCAGTACATCTGCATATAGGATTTTATAATTGAATAGGGAGTTAAGAGTTACATATAAAAACAGCAGTGATAAGAGACTTGTTTTACTGATCATGAGATGAAGCAGGGCTCCTTACAGGGGCCTGCTGGGTTTCCCCACCCCCTTCAAACCATGAAAATAAAGAAAGATTTGAGTCCTTTCAAGGGAAATTCTAGGTAAGGTACCTAGCTTGCCCTGCCACCAGCAATTAAGGAAGTGTGTGAATAACCCGCTAAGTAAGAAGGCAGTAATAGCTTAAACAATAGTCACTCAAGAAGTTAGAGTCACATGATGTCTATTTTCTTATAGAAACAAAAGCTAACATCTTAACATATGTTCTTGAGTTATTTTCAGAAATCTCAATCCTCCTACCAGATGTAAAATGTTGACTTCTATCATGTAGACTTCAGAAAATTGGGAACTGAGGACTTAACTCCAACTACCATTCTTTGTTCTATCTATTTTTTTTTCCCCTAAGGAGCCTGGAGAGAGTCACACCCATAGGCCAAACCTTAACATTCCTTCCTGCTGACCCCAAGTTTTTAGACAAAGCATTGCTTCCTTAACCAATTGCAAATCAAAAAAATCTACCTATGACCTGTAAGCTCTCACTTCAAGATGAAACTACCATGGCAAAACTATAACTGAGACAGTGAAAGAGATCTGACTTAACTAACTCCATTTTGCTTCTAACCTACAAGCTGTCCTTTTTTATTGCTGGGGATAGGCTGAACTAACTTTGGGAGGAATTTAGTTTACAGTTTATAGTTTAAAACAAAGACAATAACAGCCCTTTCCAAAAACAAACCGCCTTCTTGTTTGGGGAGTAGACTGCCTTTGTAGGACTAACAAATTAGCCAGAGCCGAGATCGCGCCATTGCACTCCAGCCTGGGTAACAAGAGCGAAACTCTGTCTCAAAAAAAAAAAAAAGAAAGAAAAAGAAATTATGGTTTAGCAATCATGTAGCTGAAGGCTGCAAGATTTTGACCCTTCCCAAATTGCTCCTGGGGATAACATCACTGTTATAAGGCTAAGATCAGTGTTTGAGATATTTTGCAGATTTTTCCCTCAGTGGATCAACTGGTACCACCCAGATTAATAAACTAGTTTATCTGATCTTGTGCTACCCTCTGCACCCCCCCCCCGCCTGGAACTGACTCAGTGCAGCTTTGATTCCCTATGATTTCATCTCAACCTAACCAGTCAGCACTCCTGACTCACTGGCTGCGCCCCATCCACCAAATTATTCTTAAAAACTCTCATCCCCAAATGTTCAGAAGACTGATTTAAGTAATCATAAAAATCTAGTGTCCTGTACAGCCAGCCCTACATGAATTACTCTTTCTCTATTGCAATTCTCCTGTCTTGATAAATTGGCTCTGTCAAGGCAGTGGGTAAGGTGAACCCTTTAGGTGGTTACAAAGATACTCCCCTTTTTTGGACCAAACCAATGTATAACCAAGGGGTATCAAGTTATAATTTTCCCTGTAACTTCTCCTTTCTTGAAATATAGCCCTACCTTTAAAAACAATTCCTTGTAAGTAACTGGGGAGTTTGTGTCATAATCATCAGCTGCCTGATTCTTCCTGCTTGATGCCCTGCAATAAATGCCCCACTTTCTCTTGTAGCAAATCCTGGTGTCACTGTTTGCCTTTTTCTGTGCGCTAGGCAAGCAGACCCAAGTTCCATTCAGTACTAATTATTAGAAATAAGTGTGCAAAATGGGCTGGTATTATCAAGAATGACACCATCTAGTGCTGGCTTTTTCAAATTGAAATAGTGGGATAGAAGAAACTTAAATGTGATTCTTTCTCCAGGAGTCTCAGTTGTACACAAAATCAGGGTGAGTTTATTAAAAGCAGCACAAAACACAGAAATATAGGGGATGGTACAAAATTTGTATGATGCTTAAAATAAAGGTACAATTTTTAAAATAAAAATAAAAAATTCAAGATTTTTGGCCAAGCATGGTGGCTTATGCCTATAATGCTAGCACTTTGGGAGGCTGAGGTGGGTGGATCACCTGAGGTCAGGAGTTTGAGACCAGCCTGGCTGACATAGCAAAACCCTGTCTCTACAAAAAATACAAAAATTAGCCAGGCGTGGTGGCATGCTCCTGTAGTCCCATTTACTCAGGAGGGTGAGGCAGGAGGATCCCTTGAACCCAGGAGGTGGAGGTTGCAGTCAGTGAGATTCCACTGCTGCACTCCAGTCTGGGTGGCAGAGTGAGACTCTGTTTCAACAACAAAAAAAGAAAAATTCCAGCTTTTTGGCCTGGGGCTCCAGTCTTCTTCTCAATGCACCCTAGTGCCCTAGTAAAACTGATGGAGAAGTTTTAAAAGTTTGGAGGGTAAGTGGAAGTTCTTGATAATTGTTATCAAGAAGCCATGTGGTTTTAGAATACTTTGCTCTGCATGTTCTCACTCATAGGCGGGTGTTGAACAATGAGAACACATGGACACAGGGAGGGGAGCACTACACACTGGGGTCAGTTGGGGGGAAATAGGGGAGGGATGGTGGGGGGTGGGGAGCTGGGGAGAGATAGCAAGGGGAGAAATGCCAGATGTAAGTGATGGGGAGGAAGGCAGCAAATCACACTGCCACGTGTGTACCTATGCAATAATTTTGCATGTTCTTCACATGTACCCCCAAACCTAAAATGCAATAAAATAAATAAATGGGAAAAAAAAAAAAGAATACTTTGCTCCTCTGAGCTAAAAGAACTTGAGGTTGGTGAGGATGGACAATAGAGACTGTGCAGGCGGATTCCTGAACTCCCTCTGGCAATAACATTCTGTGTAGGTTTTGTTTTGTTTACTTTGGAAGGCAGTATTTAAACAATAGAGCCACAAACTAGATGAGGTTGAATTAGTTTATAGTGCTTTTACTTCAGTTCCTGTATCTGAAGACTGTCCTTGTGATTAGCATATTACCGTCAGTACTTTCTAGGAAAATGCTGCTTAAGTAATGCAAATGAGTCGAGCTGTTTTGCTAATTAGGGGGACTAGACTGAAGGATACCAGGTCTCAAATAGGACAAGAGAATAAAGAGAGAATGGAAGTAGTTGGAATGAGGTCAGTGAAGGTGGGAGGCCCTTGGGTAGCTGTTGGGTAGCTGCCTGAGGGGTAGTTGAGCCTGCAAAGTAGGTTTGGAAACATGAAGGTGATCTTCTCCCTGGGATAGCTGGCAGTACTGACTTTGCACTAGGCTTTTCACATCTATTCCAATGGAGGCCACACTCTCCTTATGTAGGACACATCTTCCCACTTGTGTTCTAAACACCTCCCTTTCTCCCTTGTCTTGGATCAATTGATTTCTAGCAGATATCACTTATCTTGTATATTCCTGACCTCTGTGTCCTAGTTGGTATCTTCCATCAATATTATATTAGCTCTTCTTCACACTGCTGATAAAGACATACCCGAGACAGCAATTTACAGAAGAAAGAGATTTATTGGACTTACAGTTCCACATGGCTGGGGAGGCCTCACAATCATGGTGGAAGGCAAGGAGGTGCAAGTCACATCTTACGTGGATGGCAGCAAGCAAAAAGAGAGCTTGTGCAGGGAAACCCACTTGTAAAACCATCAGATCTCATGAGACCCATTCACAATCATGAGAACAGCACAGGAAAGACCTGCCCCCATAATTCAATGATCTTCCTTTGGGTCCCTCCCAGAACACATGGGAATTACAGGAGCTACAAGATGAGACTTGGCTAAAGATGCTAAGTCCCTTCCCATATTAAACACCAGACAATAACACCACTGACTTGATGTCAGCCCCTCAGTAGTGGAATTCTATCTCCTACCATTTACAGCCAAGCTTCTTAAAGTATCCATACTCCGTTTTCACTTCCTTACCTCCCATTCAGGGATCAACACAGCAATTCTTTGTCTATTTCCATTATTGTATGGAAATTCCTCTCTCTGAGGTTACTAAAGACATATTTGTTCCCAGGTCCAGAGGATATGTCTTCACCTTTGATCTCACTTGACCTCTGAGAAGCATTTAACTCCTTGAGTCTTCTAGAAATTCTCTTCTGGTCTCCATGGCATCCCATTCTTCTGGTATTTGGTCCTCCTAAGTCTGTCTCTTTTTGCACCCTTTTTCTTTTTCTCATCTCTGTTCTTTCTCCTGTGTCAGGGAGAAAAAAACTTTTTCTTATACTCTCTTAGATTCAGTGTCTGGACCCAGGGAATTAAACTAATAAGGGAGGGATTAACAGAAGGAAAGATATAATTTTTATTTAATATTTACATGCCCAGGAGTTCACAGAAAAGAAGCGAAACGCAAAAAAGCAGTTACATTCAGGGGCTTATGTGCCATTTTATCAAAAGTAAGGAGGCTTGGGCTTCAAGGGATGATAAATTATAGAAAAGTGACAAAGAAATATATGGGGAAGTTAATGGAAAATAAAGATTGTTTTAGTAAGGTCTAGTTATACACATTTGTTTTGGTGTTGACTGTGAAACTCCTGTGATAAGTATGCCCTTGTCATCCTGGCATGAAGGGGCACCTTCCCCAATGGGAAATGTATTCCCTGTTTTTAGGCTGATAAGGGGAGGGCAGAAAACTTCCCTGCATCTGTTGACTCTCAGTTGCCTTCAGCTCAAAATAATCTTTGTGCAAAAGCAGCCTATCTTGCAGTGGCACATTCTGATTCCTTTTACCTGCATCATCAGTTTTTCTCAATATTCAACCATCCCAATCAAAACACAACTCAACTACTATTTCTCTCAGCTTAAAAGAAATCCTCTCTTGATGCCTGTCCCCAGTTTGGCTTCCCACCATTTCTCTTCCACTCACAGAAAACTCCTGACGAGAATGATCTATAATGGTCAGCTTCTCTTCTCACTTCTCTCTTGAGCTCCCTCTAGTCATGCCTTTGCTCCCGACTCTCCGCCAAAACAGCACATATCAGACAACTTGGATATGCTAAACACTTCTCAAACTTAATTCATCCAAAACTGAACTCTCCTGCCCCACACTTGTTCTAGCCACCATCTTTCCCAATTCAGGGATAACAATCCCATTCTTAATTTATTCAAGCCATCACCTTGAAATCTTTTTTCTTTCTTTCATACCCCACATTTAGACTCCTCACATTCTGTTGGCTGTGCTATTGACTGAATGTTATGTCTCCCCAATCCCACCCAAATGTCTATGTTGAAGCCCAATCCTCAGTGTGAAGGTGGGGACTATGGGAAGTAATAAGGTTTAGATAAGGTCGCAAGGGTGGAGCCCCCAGTGTAGGATTGATGTCTCTCTCTCTCAGTGAGTCTCTGTGTAGAGGCTTCAATCCTACCTTTTCCCTTGGCACTGCCCTAGTAGAGTGTCTCTATATGGGCTCTGCCTCTGCAGCAGGCTTCTGCTTGGGCACCCAGGCTTTCCCATACATCCTTTGAAATCTAGGTGGAAACCACCAAGCCTCCTTCACTCTTGCATTCTGTGTATCTACAGGCTTAACATCATATGGAAGCCTCCAAGGCTTATGATTTGTGCCCTCTGGAGCAGTGGCCTGAGCTATGCCTAGAGCCCTTTGAGCTGTGGCAGAGCCAGAGTGGCCAGGATGTTGGGATCAGTGTCCTGAGGCTGCACAGCGGATCAGGGTCTTGGGCCTAGCCCCCCAAACCATTATTTCCTCCAAGGCCTCTGGGTCTGTAATGGGAGGAGCTGCTTCAACGATTTCTGAAACAGCTTCAAGGCCTTTTCCCCATTGTCTTGGATATTAGCACCTGGCTCCCTTTTGGTCATGTGAATCTCTGTAGTCAGTGGTTGTGTTACAGCGCTTCTCTCCTGAAATGCTTTCTCCTTCTCTACCACATGGCCAGGTAGTAAATTTCTTAAGTGGTTATCCTCTGCTTCCCTTTTAATTATAAGTTCTAACTTTAAGGCATTTCTTCACACCTGTATCTGATCCTAGGTTGTTAGAAGCAGCCTGCCACCTCTTGAGTGCTTTTCTGCTTTATTCTGTCAGATATCCACGGTCATCAGTCTTAAGTTCAACCTTCCATAAATTCCTAGGGCATGAACACAATGTAGCCGAGTTCCTTGGTAAAGTATAGCAATGGTGATGTTTGCTCAAGTTCCCTATAAGTTTCTCATTTCCATCTGAGACCTCATCAGCCCAGCCTTTAATGTCCATATTTCCATCAGCCTTTTGGTCACGACCACTTAACTCGTCTCTAAGAAACTCCAAACTTTCCCTTATCTTCCTGTCTTCTTCTCAGTCCTCCAAACTCTTCCAACCTCTGCCCATTACCCAGCTCTAAAGCTGCCTCCACATTTTCAGGTACTTTTATAGTAATGCCCCATTCTTTGGTACCAATTTTCTGTGTTAGTCTGTTTTGCATTGCTATAAAGGAATATCTGAGACTGAATGATTTATAAAGATAGTAGGTTTATTTGGCTCACAGTTCTCTAGGCTGTACAGACATAACAGTAGCTTCTACTCAGCTTTTGATATGCCCTTAGGAAGATTTTACTCATGGCAGAAAGTGAAGGTAGAACAAGTGTGTCACGTGTCATGAGATGAAGCAAGAAAAAGAGGAGGAGATGCTAGTTTCTTTAAATGACTATCACTCTCATGAACTAATAGAATGAGGACACACTCATTACTTCAACGGGGGCACAAAGCCAGTCATGAGGGATCCACCACCATAACCCAAACCCTCCCTATTAGGCCCACCTCCAATATTGGGGATCACATTTCAACATGAAATCTGGATGGGAAAAATATGCAAACCATGTCACTTTATATACTCAAATTAATTTCCTTGTAAGGAAATTTCATGTCACTGCTATTAGTGGAAAAAAAAAAGCAGTACAATTTGCTATATAGGAAAGGTATGGCTCAACACATTTACAATAAATACGTAGCCATTAGATAAAAGCATACTTCTATATAATTTAAACTCAATTTAGCACCAATGGTATTGAAATGACATTTTGGGAAACATTTCCATAGATGCCCATATTTCTTGGGGTTCTGCCTTAGATCGTCTTTTCATACGCTTTCCATGGACAAACTCATTAACAGCAAATGACCTCAATTTCTTCATTGTTCCAACAACAATTCTCTGATGACAACTGGTATCTTGCAATTTAATTCAATTCTGACACTACCCAGAGTTAGCACAGATCCCACAAATTAAGAACAACATCCTTCACAAGATTGCACCCACTTTAGAACCTAAACATTAGTCTCAGTCAGCCACTGACTGACTAGCTACAAATTCAGGGGTTTCTATGACTCCCTTAGGTTCAGTAATTTGCTAGAACAACTCATAAGCTCTCTGAAAGCGCTATTCTCATCATTACAGTTTTATTATAAAGGATACAGCCTAGGAACAGCTAAATAGAAGAGGCACATAAGACAAGATCGTGGGAGGGGTAAGGACACTGAGCTTCTCTGCCCTCTCCTCTAGGAATCCAGGCGTATTTGTCTCCCAGCACATCAGTTGTTCACCAACCAGGAAGCTCCTTTGAGCCTTGGTTTCCAGAGTTTTCACTGGGGCTTCATTATGGTTGATTGATCAGATCGTTGATGACTGATTAAATCATGATTGATTAAATTACCGGCCATGTTGTTGAGCTCAATCTCTAGCCTCATTTCTCTCACTTGACATTGGGCTGGCAGCCTAAAGTCCTAATCCTCTAATCACGTGATTGGTCTTTCTGGTGACCAGCCCCCATCCTAAAGCTATCTAGGAACCCACCATGAGTCATCCCATTAGCATAGCAAAGATATTGGTGTTACTCAAGGTTTTAAAATTTTTGTGCAAGGAACTGGGACAAAAATCAGATATATTCTTTTTGTATGTATGTGTATATTATATCACATACATACATATATATATATATATGAATCACACACACACACACACACACACACACACACACATATATATATATATGAATCACAAATTTATATCTCAACGCCTACCTCTCATCTGAAATTGAGACTTTCAGATACAACTGCTACCTGGGTGTCTTTTTCAGGAGTACCACTTATATCTCCAAGCCGTCAATATTCGTAAATAAATCCCCATCCCACCCCATCACCCTAACCAACACATATACTCTCCTTCTCCTGTATTTCTTCTTAGTAAATGTGATGGTAACACCATTCAACCAGCTACCTGAATCTGAACCTGTGTTTTACCCTTGTTTTTTCTTACTCACATACAGTTTTCTTTCTTTTTTCTTTTCTTTTTTTTTTTTTTGGAATGTTCCTCTTGCTTCCGCTTCTTTTTCCACTTATTGTTTTGATCTTAGTTTAAAAGTCATGGTTTCCAGAGAGCCTTTGGTGGTCTCCCAGGACTGGTCAGGTGCTCCTGCACTTCCATAATCACGGATGTGATGATTTATTGTTTGTCTCTTTTGCCCAGTAGCTTGGTGAGGGCAATAATTGAGTCTATCTTATTCACTTTCACATCCTTGTGTGTGGCACATAGTTGACACTCAAAAATATATAGCCAACAAACGGATAACATGATACGAAGTTGGAATATTTCAAAATAAGACTTTTCTTGTAGATAACTACTTTCTATACCAGTAATTTATCAACTTTCCAGTAGAGGATGCCTTGGTATAATCTTTATTTTGAGAATTAAATAATTTGTGTTTGTTCATAATAACTGGCTTCTAAGTATATTTATTCATACCTTCATTCTTTGGATATTTATTGAATACCTACTAATGTGAGAAGCAGTGTCCTGGTCCTTGGGGCTGGAAATGAGTGAAAACTTAGTCACAGTCTACTGAAGAATTATATATTTACATAAGCACAACTGTAATAAAATATCATGGGTCCTATAAAAAATGTATGAGCAACATACTGCAGGAAATATTCAGTGTAATTATATTGAATTATAGTTTTCAACTCGTCATTCCTTTCCATAAAGGATTATACATTCACCCTCTGCCACATACTTTCTAGTGCCTGTCACAATAGTAACCAAAATATACATGCCTGCCCCCACTTACTTACTCAGGCGAGGCTATGTGACTTGTGTTGGCCAATGAATATAGGCAGAAGTAAAATGAAAATGCACCAGTTCTGAGCAAACACTTTAAGAGACAGCAAGTTTCTGTCAGACATCTCAAACTTTTGACCTTGAGTGTAAGGCGTATGTTCCAGGTAACCATTACTCTTTCAGCCTGAGTCCTGGAATAAAGACATATAAAGCAGGCACAAATCCAAACCACAGATTGCAGCCTAGCCTAGCTCAGCTGAGCAAAGCCAATTCAGACAACTTATATCCCTATCAACATTGATTTGAATTTTTTTTTTTGTTAGCTATTAAGGTTTGGGAGGAAGGTTGTTGCTACATAGAATTATTAAAGCAGAAATCTGCTAATACACTGAGTAGCTATCTATCTACTATGGTAGAGTATGGGATGTAAGGAAAAGTATACATGGCTATGCTATTTCTCAGGACACAAGGCCCCCAGTTCTCTGATGTTTGTAGACATTTAGTTAAAAAAAAAAAAAGCCAATGCAATGAGGTCAGTGGTTTGTTCCATATGATGCAAAACTTAAAAATCCAGATGTGGTAAGAAATAGACACAGGTCTCCTTAAAATATCTGGCCTAGCTGAGCACAGAGGCTCATTCCTATAATCCTAGCACTTTGGGTGGCCAAATATAGGTGGATCATATGAGGCCATGAGTTCAAGACCAGCTTGGGCAACATAGTGAGACCTCATCTCTACAAGAAAAATTTGTTTTTTTAATTAGCTGGAACTAGTGACTTGCACCTGTAGTCCCAGCTACTCAGAAGGCTCAGGTGGGAGGATCACTTGAGCCCAGCAGTTCAAAGCTGCAGTGAGCTATGTTGGTGCCACTACACTCCAGCCTGGATGACAGGGTGAGACTTTGTCTAAAAAATAAAAATAAACCTGGCCTATTTATAGCTGAAAAAGCTACCTTAGATTTACAGGTATTTCTCCAACAGCTTATTTTCAGAATGCAAGCTAAGTGTAGTGGCATTGACCAATTAAGGCATACAATTTTAACTGTGCAGAACATTAGCATTCTGATACAACCACTGTATAATTGTCATCACTTAAATAAGAAAAATTTGTCTTTCAAAGCAAAGAAACACACCGCTACTTGTAAGGGTGATTGGTTTCTCAGTGTGAGTTTACTTTTGTTGACCATTTGTAGTGGTAAACTGTGCTATAACTTATTTTCATTTTGCACTAACGATGAGCAACAAAAGTAATAAAACTGCATAAAAGAAACTCTCTAATTCCTAAACTCTTTTTTTCCTTTTCAACAATTTTTTAATTTGTTTTAAATGGGAAATGGTTGAGCACAGTGATTAGGAAGAAGCACTATGAATTAGACTTGTTTGAATTAGACTTTGAACCTAGACACCATCAAGAATAGTGTAAAAATGACCTAAGCACTCAGCCTCAGTTTTTTCATTTGTAAAATGAGAATCATAATGGTGCTTATCTTTAGGGCTATGAAATAAAGTTAACCTTGTGAGGCCTCAGCACAGTGTCTAACATATAATATGCAGTCAATAAATGACAGAAATTATTACAGGATAAATTTTGTTAGTGCAACTTTTCTTAGGAAAGCAGCTGTTTATTGTAGAAAGATAAACTGCATAGTGGCATTTACTTTGACCTTTACTATTGCAAAAAAAAAAAAACAACAACAACTCAGGACCCAAATTATGATTAATTTATATGCTTTGTTTATGAACAGCTAAGCTTTTCCTGCTTTGGTTCTCTGAGAGGAATAAGGGTCAAAGACAGAAAAGTTGAACTCACCACAAAATGAATACTTCCTAAACCTTAGTTTGTCTAAGATAAAATAGGCTGGATTCTGGTAATGAACTGTGGGCAAGTCTCCAGGCAAACAAGTTGTGCACTTGGATTCTTCCACGCATACTATGCTGGAGTGACAGCAGCTGTGCTGTGGAGTGGCCATGGTCAAATGTTCCCCAGTGAATTTGCCAGAAAGATAAGAACATCCAGCAGCGTGTGTGTTGCCTGAATAGCAGGTCACCTCGTTGTCAGATCTGCTCATTTCCCGATTGCAGAGAATACCAGTGTGAACAGCTTGGGTTTATAGAAAATGTGGTGGCCAAGCAAAGCTAACTCTCTTTGGAAACTGCGAATTGATATTGGTAATAATGGTTCTGATCTACAAGAAATAATTTGTTATAAGACATATTTGGCTGTTTACCTTGAAAGATCCTGCAAAGTGTGTGTTTCTGTGCATGTGCATGGGTGCATGGCCAGATAATTTATTTGAAATGAACAAGCAATTTGAACTTCCAAATATATGAATCAGCCGTTTGAAATATATCTCAGATGCATCCCCTGGAGAAATATATGACTTTTTCCCACTTCCAGGCATTCTGTTTCCTGGTCCTTTTGCTTTCACTCACACATATCAGAAAGCATTGGACTCAGAGGGGAAGCTAGGGGCATTTACAAATTTATTTTTTGTAATACAGAGCTTGAAACTTACTCCCATTCAAAAAAGATATACAGTCTTAAGTTCACTCAGAAAGAAGCCACTAGTGTAATGTGTAATCCTATAGCAGAGATCGATATGACTCACTTGAAGAATTAAGGATGGCTCACATAGTAAAAAATCCATTTTATTTTTTAGAAAGAAAATGTAAGATATTTTGCCTCTCTGAGAAAAAAAAAAGGATAGGGAATATATACCATTATTCAATACATAAAATAAACTTTAAAAATACACCTAGAAAGCATATATTGTAGAAGGGAAGTGGGAGAGAGAGTAAGGAGAATAAAAGAGGAGAAAGAGAAAAGGAAAGAAAGAGGGATAGGAAGAAAGAGTGAGCATAAAAGTATGGGCCGGATACAGACAAATGCATAAACATGTATTAGACATTTTCAGAGGGGTGAATTACTGTCTATTTCTCCTGTTACATTTTCTAACTCTAGGCCCAAATCAGGACATTCAGTTTTGGACACATGCCCTTCGGTCTCATGAAAGTTATCTATGCTTCTTTGTATTTTTAGTAGTTACTTATATAGAGGTTAGTATAATATTTGTTCTTTAATTTATTACAGTCCACTTTAAATTATTATCATGCCAATCCATGAACAGTGTTAGAACCTTGCAACAGTACAATGGCATTTACCCACCCCCTCCACCTTTTGTGCTATCTGTCATATGTTTTACTTGTAATATATCATAAACCAGAGAATATATTCTTACCTATGTTTTAAATAGCCAATAGTCTTATAAAAATTTATTAAAATTTTCTTTTATATTTATATACAATTTTTTCCTTTTCAGTGTTTTTCATTTCTACCTACAGATATAGACTTATATTTGCATCATTCTCCCTTCAGCCTGAAAAAATTTTTCTTTATACATATTTTTACAGTGCACGTCTGCTGATTATAAATTCTCTCAGTTTTTAATTTTCTGAAAATACCTTAATCTGGCCTTCATTTTTGTTTTATTATTTATTTATTTTTGCCTTTTGGTAAATATATTTATATATTATCTGTACATATACACATTTGTGTGTGTGTGTATCAAAAGCCAAATCCTTATTTCAAGAAGCTTTGGTGATCTTGCTTCATTGATCCCCTAAATATGGGCTTAGCCTCATGGTTTTTTTTTTTTAATATGCATATTTTATTGCACTTTAGGTTCTGGGGTGCATGTGCAGAACATGCAGGATTGTTGCATAGGTACGTACACGGCAAAGTGGATTGCTGCCTCCATCCCCCCATCACCTATATCTGGCATTTCTCCTCATGTTCTCCCTCCCCAACCTCCCTACCTCACCGCTGTCCCTCCCCTATTCCCCCACAACAGACCCCAGTGTGCGATGCTCCCCTCCCTGTGTCCATGTGTTCTCATTGTTCAACACCCACCTATGAGTGAGAACATGCAGTGTTTGATTTTTTGTTCTTGTGTCAGTTTGCTGAGAATGATGGTTTCCAGATTCATCCATGTCCCTACAAAGGACACAAACTCATCGTTTTTTATGGCTACATAGTATTTCATGGTGTATATGTGCCACATTTTTCTTGTCCGATCTATCATCAATTGGCATTTGGGTTGGTTCCAAGTCTTTGCTATTGTAAACAGTGCTGCAATGAACATATGTGTGCATGCGTCTTTGTAATAGAACTATTTATAATCCTTTGGATATATACCCAGTAATGGGATTGCTGGGTCAAATGGAATTCCTATTTCTAAGTCCTTGAGGAATTGCCACACTGTCTTCCACAATGGATGAACTAATTTACACCAACAGTGTAAAAGTGCTCCTATTTCTCCACATAGAGAGTACTCCAGCATCTGTTGTCTCCAGATGTTTGAATGATCACCATTCTAACTGGCGTGAGATGGTATCTCAGTGTGGTTTGATTTGCATTTCTCTAATGACCAGTAATGATGAGCATTTTTTCATATGTTTAGTGGCTTCATATATGTCTTCTTTTGAAAAGTGTCTGTTCATGTCCTTTGCCCACTTTTAAATGGGTTTGTTTGTTTCTTTCTTGTAAATCTGTTTCAGTTCTTTGTAGATTCTGGATATTAGCCCTTTGTCAGATGGGTAGATTGCAAAAATGTTTTCCCATTCTGTTGGCTGCTGGTTCACCCTAATGATTGTTTCTTTTGTTGTACAGAAGCTCTGGAATTTAATTAGATCCCATTTGTCTATTTTGGCTTTTGTTGCCAAATGCTTTTGGTGTTTTAGTCATGAAGTCCTTGCCTATGCCTATGTCCTGAATGGTTTTGCCTAGTTTTTCTTCTAGGGTATTTATGGTCTGAGGTCTTATGTTTAAGTCTTTAATCCATCTGGAGTTAATTTTAGTGTAAGGTGTCAGGAAGGGGTCCAGTTTCTGCTTTCTGCTCATGGCTAGCCAGTTTTCCCAAGGCCATTTATTAAACAGGGAATCCTTTCCACATTGCTTGTTTTTGTGAGGTTTGTCAAAGATCAGATGGTTGCAGATGTGTGGTGTTGCCTCTGAGACCCCTGTTCTGTTCCATTGGTCTATGTCTCTGTTTTGGTACCAGTATCATGCTGTTTTGATTACTGTAGTCTTGTAATATAGTTTGAAGTCAGGTAATGTGATGCCTCCAGCTTTGTTCTTTTTGCTTAGGATTGCCTTGGCTTTGTGGGCTCTCTTTTGTTTCCATATGAAGTTTGAGGTGGCTTTTTCCAGTTCTCCGAAGAGGGTCATAGGTAGCTTGATGGGGATAGCATTGAATCTATAAATTACTTTGGGCAGTGTGGCCATTTTCACAATATTGATTTTTCCTAATCATGAGTATGGAATATTTTTCTATCTGTTTGTGTCCTCTCTTATTTCCTTGAGCAGTGGTTCCCATTTTCCTTGAAGAGGTCCTTTACATCCTTTGTTAGTTGTATTCCTAGATATTTCATTCTCTTTGTAGCAATTGTGAATGGCAGTTCGTTCTTGATTTGGCTCTGTTTAAGTCTGTTATTGGTGTATAGGAATGCTTGTGATTTCTGCACATTGATTTTGTATCCTGAGACTTTGCTGAAGTTGCTTATCAGTTTAAGGAGATTTAGGGGTCAGACGATGGGGTCGTCTAAATATACAATCATGTCATCTACAACTAGAGACAATTTGACTTCCTCTTTTCCGAATTGAATACCCTTTATTTCTGTTTCTTGCCTGATTGCTCTGGCTAGAACTTCCAATACTATATTGAATAGGAGTGGTGAGAGAGGGCATCCTTGTCTAGTGCCAGATTTCCAAGGGAATGCTTCCAGTTTTTGCCCATTCAGTATGATATTGGCTGTGGGTTTGTCAAAAATAGGTTTTATTTTTTTGAAATACATTCCTTTGATACCTAGTTTATTGAGATTTTTTAGCCTAAAGAGTTGTTGAATTTTGTCGAAGGCCTTCTGTGCATCTATTGAGATAATCATGTGGTTTTTGTCTTTGGTTCTGTTTATGTGGTGGATTACATTTATAGACTTGCGTATGAGAAACCCACCTACTTGATCGTGATGGATGAGCTTTTTGATGTGCTGTTGCAATTGGTTTGTTAGTATTTTATTGAATATTTTTGCTCTATGTTCATCATGGGTATTGGCCTGAAGTTTTCTTTTTTCGTTGAGTCTCTGCCAGGGTTTGGTATCAGGATGATGTTGGCCTCATAAAATGATTTGCAGAGGATTCTATCTTTTTGGACTGTTTGGAATAGTTTTAGAAGGAGTGGTACCAGCTTCTCTTTGTATGTCTGGTAGAATTCGACTGTGAACCCATCTGGACCGGGGCTTTTTTTGGTTGATGGGCTATTAATTGCTGCCTCAACTTTAGCCCTGTTATTGGTCTATTCAGTGTTTCGACTTCTTCCTGGTTTAGGCTTGGGAGGGTGCAAGTGTCCAGGAATTTGTCCATTTCTTCCAGGTTTACTGGTTTATGTGCATAGAGTTGTTTGTAGTAATCTCTGATGGTAGTTTGTATTTCTGTGGAATACATGGTGATATCCCCATTATCAGTTTTTATTGCATCTATTTGATTCTTCTCCCTTTTCTTTTTTATTAATCTGGCTAGTGGTCTATTTTGTTGATCTTTTCAAAAAACCTTTTTTGAAGGGTTTTTTGTGTCTCTATCTCCTTCAGTTCTGTTCTGATCTTAGTTATTTCTTGTCTTCTGCTAGATTTTGAAGGTTTTTTTTTTGTTTTTTTTATCTTACTCCTCTAGCTCTCAGTTTTGATGTTGCTTTTCAATCTTTCCTTGCTTTTCATGTGGGCATTTATTGCTGTAAATTTTCCTGTAGCCACTGCTTTAAATGCATCCCAGAGATTCTGGTACATTGTGTCTTTGTTCTCGTTGGTTTCAAAGAACCTTTATTTCTGCCTTCATTTCATTGTTTATCCTGTCAACATTCAAAAGCCAGTTGTTCCGTTTCCATAAAGTTGTGCAGTTCTGAGTTAGTTTCTTAACCCTGAGTTCTAATTTGATTGCACTGTTGTCTGAGAGACTGTTTGTTATGATTTCCATTCTTTCGCATTTGCTCAGGAGTGATTTACTTCCAATTATGTGATCAGTTTTAGAGTAGGTGTGATGTGGTGCTGAGAAGAATGTATATTCTGTAGATTTGGAGTGGAGAGCTCTATAGATGTCTATTAGGTTTGCTTGGCCCAGATCTGAATTCAAGTCCTGGATATCCTTGTTAATTTTCTATCTTGTCGATCTGTCTAATATTCACAGTGGAGTGCTGAAGTCTCCCACTATTATTATTTGGCAGATTAAGTCTTTTTGTAGGTCATTAAGAACTTGCTTTATGTATCTGGGTGCTCCTGTGTTGGGTGCATATATATTTAGGATTGTTAGATCTTCTTGTTGCATTAATCCTTTTACTATTATGGAATGCCCTTCTTTGTCTCTTTTGATCTTTGTTGGTTTAAAGTCTATTTTCTCAGAGACTAGGATTGCAACTCCTGCTTTTTTTTGCTCTCCATTTGCTTGATAAATCTTCCTCCATCCCTTTATTTTAAGCCTATGTGTGTCCTTGCACGTGAGATGGGTTTCCTGGATACAGCACACCAATGGGTTTTGACTTTTTATCCAGTTTGCCAGTCTGTGTCTTTTGATTAGGGCATTTAGCCCATTTACATTTAAGTTTAATGTTGTTATGTATGAATTTGATCCTGCCATTTTCATGCTAGCTGATTGTTTTACTTCTTAGTTGACACAGTTTCTTCATTGTGTCAATGCTCTTTACCATTTGGTACATTTTTGGAGTGGCTGGTACTAGTTGTTCCTGTCTATGTTTAGTGCTTCTTTCAGGAGCTCTTGTAAAGCAGGCCTGGTGGTGACAAACTCAGCAATTGCTTGCCTGTAAAGGATTTTGTTTTTCCTTCACTTATGAAGTTTAGTTTGGCTGGATATCAAATTCTAGGTTGACAGTTCCTTTCTATAAGGATGTTGAATATTGGCCCTTATTCTCTTCTGGCTTGTAGTATTTCTGCTGAGAGATCTGCTGTGAGTCTGATGGGCTACCCTTTGTGGGTAACCTGACCTTTCTCTCTGGCTACCCTTAGCATTTTTTCCTTCATTTCAATCCTGCTGAATCTGACAATTATGTGCCTTGGGGTTGCTCTTCTTGAGGAATAACTTTGTGGTGTTCTCTGTATTTCCTGGACTTGAATGTTGGCCTGCCTTGCTAGGTTGGGGAAGTTCTCCTGGATAATAACCTGAAGAGTGTTTTCTAGCTTGAATTCATTCTCTCTGTCACATTCAGGTACACCTATCAAACGTAGATTAGTTCTTTTCATATATTCCCATATTTCTTAAGGCTTTGTTCATTTCTTTTCCCTCTTTTTTCCCTAATCTTGCCTTCTAATTTTGTTTCATTGAGTTGATCTTCAATCTCTGATATCCTTTTTTCTGCTTGGTCGATTTGGCTACTGAAACTTGTGTATGCATCACGATTCTTCTGTTGTGTTTTTCGTTCCATCAAGTCATTTATATTCTTCTCTAAGCTGTTTATTCTCATTAGCATTCATAAAACCGTTTTTTCCAGGTCCTTAGTTTCTTTGCATTGGGTTAGAACATGTTCTTCTAGCTCAGAGATACTACCCACCTTCTAAAGCCTGTTTCTGTTAATTCATCAGACTCATTCTCCATCCAGCTTTGTTCCCTTGCTGGGGAGGAGTTGTGATCCCTTGGAGGAGGAGAGACATTCTGGTTTTTGGTGTTTTCATCCTTTTTGCGCTGGTTTCTTCCCATCTTTGTTGACTTATCTACCTATAGTCTTTGTAGTTGGTGACTTTTGGATGAGGTTTCTGAGTAGACATCCTTTTTGTTGATGATGAAGTTATTTCTTTCTGTCTTTTAGTTTTCCATGTAACAGCCAGGCCCCTCTGCTACAGGACTGCTGGAGGTCCAGACCCTGCTTGCCTGGAGATTACCTGCAGCGGCTGCAGAACAGTAAGGGCTGTTGCTAGATTCTTCTTCTGTTATCTTCGTCCCAGAAGGATACCCCCTAAATGTCAGCCTGAACTCTCCTTTTATGAGGTGTCTCTTTGGATATACAGGGGTCAGGGAGCTACTTGAGGAGACAGTCTGTCCCTTACAGGAGCTCAAGTGCTGAGCTGTGAGCTCCATTGCTCCATTCAGAGATGCTGGGCAGGTATGTTTATGTCTGCTGCAGCAGAACTTATAACAGCCTTTTTTTCCAGGTGTTCTGTCCTGGGAAGGTGGGGCTTTATTTATAAGTTCCTGATGTGCTGCTGCTGCATTTTTTCAGAGATGCCCTGCCCAGCAAGGAGGTAGCCTGGTCACAGTTGCCAGCAGAGGCATTGCTGAGCTGCCGTGGGCTCTGCCCAGCTGTTGTGTGAACTTCCTTGTGGTTTTGTTTATAGAGGTATAGTTAGAACTGCCTCAGTAATAGCGGATTGCCTCGGTAGTGGTGGACTGCCTCGGTAATGGCAGACACCCTTCCCCCAACAGTGCTGGACCATCCCGGGTCCAGCTGTGCTTGCTGTGAAACTCTCAATCCATAGCATTTCAGATTGCTGATCTTTGTGGGGGTGGGACCTGCCAAGCCAGATCACCTTGCTCCCTGTTTCATCCTTGTTTCTCTCAGTTGAATGGGTTGCATTGTCTCCCAGGTGTTCCAGGTGCCCGTTGAAATGACCACCCAGATTTATGTGAGTTTTTGTGTGGAGGCCCACTGTGTTGGCTGAAAGAGCTATGCTGGAAACTTGTGGCACTTTTCAGTCCAGGAATCTCCTGGTCTTGGGCAGCAATAATTCATTTGGAAATGCAGTGATCACCCACCCTCTGTGTTGTTCTCACTTGGAACTGCACTCCAGAGCTGTTCCTATTCAGCCATCTTGGATCTGCCGCTAGGTATTTTCACTAGAGTGAGTATTTTAGGTTGATAGGGTTTTTTTTTTTTTCTTTCAGTACATGAAAAATGATGTTTCATCATTTCCACATGAGAAGTCAGTTGTAATTCTTACTGTTCTTCCTATAAATGTAATGATTTTTTCTTCTGTTTTTAAGGTTTTCTATTTACATGCAGAAAAATGAAACTAGACTCTCAACTTCTGGCATCTACAAAAATAAAGAAAAATTAACTCATGATGGGTTAAAAATTTAAATATGAGAACTCAAACTATACAAATCATAGAATAAAACCTAGGAGGTACTCTTCTAGACATAGCCTAGGCAAAGAATTCATAAGTAAGTCCTCAAAAGCAATTGCAACAAAAACAAAAGTTGGCAAATGGGACCTAAGTAAACTAGAGCTTCTGCACAGCAAGACACTATCAACAGAGTAAACACACAACGTGCAGAGTGGGAGAAAATGTTTGCAAACTATGCATCTGACAAAGGACTAGTATCCAGAATGTATAAAGAATTTAAATCAACAAGAAAAAAATAAAAAACAAATAACCCCATTAAAAAATGGGCAAAGGACATGAACTGACACTTCTCAAAAGAAGACATGCAAGTGTGCAAGAAGCATGTGAAAAAATTCTCAACATCACTAATCATCAGAGAAATGCAAATCAAAGCCACAATGAGATATCTTCTCACACTAGTCAGAATAGCTATTATTAAGAACTCAAAAAATGTCTAGGTGCAGTGGGCCGTGCCTATAATCCCAGCACTTTGGGAGGCCAAGGCAGATAGATTGCTTGAGCCCAAGAATTCAAGACCAGCCTGGGCAACACAGCAAAATCCCATGTCTACAGAATTTTTTTTTTTTTTAAACTAGCCAGGCATGGTGGCACATTTCTATAGTCCCAGCTACCTGGGAGGCTGAGGGGAGAATCACTTGAGCCCAGGAAGTTGAAACTGAAGTGAGCCATGCATGTACCACTGCACTCCAGCCTGGGTGACAGTGAGACCGTGTCTCAAAAATAATAACAGTAATTTTTTAAAAAGTAACAGATGTGGTGAGGCTGCAGAGAAAAGGGAACACTTATACACTGTTGGTAAGAATGTAAGTTAGCTCGGCCCCTGTGGAAAGCAGTTTGAATAGTTCTTGAAGAACTAGAAATAGAACTATCATTTGACCCAACAATCCCATTACTAGGTATATACCAAAGTAAAAACTAAATTGTTCTGCCAAAAAGACACCTGCACTATTATAGTTATTGCAGCACTATTTATGATGCAAAAACATGGAAACAATGTAGGTGCCCATCAATGGTAGACTGGATAAATGACATGTGGTACTTATATAACATGGAACACTATGCAGCCAGAAAAAAGAATGAAATCATGTCCTATGTCACAACATGGATGCAGCTGGAGGCCATTATCCTAAAGCAAACTAATGCAGCAACACAAACCCAAATATTGCACATTCTCACTTATAAGTGAAAGCTAAGCCCTGCGTACACATGGACATATAGATGGGAACAGTAGACACCGGAGACTCCAGAAGGAGTTGTGGTAGGGAGAGCTGAAAAACTTCCGACTGGGTACTGTGTTCACCATCTGGGTGATGGGATCAGTAGAAGCCCAAACCTCAGAATCACACCACGTACCCTTGCAACAAACCTGCACATATACCCCCTGAATCTGAAATAAATATTTAAATAATAAAAAAGGAGTTTCTATTTATTTTAGAATGTGCCTCAGTGTGAGGTTTTTTTGTATTTATTCTGATTTATATTTGCTGTACCTTTAAAATGTATAGATTAAAGTGTTTTGTCCATTTTGGAAAATCTGGAGCCATCACCTCTTCAGATGTTTATTTTTTCCTTCTTTATTCTTTCTCTCTATTTCTGGGACTTCAACTACACTTATGTTAGCTGAGTTTATATTGTTCCACAAGATTGCATGGCAATCCTTGTGTCAAAGTCCCGCCAGGGAATATAAATAAAGAGGAGGGATGGGTCCTTCTGAGTGAGGAGGTGTGCTGAACAGTTCAGGTGTTGGTCTTGGGAATGAATTTACTTATTCCTGATGTTGTGAGTACCAGGAACCAAGAAATAGGCATCTGGAGTGGAGTGGTGCAATCTCTGCCTCCCAGGTTCAAGCGGTTCTCCTGCCTCACCCTCCCGAATGGCTGGGACTATAGGTGTGCCCCACCACGCCACGCTAATTTTTGTATTTTTAGTAGAAACAGGATTTCACCATGTTGGCCAGCATAGTCTCAATCACTTGACCTCGTGATCCCCCACCTCGGCCTCCCAAAGTGCTGGGATTATAGGCATGAGCCACTGTACCCAGCTGTTTTTTTCCATTTTTTTAAATTTATTTTTCTCCTTATGCTTTAGTTGAAATAATTTCTATTGACTCAGCTCCAGTTCACTAATTCTTTGTTCTGCTCTGTCCAGTGTAATGTTAAGCCCATCCAATACTTTATTTTTTTAATGGTATATTTTAGTTATAAAATTGCTATTCGTTTCTTTTGAATAGTTTTGGTTTATTTACCAAAATTCTTTATCTCTCCTCTCCTCCAAATTTTAGAACATTTATAATTATTATACATAAATATTTTTATCTGAAAGTTTCATCATATGAATCATCTGTGGGTCTGAGCCTATTTAAAGAGTTTTTATTTCTCTTAACTCTCAGTCGTATTTTCCTGCTTCTTTTCATGTTATAATTTTTAATTTTATTTCAGGCATAGCGTATATATAAAAGACCAGTGGAGACTGAAGTAGATTATAATTCTCTGCAGAAATGGCTCACCCTTTTGTCTGACAAGCAGCGATTGTTAGGGGCTGAGCTCATCAATCTAACCAGTTGAATAGAACTGGGGCTGGAGAAACAGAGTTAGTTTCAGTTAACTTCTGGATCAAATGACTTGGGAGGGATCAGGCCCCTCCCTCCAGCAGGATTTTGGGATCTAAGCACCACAAGGCTATGAAGCTTTGGACTTTATTCTGTGCCTTCTGATTGTTCTACTTTTTGAATAAAATTTCCATGGGATTGAGTTGGGGGATGGGAAAGACTAACTCTGAGTTTAGGGCTTGTCCAGATTCCCATCCACCTTGCCAGCCAAGGCACCACTCCTAAAAGCTTGGCTGATTTCTCCTTGTTCACACAAAGTCCCTCCACCTGCAGCAGGCTTGCTTCTCCCCCAGACTCAGCAACTCCCCTGTGAATTGAAATGGTCTTCCATCTGCTCACTCAGGAAGTGTCTTCTCCCTCCATGAATTTTTGTTTATTTAGAATTTGTTTTAATCTGCAGTCTTCGGTGGCTTTAAAGAGAAATAAGATTTTTTTTTTTTTCCTGATATTTTTGTTGCTATTAGAATGATGATCTTTTATAAGCCTCTATATCCAAACTGATAGCAGAACTCTTGAGTCTGATTCTGATGAATTAATTCAGCAACCTATTTTATTTAAAAATAAAGTGATTAATGATTTTTCAAATTATAATACATTTGTAGGTGATTTTTCTCATCTGCAGTGCCCAAAGCCAACCAACTCAAGAAACCTTCAAATTGCACTTCCCTGTCTCATTGAAATGTTGAGCTAGAGACGATATAAAGGACTTAATTTGTATAGTAGAATGAAAATGAAGAGTAATTAATTTAAGTGCCATAATATAGTATATCTCTAAGAACTCTGCTTAGTCTTTTTCATATATTATTTCATTTTTTAAAATGCAAAATATTTACTGGGCGTTTACACTGGAGTAGGGAAAAGCAGCAAAGGTGGGGGTTGCATGGCAATCCTTGGGTCAAAGTCCCAGCCAGGGAACATAAATAAAGATGAGAGATAGGTCCTTCTGAGGGAGGAGGGGTGCTGAACAGTTCAGGTGTTGGTCTTGGGAATGAATTTACTTGTTCCTGATGTGGTGAGTTCCGGGAACCAGGAAATGAGGCATCTGGACCTCGCAGGCAAGCTGCACACTCTGAGGTTTGTTTCTGGTTCCCTGTTCAAAAATGGGACCCTTAGGCACCAGTAGGATGGGAATAACAAAACAGGACGATCTCACAAATGTGGAATGCTTAGTTACCCTAAATTTCCCACTACTTTACAGACAATTCAGTTACTTTCTCCGTTCCATTTCCTAGGAAAGCTTTTGTTTGTCATGGAAATAATGACACTACATGGTAGTACCCGCAGGTGAAGGGCTGGTTCCTGTGCATTTAATTCAGCTTGAACACAAGTGATGAAACTGTGGGTAAGCCACATTGGACTCTGTGGGAAATGGTACACTTTGAACGATGTTCCCCCTAAAGTTAACAGTGATGCCTGCTGAAAAGAAAATGAGCATTTTCTTCTTGTTCTTGTCACTTAGTCCTTATTTCCACTTTGTGTAGTTTCACTTGCCGTGTATTTTCTCTTGGCTCCCTGCCCCTTCTCTCCTCCTCTCCCTGCTTTCCTCTCCCTTTCCCTCTTCCCTCTCACTGTGTCTTATCCCTTTCCGCTTTTCCTTCCCTGCCCTTCCTTTTGTTTTCTTATCTCTTCTTTTATCTTTTTTTTTTTTTTTTTTTTTGAGACAAAGTCTCACTTTGTCACCTAGGCTAGAGTGCAGTGGTGCGATCATTGCTCATTGCAGCCTCTACCTCCTGGGCTCAAGCAGTCTCCACCTCCTGGGCTCCCTCCTCCTCAGCCTCTGGAGTAGCTGGGACTACAGGAATATGTCACCATGCCCAGCTAATTTTTTTGTTTTTTGTAGAGATGGAGTCACATTATGTTGCCCAGGCTGGTCTTGAACTGGGCTCAAGTGATACTCCTGCCTGGGTCTCCCTAAGTGCTAGGATTAGAGGCATGAGCCATCTCGCCTGGCCTCTGCTTTTTTCTTTACTCTTTAAAATCAGAAATCTTGTTGGTTTTACTAATATTTATTTCTGACTTGGGGTGATGAGTGCTATCTCATCATTATCCTCTATGCTTTCGTATAAGGCACTCATATTTTCAGAGCTCTTTTAAGTGTACTAATGATGATGATGATAATGATAGTTGTGTTGTACTTACCTCTGCTGGTTACATGGTGAGTACTTGACATGTGTTAATTCATTAAAGCCCAAGGCCCTTTGAAACAGGTATCATTTTATCCTCATTTTACAGATGTGGAATCTAAAGCACCAAGAGGTACAGTAACTAGCTCGAGGTCACTCAATTGGCAAGAGAGAGAATCATGATTTTATCCCAGGCAGTCTAGTTTCAGAGTACATAATCTAAAACACTGTCTTAAATCTTCTTTCATTTCAATAATCCCATTTAATTCTTGTCCTAAACCTAAGAGATCTTTAGGGAGGATGCTATTGTTTTTATTTTACATTTGAAGAAACGGAAGCCAGAGCAGGCCAGAACACTCTGAAATGACAGATTTGCACACAAATCCCATAAACGTAGCCTAAAAGCTCCAAGGTTTGTTTGTTTGTTTGTTTGTTTTTTGAGATGGAGTCTTGCTCTTTTGCCTAGGCTGGAGTGCAGTGGTGCGATCTCGGCTCACTGCAACCTCTGCCTCCCCGGTTCAAGCAATTCTCCTCTGCCTCAGCCTCCCGAATAGCTGGCATTACAGATGCCTGCCACCATGCCTGGCTAGTTTTCGTAGTTTTAGTAGAGACACGGTTTCACCATCTCACCCGGGCATGTCTTGAATCCTGACCTTGTCATCTACCTGCCTCAGCCTCCCAAAGTGCTGGGATTACAGGCATGAGCCACCATGCCCTGCCAATTCCAATTTCTTATATGTCTGTCTTTCCCAAATGCTCATGTGTCTTATTACTATAATCTTCCAAAATTCCTCTGCTGATAGGATTTTGGAGGAGAATAAGGGCAGGGGGTTGGAGGAGGAGATCTGAGCAGGCTAAATTTTAGTGCCCAACTCTCATCTAGCAGGATGAGGCAGAAGAGAGTAAGAAATTCTATAAAAGAGACCTTGAGGGGCACTAGGGAGTTCAAGCCCAGCTGGTCCCAAGTGTCACCTTCCTCTCAGCTGTGATAGCATAATGTATCAAAGGTTGGTGCAAAAGTAACTGAGATTTTGGACCGTGAATTTTAAATCATTATAACTAGATTCAAAGACATCTTTATTAATCAAAATAGGAACCATTACAGCCAACACATTTTTGCCAATGAGAAATCAGTTTATTTATTCCTGTAGCATAAAAATCTGTGCTTCAGGATTTGATGAACTCTTGGAAAGCATTTTCGGCATTCTGCTGGTTACAGAAGCATCTTTCCCTGCAAAAAGTTGTCAAGATGCTTGAAGAAGTGGTAGTTAGTTGGCAAGAGGTCAGGTGAATATGGTGGATGAGGCAAAACTTCATAGCCCAATTTGTTCAACTTTTGAAGCATTGGTTGTGTGACGTGCGGTCGGGTCAGGCATTGTTGCAGAGAAGAATTGGGCTCTTTCTGTTGACCAACACTGGCTGCAGGCATTGCAGTTTTTGATGCGTCTCATCAGTTTTCTGAGTATACTTCTCAGGTGTAATGGTTTCACTGGGATTCAGAAAGTTGTGGTTGATCAGACTGGTAGCAGACCACCATACAGTGACCACAGCCTTTTTTGGGTG
Organism: Sapajus apella; assembly: GCF_009761245.1. Lineage (NCBI taxonomy): Eukaryota > Metazoa > Chordata > Mammalia > Primates > Cebidae > Sapajus > Sapajus apella. The sequence goes on along the minus strand of NW_022437050.1, from coordinate 527,857 downwards.
GTAGTTTGGCTTTGGGAAGTGCTTTGGAGCTTCTTCTCAGGCCAACCACTGAGCTGATTGTCATATAAAATCCACTTTTAGGCCAGGTGTGGTGGCTTACTCCTATAATCCCAGCACTTTGGGAGGCTAAGTAAGGGAGGTGGATCACGTGAGGTCAGGAGTTCGCCAGCCTGGCCAACATAGTGAAACCTTGTCTCTACTAAAAATACAAAAATTAGCCGGATGCTGTGGTGCACACCTGTAATCCCAGCTACTCAGGAGGCTGAGGTAGGAGAATCCCTTGAACCTGGGAAGCAGAGGTTACAATGAGCTGAGATTGTGCCACTGCACTCCAGCCTGGGCAACAGAACAAGACTCCATCTGGAAAAAAAAATCCACTTTTTGTCATATGTCACAATCCAATCTAGAAATGGCCCATCGTTGTTTTGTAGAATAAGAGAAGACGACACTTCAAAAAGACGATTTTTGAAATTTTCACTTAGCTCATGAGGCACCCACTTATTGAGCTTTTTCACCTTTCCAGTTTGCTTTCAGTGTCAAATGACCATAGAATGGTCAGCGTTGAGTTCTTTGGCAACTTCTCGTATAGTTGTAAGAGGATCAGCTTCGATGGTTGCTCTCAATCGGTCGTTGTCAACTTCTGATGACCTGCCACTATACTCCTCATCTTCAAAGCTCTCTTCTCCTTTGCAAAATAGTTGAAGCACCACTGCATCTGTACTATCATCAGCAGTTCCTGCGTCAAATGTGTTCTTGATGTTGCAAGTAGTCTCTGCTGCTTTATGATCCATTTTTGAACTTCAATAAGAAAATCACTCGAATTTTCTTTTTGTCTAACATCATTTCCATAGTCTAAGACAAACATAAAATAAGCAGTAAGTAATAAAGTCATTAGCAAAAAGAAACAAGGCGAGAAATGTGCATTAAAATGATGTATATAACATAACCACATTTATTTAGGAATGTTTTCCAATATCAAACTGCATGTTTCAACAGTGCAAAAACCACAATTAACCAGTGGTATAAAGGAGGGATTTTATAACTTTGGATGGTGAATCTGAGATGCCAGCATCTCATTTCTTATAAAACCCCTCAGTTATACCTCTGGTGAGTGGATTCCAGAAGTAGCAGCAATGGCATTGGGTGATGAGAAATTTCAGTGAGTCGAGAGAGGAGGAAGAACTTGGGTTCCCTGGCTCTTTGAGGAAAGTAGGCCTTCTACCCTGGGAGAGTGAGTGGGGGATGTGTGTGTATGCATGCATGCATGTACATGTGTGTTATTTGAATGCATCAGATATTTAGGAAAGATCCCTCCCTTACACAATTATTCTGGAGACCAAATGTATCAGTTGAAATACTTTGGGCTGCAAATAATAAAAAACCTAACTAGTAGTGACTAAAACCATAGGCATATATATATATATATATTTAACTGAATAAAGGCATAAGTTTCTTTGAACTTTGCTAACTCTGACTCTGGAGGGTTGGTAACTACTACGGTTTGAATGCATATGTCCCCCCAAAAGTCATGTTTTGGAGCCTAAGACCTAACATGATAGAATTAAGAGGCAGGGTCTTTAGGAGGAGATTAAGCCATGAGGGCTCCATCATCATGAATGGGATGAGTATTCTGATAAAAGAGCGCAAGAGAACCAGCTAGGCCCTTCTGTCCTTCCGTCTTTTGCCACGTGAGGACCAAGCAACCTCACACCATCATGGAAGCAGAGAGCAGCCCCACCAGACACCAGATCTGCTGGCACTCGATCTCGAACTTCCACAACAAATTTCTATTATTTATAAATTACCCAGTCTCAGGTGTTTTATTAATGCAACACAAACAGACTAAAATAATAATTTAACAAGATCATCAGAATCCAGGGCTTTCCATTCTGCCATCCTCAGCATTTTAGTTTTTCATCCTCATCCTGGAGGCAGCAAAGTGGCTGCCTCAACTACAAACCATCACATTTTCTTTTGATCACATACAAAGACAGGAAACAAAGGCACCCAGAGTGTTGAGAAATTGTCTTTTGTGTGTCTCCTTTTTGTCAGGGAGGAAAGGACTTCTCAGTACACCTTCCTTTCCTTTTCATAGACAAGTCCTCTGTCATGTGACTACCTATGATCACAAGTAAAGGCTGGAAAAGTGAGTATATTGCAAAAAAACAAAAAATGCCAAGTGTATTGTGATTGAATTAGCAAAAGCAATCATGATTTATCTCTCAGGGCTGTGTACTTGGCAGCTCAAATAAAATCATGATTCCATTAGTGCTGTATTGTGTGCATGGTAATTTACTTTAAAATACTTCAGTATAAGTGGTGTGATGTGTATGTGTGCAAATTAACACTAATTAACATTCTAGCAAAGAGTGGTTAATTAGTATATGAAGAGTCCTTACCTGAATCAATACTTTTGAGTTAGTTAATTGGCATATGGGATGTTAGAAATAATTTTTTATTGATGAAATTTTTGTGCGTAAGATCATTTAGGAGTGGAGTAGCAGAATCCACTACTTCTGCATGAATAGAGCAGAAGAAATGTGCATGTTCAGCCATCAGTACCAGAGGTGGAAGGTCTGGAGCCCATTGACCCTACATCCTCCCACTTCATAGAGGATCCCTCTGGCTGCCCCAGTGATGAGGACTTGGATCATACTTTTAGGAAAACTTTCTGAGGGAGCTGCTCCTGCAAGGGGCATGTCAGGGAACCTGAAGGCAGAGAGAGGGGGAATCTTTTCCAAAATAAAAGTGATTGTTTGCCTGCTTGGTAAAAAATGATGTGTATGGTTGACGGAATTTGGCCTGAGACTTGCTCTCATATTAAGACACTGCCTTGGAGCAAAGTTGCAGGAAAATAAACATATTGCCCCTTCCTCTCCTGCATCTAGAGGCTACCAACAGATACTAAGAAGAATCTAGTATCTGCCAAACAGCCAAAGTAACATAGGTTTAGTCACTCCAGTTAGCCAAAGAGGAAAAAGGGTGGGTTGTTGGGGAGACCATGAGACCAATAATATCATATAACAAGATGTTAATCTGAAACCATTTCAACTAAAACATGATGGGTACAAAATTCCAAAGTGAGGTGATAAAGCAAAATACAATTAAAAAACTATTTGAGAACATAAATCGTCAATGCTTGATTTTGAAAAAGAATTTGTAGCAAACTGTATTTGGGTATATGCTGCTATTCCATAAGCCCCATCTTTCATGAGGAGAAGGAAGAGTGGTCTGTCCCTCCTCTCAACTGTAGAGAGCTTTATCAGAAAGCCACTCAGCCTGTGATGCATGCCCCTTGCAGATGGGCATGGCTGTGGGAGACACTCCGTGGGAATCTGAAGGACTTCTACCATAGATGGCAAGGCAGAAGGAGATGGAGCTACTGCTATGTTGAGGAGTAACTATCTCCACTCTATAGGCAGGTAAAAAGTGCATGAATACTGGGTACCAGATGCTGAATCCATAGCAGGAATGTTAGCATGGAGTTTTTTTTAAAAAAAATCCACACATACATCATGGAATACTATGCAGCCATAAAAAACAGTAAGTTCGTCTCCTTTGTAGGGACATGGATGAATCTGGAAACCATCATTCTCAGCAAACTGACACAAGAACAGAAAATCAAACACTGCATGTTCTCACTCACAAGCGAGTGTTGAACAATGAGAACACATGGACACAGGGAGGGGAGCATCACACACTGAGGTCTGTGGGGGGAAATTAGGGGAGGGACAGTGGGGGGTGGGGAGTTGGGGAGAGATAACATGGGGAGAAATGCCAGATATAGGTGATGGGGAGGAAGGCAGCAAACCACATTGCCATGTATGTACCTATGCAACAATCTTGCATGTTCTTCACATGTACCCCAAAACCTAAAATGCAATAAAAAATATATATATAAAATAATAATAATAAAAGTGATAATGAAAAAAAATCCTTCTGGAGAGGGATTCTGCCAGAAGGCAAGTTACCCCAACAGAATAAGCTGTAAGATGTGGCCTTTCAGAAAACAAACAGGCTGAGGAGAGAAGTGGGAAGAATTCATACAAAGGGGAACTTTTGCTTGCATCATGAGAATAGCAGACAGGGTGATCCATCAGGAGAACCACTGAAGTCACCCCAAAGTGTTCAGAAAATGAAATGCCAGCTCCACACCCTTGCCAGGCCCAGATCCCAGAGCCATCTCCCAATAGTGCCAGGCAGGTAAGGACATCCTTTATTCTTTCCACTCACCCATGCCATATCTTCTCATGCTTCCATAGCAGGGAGACCAGAAGCCACTATTTGCAAGCTGAGGAAGGAGAAGTAGGGAAATAAATGAGAAGCTGACCCCACACTTGCTCAACAGACAGGAGGCTGGCCCTACCTGAGAGAAAGGAGAAAATTTAAGTCTCATTACAGTCCAGTTTTGATTACTACACGGGACTAGGCATCCTAACTTCCAAATGAGACCATGTTTGCTATTTAAGGTGGTAGTAGGGCTTTCTGTCACCCAAGAGTCATGGGCCTGCTGAGCTTCCATCTGGGTCACCAAGCGTATTTAAAGGACAGAGGGAGACACCTCAGATGAGCACGAAGGGAGTTCTGCCCCTATCATTTCCCTCCTCTGCTTTGATCTTTCACCTCCTCTGCTCTTCTCTCCAGCATTCTGCTTCTTTTTAATCTTGGCTTCAGTGTCAGTTCTCGATTGCTGCATAGCAAATTACCACAAACTTCATGACTTCAAAAAAACACACATTCACCATTGCACAGTTTCTGTAATCAGGAGTCTAGGAGTGACTTAGCTGCATGTCTCTGGCTCTAAGAACTTTCACAGGACTTTAATCAAGGTGTCAGCCTGGACTCCAGTCTCATCTCCAGCTTCCACTGGGGAAGGAGGGGATTTAGGACTCATGTGGTTGTTGGCAGAATTCAATTCCTTGTGGCCTGTTGGACTAACGCCTCCGTTTCTTGCTGGCTGACAGCTGGAAGCCACCCTCAGTTTCCAGTCTGTTGGGAAAAGGCTGTACTCAGGATCTTGCCATGTGGACCGCCCAAATATGGCTACTTGCTTCATCAAACCTGCAAGAGTCGTTTTCATAAGATAAGTGTTATAATCTTATGTAATGTAATTGCAGAAGTGACTCACATTGGAGTCATATTACCATATCCTATTTGGTTTGAGGCAGGTCCCAGATCTCATCCACATTCAAGGGGAAGCAATGACTACACAGGGCATGAATACCAGAGGCTAGGATGATAGGGGGCCATCTTCAAGTTGGTCTGCCATAACTTCTATTCTTTAATCCATGTGTATCTCTAGCCTGGGGACAGGGATGGGAGAAATTGCCAAAACATCTTCAGAGTAAATGTCTATTAAACAAATATACTGCCCTAGTGTTGATATAAAACAACTCATGGAGGACAAGCCCAGTGAATTATTATGAGGCGAAGGGCCTGCCCCTTAGTTCAGTGTACCCCAAATCTTCTGCAGTGTCAGTTTAGAGAGTGCCTCCTAGAAGGAGATGGGTTTGGGCCCCAGGCAAGGGAAAGGCTGAGGAGATGAAAAAAATCCATTCCATCACACTGACTTATCTGAAGCACATGCTAGATGCCAGGCCTTTCTATGCCATTTATATGCATATGCATTATTCAAATAGTCCTGACAACAGCCTCATCTGAAGGTATTCTTTTTAGCTTCATTTTACAAATTAAAAAAAAAAAAAATCAATGAAGGGTTTGAAGGTCTCAGTGTCTTGCCCAGGGCAAGTGGAGGAACCAGAAGTTGAAAGCGTTTGTCTGCCCCAAACCTGGAGCTTATCACCATCTTAAAGAAAATGCGGGCACCTAGACAGTGGAGGCAACATGCAAATGGCACTTTATTTGGAATCATAAGACCTGGGTTCAATTATCACTCAGTCACCTCTAAGCCGTATGTCTTCAGGCTTCTTACTTGGCTTCCTTGGGCCTCATTCTTTCATCTGTACAATGAAATTATAAATTATTTTTGTTCCTTATATGCAAAAACTGTATCTTGACCCTTATCTCCCACCATGCACAGAAAATGAACTTAAAATGGATCATAGGCTTAATTGAAAGAAACAAAGCCTATGAAATTTAAGTTAGGCAAAGATTTCTTAGATATGCTATCAAAAACAAATCTATAAAAGAAAAAAGTAATACATTGGACTTCATGGAAGTTAAGAATTTTTTCTTTTCAAAAGACACCATTAAGAAAATGAAAAGACAATGCCATTGTTTGGAAAATAATTGCAAGATATACATCTGATTAAGGACTTACATCCAGATTATATAGTGACCTCTTATTGCTTAGTTATATGGCAGACAACCCAATAAAAAGTGGGAAAATATTTGAATGGATTCATTACCAAAAAAAGATATTGAAATAGAAAATAAATACATAAACAGATGCTTAACATCATTTATCATTAGGGATATGCAAATTAAAACATCAATGAGACCAGGCACAGTGGCTCAAACCTGTAATCCCAGCACTTTGGGAGGCTGAAGTGAGTAGAACTCCTGAGCTCAGGAGTTTGAGAACAACCTGGGAAACATGGTAAAAGCCCATCTCTATAAAAAATATACAAAACAGCCAGGTGTGGTGGCTCACACCTGTAATCCCAGGACTTTGGGAGGCTGAGGCGGGAGGATCATGAGGTCAGGAGATCGAGACCATCCTGGCCAACATGGTGGTGAAACCCCATCTCTACTAAAAATGCAAATATTAACTGGGCATGGTAACACACGCCTGCAGTCCTAGCTACTCAGGTGGCTGAGGCAGGAGAATCACTTGAACCAGGGAGTCGGAGGTTTTAGTGAGCCGAGATCTTGCCACTGCATTTCAGCCTGGTGACAGAGTGAGACTTCATCGCAAAGAAAAAAAAAATACAAAACAATAAGCCGGTTGTGGTGGTGTGCACCTGGCTTGTGGTTCCGGCTACTCAGGAAGCTGAGGCAGCAGAATTGCTTGAGCCCAGGAGGTGGAGGCTGTAGTGAGCTGAGATCATACCATTGGACTCCGGCCTCGGCAACAGGAGTAAACCCTGTCTCAAAAAAAGACAAAAATTAATGAGATACCACCGTATACCTACTATGCCATATATGAATTACATTTTTAAATCCTTAACAAGAGTAGGGCTCTTGTTATTCCCATTTCACAGATAAGAATACTTGCTCCCTTAGATAGGTACTCAAGGTCACAGAGCTAAGGGGCAAGACAGCAAGCTTCAACTCAGGTAGTCTGATTGTAATGCCCATGTACTCACTGTGACCTTACTAAGCCATTCACTGTCAGCTCCATGAGGGCAAGGACTGGTAAGTCTTGTGCACTGCTGTGGCTCCAACACTGAACACATAGCAGACACTTGATATCTGCTAAATGAAAGCCGGCCAGCACACAGTGGGGCTCAGTTAGCACTTTTTCCTGCCATCACAGAGGCTTTGTGTATGAATGAATTACACCTGCTTATAATTTAGGATGCCCTTTTATGATATCTTTTATTAGAGCTTGGAACACTCTACAACTAGGTTCAGGTAGGACCTCTCCACATGCCTCTTCTCCCTTACTTCTCCTTTCTCATTCACTCCTCTCTCTTCTCTCTCTTCTTTTTCTTTCTCCAGTGGCTGGTGTGGCTTTACCTCACTTTGGAGAGGATACATGGTGATGCTGACTTCCAGGGCCAGCTGCTTGGCTTGCCTAGTGTCCTCAGAGACTGTGCATGCGGACCCTCAGCCGGCCTATCCTGCCCGTAGGTCCATGTTCTGTCTTTAGCCAGCCTTTGTGGGCCTTCACTTCCTAGCACTACGAGGGACACTGACTGGCCCATTTTCTCCTGACTCAAGGAAGCTTTGCTTACCCAAGGATTATCCAGTGAATACAAAATGCTCCTTTTTATTTTTATTTATTTTTTTAGAGATGGGGGTCTAACAGTATTGCCCAGGCTGGACTGGAACTCCTGGGCTCAAGCGATCCTTCTGCCTCGACCTCGCAAGTAGCTGGGACTACAGGCATGTGCCACTGTACATGGCTAATGCTCCTTTCTAAGATTAAAAATCAGAAAAGTCTAAGAATAGTGTCTGTGGAGGAGGGAGGCAGCAGGAATCCAGGACTGGAAGGTCCAGGCATCACACAGCTAACTGAGGCCTGCCTTCCTCAAGCTGGAGGATAGAAGGGGCAGGACAACAAAGTTTGCTTCCTCTCCTGCTAAGAAGGGAGGATGCGGGTTAAAGTGGATTTGCTTTCGACTCTTGAATCAACATTGAGCCCGCCTTGTCTGCCAGGCCATATGGTTTGCAGAGGCAGACTTGGACTGGGTTTTGGCAGATGGAGGGAGCTATGCTGAAAATGACAGAGTCTAGCAACTGCGGAGGTATGGGGGCTGGCAGGCAAGAACCTCAGGAGGAGGCGAGTTGGGAGCAGGAGGAAGACAAGAAGCAGGAGACAAAGCATAAAGAAATCATTTTCCAGTAGAGAAAAAGGGAAGAAGCATTATTTGTCTTGGAGAGTAGCAAGGACCACTGACTAAGGATGTGTGCGCAGTGCTACACAATGTTTTCCCACATCTTTTATTTTGCCACATTTGTGTGCTACCTATACTATATTCAGTTAATATTTTTTCTTTATACTGACTTTTGAAAAATGTAAATGACTTTATTTTAAAAGGAATGTTTTATCACTGTCCCATGTGAAAAGTTTGTCATAATTGGATGGTAATCCTAAGCATAAATTAAAAAATCTTGTGCTGATATTAAATTCTAACCAAATACTACAACCTGCTAAAGACTGGACTTTCATCTACTCTTTCTTTAAAGAAAAATAGAGTCTTGAAGACATAATATCATCAAATTCAGCGTTTTTCTTTGATATCTTCAGAAAGTTTGAAAAAGAATGTGATTTGATTGATTTTGGAGATACGATAGTTGGAAAACAGTGGATAGGAAACAGTACCAATGTGCAGCTCTCACTTGGATGGACAGAACAGCATGTGGAGACTCACACTGCGAACTTTTGTTCCAAGAATCACCACAGGAAAGATACCAGGAAAACTGAAAGAGTTGACAGACCCTTTGAAAGAAGTGGCCTGCTACTACAAACGTCACAAGACAGCCAAAAAACTGGGAATTCCCAAAGTGTGCAGGGGAAATGTCTGCCTCCATACTCACATCTCCACGGGGGAACCTGAAAATCCAGATCATGGGAGGATTTAACCTTACATAGAGCTGTCATGGATTTAGGGAGTTGAACAAAATATAACAGTATAAGAAGCAGTGGGAAGAGCCCTCTAGGTACTCCTGGCCCCCAGCTTGAGCCCATGGAAGCTATTTCTGGCCTTATCTCACAGGGTTTCTTCTGGAAGGCAGCCAGTGGAATTGGGGAGGAGCCACAGAGAAACTCCTATCTGAACTCTGTAATAATTTCGACTGAGCATGAATTTTCCTGAGCAGAATCTGGGGGATGAGGGTTGGAGTGTGAATGGGAAGTGCTGATACAAGTGCAGAAGTGCAGCTGACTGTGTGGGCGGGCAGGGAAGGGCAAAACCTGAGAGCCCTACTTACTTTCTCATCAGGGAGACTCATAGCCTGGGGCAAGATCTCAGCCCTGCTCACTGACTGCCTGAATATAAACTTGGTGCTGTTGGTGGGGCACAACGGGAGTGAGATTGGCTACGTGAGCGTGGTGAGGTCTGTCTCTTCCAGTTTTCCTCCACTTTCCTGGTGACCTGCATTACACAGCAAAAATAGCCATAATCCCCTTGGGAACATAATTTCATTGGCCTGAGAACCACCCCTCCATCCCCTATAGTGGTCATAGCAAGCCCCACCCACGAAGAATCTGAGCTCAGACACTCCTAACCCTGGCCCCACCTGATGGTCTTTCTCTACCCACCCTACTAGCTGAAGACATAAACTCATGGGGGCTCTATGGCCCCACCCATTGCCTGAGAAACCCAAATACTTATCCAGGAGTCTTAGGGCAAGCTTATATTCCCCGTATACTAGCACAGATGTTTTTTTGAAAGCCCTACTTTTTGGCTGAAGCTCAACCAACTCAAGACATGACAGCAACTCAGAACAGAACAACCCTCCTCCAGGAAAAGGAGAAAACAATAGCTAATTTCACTGCCTGCAACATCCTGGCTAACCAGAGGTCCTGAGCCTATCCATGTGACAACTTCACTGCTATCATAACCAGCATTCAAGAAAACTGGTGTACTAAACAAAACTACAGCCAAGGACTTCCACAGTCTACTTCACTCTCCTGTCACCTCCACCAGAGAAGGTTCTGGAATCCATGGCTGAGAGACCTGAAGACAGATCACATCATAGGACTCCCTGCAGACATTCTTCAGCACCAACCCAAAATTTGGTAACCTGGCTGGGTGGCTACATCCAGAAGGGCAATAATAATCACTGCAGTCTAGCTCTCAGGAAGACCCATCCCTAGGGGAAGACACATCAGGGGATCGCCCATGGGACAAGAGAATCTGAACAGCAGCCTTGAGTTCCAGATCTTTCCACTGAAACAGTCTATCCAAATGAAAAGGAACCAGGAAAGTAATTCTGTTAAAAAGGCAAAATAAGGTTTTATAACACCCCCCAGAAATCACACTGGCTATCCAGCAATGGAGCCAAACCAAGAAGAAATCTCTGAATTGCCAGATTAAGAATTATTAAGAATTCTTAATTCTTAACAAATCAAACAAAGAAACTCCAACTTTCTATGACCAAGTTAAATAATTTGTAACTCCATTTTAGCTAAGACAGGAAACACCCTCTTCATTTGTAGACCATATTATAGGCCACAAAACAAGTCTCAATGAATTTCAGAAAAATTGAAATTACATCAAGTATTCTCTCAGACCACAGTGAAACAAAGATGAAAATTGACTCCAAATGGAACCCTCAAAACCATAAAAATACATCGAAATTGTACTCTACTCCTGAATGATCTTTAGGTCAATAATGGAATTGAGATGGAAATTTTAAAATTCTTTGAATTTGAGGGAAGAGCATAGGGTCTCAGTGCAGGGAACTCAAGGACTTCCTAGAACTAAATCAAAGAAATCCCAACTTTCTATGACCAAGTAAATAACTTGTAAGTTTATTTCAGCTAAGACAGGAAACATCTTCTTCATTTGTATAGGGTGTACACCAAGTAAACAACTTTGTAAACTCACTTCATCACCTTCATTTGCATAGAGAGTACACCAAGTAAATAACTTTCTAACTTCCCTTCAGCCTCTTCATTTATATAGGGCATACACCAAATAACCAATGGGAAACTTCTAGAGGATATTTAAACCCCAGAAAATTCTGTAACCCAGCTCTTTAGCTGCTTGCTAAGGCCCTCTCCCACCCTGTGAGTGTACTTTTATTTTTAATAAATCTCTGCTTTTGTTGCTTCATTCTTTCCTTGCTTTGTTTGTGCATTTTGTCCTATTCTTTGTCCAAAATGCCAAGAACCTGGACACCCTCCACCAGTAAGAAACTGAATAATAATAGTGACACAACCTATCAAAACCTCTGGGATACAGCAAAAGTGGTACTAAGAAGAGACTTCTTAATATTAAATACCTACTCAAAAAATCTGAAAGAGCACAAACAGACAGTCTAAAGTCACACCTCAAGGAACTAGATAAATGAGAACAAACCAAACCCAAACCCAGCAGAAGAAAAGAAACAACAAAGATCAGAGCAGAACTAAATGAAATTGAAACAAACAAATGAACAAAAAACAATACAAAAGATAAATGAAACAAAAAAGCTGGTTCTTTGAAAAGATAAATAAAATTGATAGATTATTAGTGAGATTAACCAAGAAGGAAGATCCAAATAAGCTCAATTAGAAATGAAATGGTAGATATTGCAACCAATATCACTGAAATACAAAAGATCATTCAAGGATACTATAAACGCCCTTATGCACACAAACTAGAAAATCTAGAGGAGATGGATACATTCCTGGAAATACACAATCTTCCTAGATTAAACCAGGAAGAAATAGAGACTCTGAACAGACTAATAACAAGTAGCAAAACTAAAACAGAAATTATATTTAAATGTCGACGAAAAAAATGTCCAGGACCAGATGGATTCATAGCTAAATTATATCAGACATTTAAAGAAGAATTGGTATAAATCCTGCAGAAACTATTCCAAAACTTAGAAAAAGAAGGAAGCCTCCCTATATCACTCTATAAAGCCAGTATTACCCTAATACCAAAACCAGGAAAGGACATAACAAAAAAACTCCCGAACAATATCCCTGATGAACACAGATGAAAGAAATCCTCAACAAAATACTAGAAAACTGAATGCAGCAGTATATCAAAAAGATAATACGCCATGATCAAGTGGGTATCATATCAGAAACACAGGCTTGGTTTAACAGACACAGGTCAATAAATGTGATACACCATATAAACAGAAGTGAAAACAAATTATATGGTCATCTCAAGAGGTGCAGAAAAAAATTTGACAAAATCCAGCATCACTTTATGATTAAAACTCTTAGCAAAATCAGCATAGAAAGGACATACCTTAAGATAATAAAAGCCACGCATGACAAAGCCATAGCCAACATTCTACTGAATGGAGAAAAGCATAAAGCATTCTCCCTGAGAACCAGAATAAGACAAGGACCCCCACTTTCACCACTTCTATTCAACATAGTACTGGAAGTTCTAGCCAGAGCAATCAGACAAGAGAAAGAAATAAAGGGCATCCAAATCAGTAAAGAAGTCACATTGTCACTGTTTGCCAATCATATGATTGTATATCTAGCAAACCCTAAAGACTCATCCAAAAAGCTCCTAGATCTGATAAATGACTTCAGTAAAGTTTAGGGATACAAAATCAATGTACACAAATCAATAGCACTGCTGTACACTAACAGTGCTGGGCTGAGAATTAAATCAAGAACTCAACTCCTTTTACAACAGCTGTAAAAAAGAAATTAAAAAATAAAATGCTGAAGAGTGTATCTAACCAAGGAGGTGACAGATCTCTGCAAGGAAAACTACAAAACACTGCTGAAATAAATTGACAGCACAAACAAATGGAAACACATCCCATGCTCATGGATGGGTAGAATCAATGTTGTGAAAATGACCATAATGCCAAAAGCCATCTATAAATTCAACTCAATTCCCTTCAAAATTCCATCATCATTCTTCAAAGAATTAGAGAGAAAAAATCTTAAAATTCATGTGAACAAAAAAGGAGCCCACATAACCAAAGCAAGACTAAGTAAGCAAAAAGAACAAATCTGGAGGCAACTTCAAACTATACACAAGGCTATAGTTACCAAACTGTAGCATGGTACTGGTATAAAAACAGGCAGAACAGAAACGGAAACCTAGAAATAAAGCCAAATACTTAGCTGAGCACAATGGTTCATGCCTGTAATCCCAGCTCTTTGGGAGGCCGAGGTAGACAGATCACTTGAGGTTCGAGACCAGCCTAGACAAAGTGGTGAAATGCTGTCTCTGCTAAAAATACAAAAATTAGGTGGGAGTGATGATGAATGCCTGTAGTCTCAGCTATTTGGGAGGCTGAGGCAGGAGAATTACTTGAACTGGGAGGCGGAGGCTGCAGTGAGCTGAGATCACACCACTGCACTCCAACCTAGGCAACAGAGCAAGACTCCGTCTCAAAGAAAAAAAAAGCCAAATACTCATATCGAGCTGATCTTCAACAAAGAAAACAAAAACATAAAGTGGAGAAAGGATGCCCTATTCAACAAAATGATGCTGAAATAATTGGCAAGCTCCACATAGAAAAATAAACCTGGATTGTCATCTCTTACCTTATACAAAAATCAACTCAAGATGGATCAAAGACTTAAGTCTAAGACCTGAAACCATAAAAATTCTGGACCATACCATCAAAAAAACCCCTCCTAGACATTGACTTAGGCAAAGATATTATGACCAAACACTCAAAAGAAAATGCAAACGAAAAAAAAATGATAAATAGATGGGGCTTAATTAAACTAAAAAGCTTTTGCACATCAAAAGAAATAATCAGCAGAGCACACAGACAACTTACAGAATGGGAGAAAATATTTTTAACCTATGCATCCAACAAAGGACTAATATTTAGAATCTACCAGGAACTCAAACAAATCAACAAGAAAAAAAACAAATATCTCATCAAAAAGTGGGCTAAGGACATGAGTAGACAATTCTCAAAAGAAGATATACAAATGGCCAACAAACATATGAAAAAAAGCTCATCATCACCAATTATCAGGAAAATGCAAATCAAAATCACAGTGTGATACCACCTTACTCCTACAAGAAGGGCCATAATAATTAAAAAAAAAATGATGTTGGCATGGATGTGGTGAAAAGGGAACACTTTTACACCATTGGTGGGAAAGTAAACTAGTACAGCCACTATGGAAAACAGTATAGAGAGTCCTTAAATAACTAAACGTAGATCTACCATTTGATACAGCAATCCCACTACTGGGTATCTACTCAGAGGAAAAGAAGTCGTTATATAAAAAAGTCACTTGCATGTACATGTTTATAGAAGCACAATCGCAATTGCAAAAATATGGAACCAGCATAAATGCCCATCAACCAACGAGTGAATAAATAAAATGTGATACATATTTATACCATGGAATATTACTCAGCCATAAAAAGTAACAAAATAATGACATTTGCAGCAACCTGGTTGGTGCTGGAGATTATTATTCTAAGTGAAGTAACTGATGAATGAAAAACCAAACATCATATGTTCTCACTTTTAAGTGGGAGCTAAGCTATGAGAACACAAAGGCATAAGAATGATATAATGGACTCTGGGGACTTGAAAAGGAAGGTTGGGAGGTGGGTAAGGGACATACGACGACTCATTGGGTGCAGTGTACACTGCTCGGGTGACAGGTGCAAAAAAATCTCAGAAATCACCGCTAAAGAACTTATCCAAGTAACCAAACACCACCTGTTCCCCTGAAACTATTGAAATAATAAAAATAAGAAGGATGATTTTTCTCACTGCGTGAGTCAATGTCATTTAATGCAGCCATACATCAATGATGCAAGTTTTACTAGAACATTTTGGAAAACCTGGGGGGTGGGGCAGAGAAAACATGGCCCTACGCATTAGAAGATGGGGCTTCTAGTTCTCTACCACCATCATTGGGTCATCTTTCATGTTTCCTTATAATTGGTCTCAATTTTCTCATCTGTTGGAATGCATGGAGTTAAACTTCCCAAGAAATAGTATTTAGTTTTATCTTTTGGAGTTAAGAACAATTCTGAAGTTTGATCCAAGTTCAGTGGGAAAGAATGCCATGATAGATAGTGATGTCTGCCATGGGTGCAGAGCTGGAAATGGTGAGATGCATGTTAGTTATCTGTCATTCTTAGAAAATCTCTAGGAGCTCCCCCTCCCCGCAATTCTGACAGACTGTGACTGTATAATTTACCTAATCATCCAAGAACATGTTTGGCTTGCTTATTTGCTCGTGACTGATGGCAAAATATGAAACAAGACAATTTTGGTAAGTGACAGGCCAACAAGTCAGTTTTGTTCAACAAACACTCATCTAGCACTGTATTATGCCTGGCGCTGAGCTGGGAATGCAAAGAAGAATGGTAAGACTTAGTCCCTATCTTAGAGGAGCTTGCAGTTCTACGCAGTGTGTGTAGGGGGGTTGATGACAGAAACCTAAACAGATGTCACACAAGTTTCAATATGATGTAGTAAGTACTATGCTAGAGGTACATGTGGACTCCTGGGGGACCTCAGGGCACACACAGTCAAAGGATTCCTAGAGTCATCTACTGACCTGAGGGATTATGAACTTATCATTCTGGGAGTTATCAGAGATTCATAGGAGCTCACTATTTTAGGTTGAATTGTGTTCTTCAACAACTTATGTTGAAATCCTAATTCCCAGGACCTGTGAATGCAACCTTATTTGGAAATAGGATCTTTGCAACCCCTATTAGGTGTTGAATTGTGTCCCCCTCACTATCTGTCCCCACAAAAGACATAGAGTGTTAACCTCCGATAACTTGGAATGTGACTCTATTTGAAGGTAAGGTTTTTGCAGTGGTAAGTAGAGTAATAAAGTTAGAATCATGTCATCAGGGTAGGCTCTAAATTGATATGACTGGTGTCCTTATAAAAAGAAGAAATTTGAACACAGAGACAGACATGCATATAGGAAAGGTGATATAAAGAGATGAAGAAGATGACAGCCATCCATAAACCAAGGAGTGAGCCTGAAACCTTTCTTTCACAGCCCTTGGAAGGAACCAACCCTGCTGACCGCTTGATTTTGGATTTCTAGTCTCCAGAACTTCAAGGCAATAAATTTTTGTTGATTGAGTCACCCACTTAGTGGTATTTTGTTATGGCAGCCCTAGCAAACTAATAAACAGATGTACTTAAGTCAAAATGAGGTCATATTGAATTAGGGTAGGCCCTAATCCAATGACTTATGTCTTTATAAGAGAAGAAAATTTGGACACACAGAGACACATAAGGAAGAATGCCATGTAATAATGGAGGCAGAGGTTGGAATGATACTTCTACAGGACAAGGAATGCCCAGCACTGCCAGCAGCCGCCAACAGCTAAGAGACAGGCACTAACCGGACTCTCCCTTAAACCCATTAGAAGAAACCAATCTTGCCAATCCCTTGATTTCAGACTTGTAGCCTCTAGAACCATGAGAGACAAATACGAATTTTAAGGCACCCCCTTTATGGTTATTTATTATGGCAGCCCTAGGAAATGAGTGCACTGACCCTGTCTGTAACTTGCCCTCTCCTTCCACCCCATTCCAGCATGAATACCCTCTTGTTCCTCTTCTTTGGGAAATCTGCTCACAAAATAGATCATACAGGCTACAAAAATGAGCACCATGTTTATCAGATGAAAAAGTGAGAAGACTGTAACTTTACAATATTGGCCTGTGGTTTTCCCATGGTATTTTCCATAACCAAAACCTTCCTCCCCTTTGTGCCACATTTGGACAAGTGGGTGCCAGTTCTCATTGCTTTGGAAGAATGCACAAGTCATGTCTTGGTTCTGAGTCTACTGAGTAAAGTTGAAGAGGTCTTCTGATGGGAAGAGAGGACAAAGCAGTAACCTGTGTGGGCAAACAGCCAGAGGTTAATGAGGGCAGGGCCCTCTCAGTGCATGTCACCTGAGTGCCAGGCTATGGCACCAAGATCAGCCCTCTTCAGCCTATTCTAGTTTGTACAGGACCACTAAAGCTCTAATCAATCCAGGGAGATGGAGGAGAGAGAGAAACAGGCTTGACTGATATTGCTTCTATCACTGGCAGAATGGGATGTGTATGGGAGGACAGGGTGAGAAGCGGAACTAAGAATACAAATGAAGTTCAGTGTAGAGAGCCAAAAGTGGCATTGTTTTTAACTCTCCAAGGTTGAGCTCAGAGATATGTACCTGCTGCAAGAATGTGACTCTTTTCTTTCCCTCAAGGGGAAATAAGCTCAAATATGATTTGCATATTTGAGCTTTTATTTTTTGGTAAGTTTATTGAAGTATAACATATATGCAAATCGAAAGTATATAGCACAATTAACATTCACAAAGTAAACTTGCCTGTGCAACCAGCACCCACAGCAAAAGAACATTACTAGCACTGCAGAAATCTTAGTGCCCCCCAATCACTAATCCCCCCTAAATGGTAATCATCTCCTGACTTCCAACAGATTAGTTTTTATTGCTTTTAAGCCTCATACAAATGGAGTCAATCAAAGCATACTCTTTCATGTCTGGCTTCTTTTGCTTATCATGTTCGTGAAATTCATTTATGGCTTCGCACATAGCTATTGTTCATTTTATGGTTGTAGGTGTGTCATTATATGAATATGCTAGGATTTATCTACTCTATTCTAAGCAGGTATTTGGGCTATTTGCAGTGTTGGGCTACTGCATAGAATGCTGCCATTAACACTCTTGTACATGTCTTTTAGTGCACATGAATGGGCATTTCTGTTGGGGATAATGCTAGAAGCGGAATTGCTAGGTCTTACAGCACATATAAGGTTCAGTTTTAGCAGACACTGCCAAACATTTTTCCAAACTAGCTGTACCATTTACACTCCCACCAGCAGTGCCTGAGGGCGCCAGTCTCTCTACATTCTTCCCAACATTTGGCATTGATTGTCTTTCTTTCTGGCCACTCTAATTTTTGTTAGGATCTTAGTCATCATGTTTCTAGGGTGAACACAAACAATGAGGAGTTAATTTCAAGATTCTGCAAGGCTTTTACTAAGTAATTTCCTATTTTGGGTAGCCCAATCTCCTCCTCCTCTTTGTCTTTCTTGGCCCATTTGTGTTGCTATAAAGGAAACTGAGCAATTTATGAAGAAATGAGGTTTACTTGGCTTATGGTTCTGCAGGTTGTACAAGAAGCATGGTGCAGGTATCTGCTTCTGGTAAGGACTTCAGACTGCTTCCACTAATGGTAGAAGGTGAAGGGGAGCAGACATCACATGCAGAGAGAGGAGAAGAGAGGGGAGGAGTGTCTGGCTCATTTCAACAACCAGTTCTCATGGTAACTAACAGTGATCACTTACTCAGTCCCATGAGAATGGCACCAAGGCACTCATGAGGGATTAGACCCCGTGACCCAAACACCTCCCACCAGGCACCATATCCAACATTAAGGATCAGATTTCAACATGAGTTTTGGAGGGCACAAATATCCAAACTATATAACCCTCTTCTAGAGAATTTTAGAAACAGGTAAGACTATGTTCTTTACCATTATAGAATATTGCAGCTGAAGAGGAGCCCTTCAAAATCATCTCTCCTACCTCCGCATTATACACACCAGAAAACTAATCAAGCAAGGGAAAGCGAGCTCTGAAGAATCTTCCCACCAGCTACTGCCTGAGACGGGACTGGGACTCAGATGCCCATGATGAGTCTACTGCTTTATCTGCCTCCTTGTGCTATTTCTGCACTATAACTTCCAAATTTCACTGCCAAATCCAACAATAGAGAGTATTCTTTGGACAGTGTGGTAAGTACATCTCAGCCTATGTCTGGACTGCTCACTTACCTGTGAAGCCTGTCCCTTTGGGTGGTAAGGACATTGAGGGTGAGGTTTCTAGACAGAGTGAAGGAGCTGCACTTCCCAGTTTTGTAGTCTGCCTGCAGCTTCAGGTAAAAGGTGCATCTCAGAGCTTCCACAAATCTCCCTAAATTTCGTTTCTTACCAGCCTTGGCATCTGTCCTCAAACTCTGTTGTCCTAGTTCCCAGACAAAGCCATGGCATTACACTGGGGTAGAATGTGGTGATTTATGCTTTTTCTTTCTCTCTCTCACTCTCTCTTTCTGTTTATGCATCTTTTTATGTGAATAAACTGGTCTAGTCACTTTTTCCTATGTAAGGGTAATATCAACACTTACGGAGTGGTTACTATGTGCTAGGCATTGTATTATTCATTGCTTACAATAGCCCTTTGAGGCTGGTATCATTTTATCCACATTTTCCAGACAGAGGATAGGAACCTTTGAGAAGCCATCTTGTCCATATCCACTGTGAAGTGACTGAGCCAGGACATGAACCCAAGAGATCAAGATCACACTCTCAACCATGACTCTGCAGCCTCCGTTACTAGGAACTATTATCATGGGATTGAGCAGGGAGAAAGTGCTAGCTCAGGACATGCCTTTCTTTAAGAAGGCCATAGAAAGGAAAATCTGAAGCTTTCAAAGCAGATGTGTTTTCATTCAGGAGGAATGCAGTTCAAAACCAGAGCTCCACAGGGATCACTTAAGTGTTTGTTTTCACAGAATTTACTACTTGACTTTGGGGCTTGGCAGAGTCAGAGAAACTCAACCAGAGTGTTAGGGAACTTCTAACCTACAGTAATCATTGGGAAATCAGGATAAAACATCTCTGATTTGGAAGAGAGCCAGAGATCCATTCTGTAATTGTAGATTTGGTAGCTGCTTTACAGGCAGGAATAGCTACAGGTGTACAAGGTAGTAGGGAAAGGAAATTTGAGTTGCATAGGGAAAATTCAAGAGGGCATCCTTTACAAAAATGGAGGTACACCTGCCATTCTTTTCCTGGGAGCAGAGAGGAGCCTATGATAGAGTTAAAGTGGGAGATTCAAAAGGAAGAAGTCAAATGTACATCTGGCTCTGATGGTAGACTACAGAAATAGTCAGATCAACTTACATTAAGGAGAAGCATGCTTAGAAAACAGGGTCAAGAACCTATAGAAATTCATGTGGATCTTAACTGAGGGTAGAGGTCAGTGCTGAAAATTTGGATTTTAAACATCTGAATTGTGCTTCCCACAGTTTCTCTCATGTCACTGTCCCCATGTTTCTGCCTAAAACCTTCCAATGGTTTCCCATTGCTCTTAGAATACAGCTCAAACTCAATATCATGACTGATCTGGCTCCCATCTGCTTTCTCAGCTTTTCTTCTTTCTCTCCCCTTTATTTGTCCAAACATATTGGTCTTGTTTCTGTTCCTTCAGCATAGGAGGCTCTCTTCTGACTCAAGCCCTTTACATTCACTAGCTCCTCTCCATGGAATGCTCTTTTCTGGTTCTTTGCAGGACTGATTCCTAGTCTTTCCAGTCTCAGCTCCTAGGGCACCTCCTTAGAGAGCCTCACATTTATCAGGTGATCCTGCTTCCTTCATATGATTTATCATAATCTCTGGTCACCTTTTTTTATGTATTTCTTTGCTTTTTTTTTTTTTTTTGATACGGAGTCTCACTGTCACCCAGGCTGGAGTGCAGTGGTGCGATCTTGGCTCTGCCTCCAGGGTTCAAGCAATTCTTTTGGCTCAGCTTTCTGAGTAGCTGGGATTATAGACACATGCCACCACACCCAGATAATTTTTGTATTTTTTAGTAGAGATGGGGTTTAACATGTTGGCCAGGCTGGTCTCGAACTACCAACCTCAGGTGATCCACCCACCTCAGCCTCTCAAAGTGCTGGGATTACAGGTGTGAGCCACTGTGCTTGGCCTTCTCTTTATTTACTACTTGCCTCCACTGACTAGATTTCAAGTTCCAAGAAAAAATAAGTGCGTGCATGTATGTGTGTATGTGTGTGTGTGTGTGTGTGTGTGTGTTTGTGTGTGTGTGTGTGTGTTTAGCTCAGTATCATCAGCACCTAGAACAGTGCTAGGGATTTCTGGACATTTGACATAACTTTGTTGAATTAATGAATGAACTGCTGGTAGAACCAGAAATCTCACTAACCATGAAAGGCATATTCAGATTTCTAGCTTCTACTAATGAACACTAATTTTCAAATGAAATAGTATCAGTCATTCTTTGAAAATCAGTGTAAGTCTTCTCTAATGGCCAGGAGTACCACAAGTCACAGATATAAAGCTATCAAATAGAAGATCTTAAATGCAGACCATAAAATTGATTTCTGAATGACAGTTTAAAAAGCTTTGTGGGCCTACTCCCTAGTGAAACTGGTGAAAATTATTTAAAGCAAACATTTAAAGCCTCTGAAAATGGCCCTAAGGACATATAACAAATGAAGAAACATCTATTCAAGACAATCTATGAAAATTCAATAAGAAAAGTGAACCCAGTATTGATATTTGAACCAAGACTACTTCCTTTATCCTCTCTTCCAATTCAGTGAGGTGGAAATTCTACTCCAGACTGGTGCAGTCAATACACAAGGCACTCTCTACCCCCAGCTCCCTGTCCAGGGCTTTATTCCTGGGAGAAACAAGATATCAGCATTTCTCATTCTGTCCCCAGTTACCTATCACTAAGCGTAAGTCCCAAGGTAGTGTGATCAAGGAGTTGGGAAGCTCCCTTGTTCTACCCATTTCCCACTCATGAAATGAGGGTCTAGCTTGTACACAATGTGCTGAGAATACTAGAGCCCTGATTGCTCCTGCTTTGGGCTGTAAGTTGGAGATTCCATGCCAGAAGAAGCAAGTAAGAAGACTTTAGTTTACTGGACTCCCTTCACTGAATGCTCAGCTCCTAAAGTTTCTCCACTACCAGCTCCAGAGCTCTGGTTCAGAAACTGCCTGGGGTAGAAACAAGCCACACTACAGATAGCTGCTTCTGTCTTCCCAAAAAAATCAACTTTGCTTCCCACAGAGTGTGAAGAAATTGAGATCTACGGGTGCTCTCAAAATCAATGGAGGTAGGTGTGAAAAATTATTTGAAGAAATACTGACTGAAAATGCCTCCGTTTTATTGAAAAATACTAACCTACACATCTGGGAAGTTCAAAGAACTCCAAGTAAGATATATACAAAGAGATCCACAAACAGATAAATCATGGTGAAAATGCAGAAAGTCAAAGACAAGGCAATAATCTCAAAAGTAGCAAGAGAAAAACAACTCCTTTCTTACAAGGGAATCACAATAAAATTAAAAGCTAACTTCTTAGCAGAAACAATGGAAACCAGAAGGCAAGGGGATAACATATTTGAAGTGCTCAAAGGAAAGAACTGTCAACCAAAGTTTCTACATTTAACAAAACCAACTTTCAGTAATGAAGGCAGAAGAAAGACATTCCCACATAAATAAATACTGAGAGAAATGTGTTGCTAGCTGACCCACCTTATGCAAAAGGAAGCTCTCTCCACCAAAGGAAGTTATTCAGGCTGAAAGCAAGTGACTCCATGTGTTAATTCAAATACACTTCAAATACACCACACACACACACACACACACACACACACACACACTAGAACTGATAAAGGTTATGTAATTATAAAAGACAGTATAAATGCATATTTTCTCTTTTCATCTCTTAACTGATGCAATGTACAAATAATATGTATATAAGATATTATTGGGTCTATAACATAGAGAAATGTGATATATTTGTAATATGTTTGTCAATACAGCACAAAGGAGATGAGTGGCAATGTAGCTGTATCGGGCAAAAGAAATGACTACAGATGGTAAAACAGTAATTATAACAATGTAGTGTGGGATTTCTAACATTAAGATGCAATATAAACAAAAATGATGTCACAAAAAGAGAATTCAAGCTATATATGTACAAAAACATTTCTATGTGTCACTATAAGCTAGCATAACTCTGAATCTGATTGCTGTAAGTTAAAATGTATATGGTATATCCTAGGGTATTCACTTTGGAAAAAACTCAAAAAATAGTAAAAAAACAATTAAAGGAATTTAAATGCTTAATTAAAATTATTCACTCAATGCAAAGGAAGTAGTGAAGGAAGACTAGAAAGACAAATACACACATACACACACACACACACACACACACACAAGGCACATAGAAAATAAAAAGTAAAATGCCAGACATAAATCCAATTATGTCAATTATATCAGTAAGACTGTAAATTTATTAAACAATCTTTCAAAAGGCAAAGATTGTTAGATGAATAAAAAACAAAATCCAAGTATGGGCTATCTATAGGAGGCACATTATAGATTCAAAGATACAAAAAAATCAAAAGAAAGAGAAAGGAAAGTGTCTGTTCATATCCTTTGCCCACTTTTGGATGAATTTGTTTGTTTTTTTTCTTGTAAATCTGTTTTCTTTGTAGTTTCTGGATATTAGCCCTTTGTCAGATGGGTAGATTGCAAATTTTTTGCCCATTCTGTTGGCTGCTGGTTCACTCTAATGATTGTTTCTTTTGCTATACAGAAACTCTGGAGTTTAATTAGGTCCCATTTGTCTACTTTGACATTTTTTGCCTATGCTTTTGGTGTTTTGGTCATGAAGTCCTTGCCTATGCCTTTTCAAAAGAAGACATATATGAAGCCTACAAACATATGAAAAAAAATGCTCATCACTGAGTATTAGAGAAATGCACATCAAAACCACATTGAGATACCACCTCACGCCAGTTAGAATGGTCATCATTAAAAAATCTGGAGACAACAGACACTGGGGAGGATGTGGAGAAATAGGCACACTCTTACACAGTTGGTGGGAGTGAGTGTAAATTAGTTCAACCATTGTGGAAGACAATGTGGTGCTTCCTCAAGGACCTAGAAATTCCATTTGATCCAGCAATCCCATTACTGGGTATATACCCAAAGGATTATAAATCATTCTGTTATAAAGACACATGCACACATATGTTCATAGCAGCACTGTTTGCAATAGCAAAGACTTGGAACCAACCCAAATGCTCATGGATGATAGACTGGACAAGGAAAATGTGGCACATATACACCATGGAATACTATGCAGCCATAAAAAATGATGAGTTTGTGTCCTTTGCAGGGACATGGATGAATCTGGACACCATAATTCTCAGCAAACTTACACAAGAACAGAAAATCAAACACCACGTGTTCTCACTCATAGGCAGGTGTTGAACAATGAGAACACATGGACACAGGGAGGGAAGCATCACACACTGGGGTCTGTTGGAGGGACCAAGGGAGGGACAGCAGTGGGGTAGGGAGGTCAGGGAGGGATAACATGGGGAGAAATGCCTAATGTAGGTGACAGGGAGATGGAGGCAGCAAACCACATTGCCATGTGTGTACCTATGCAACAATACTGCATGATCTGCACATGTACCTAGAACCTAAAGTACAATTTAAAAAATAAAATTAAAATAAAAATTAAAAAAAAAGAAAGAAAAAGAATGGAAAAAATGTACTATGCAAACAACAACCACAAGAAAGCTGAAGTAGCTATACAAATATCAGACAAATTAGACTCTAAAATGAGAAATGTTACTAAAGAAAAAGAGAAATATTTTATAATGATAAATGGGTCAATCCTTCAGGCAAATATGTAAGTCATAAGCATATATGCACCTAGTTATACAGCACCAAATACATGAAGCAAAAACTGACAAAAAAGAGAAATAGATAATCCAATAATAATAGTTGGAAACTTTAATATCTCATTTTAATAATAGGTAGAACTCTAGTCAGAAAATCAACAGCAAACAGGAGTCTCCTAACAATATTACAAACCAACTAGACTTAATAGACATCTACAGAATATTCTACCCCAAAAAACAGAATATGCATTATTCTCAAGTATATAAAGAATGTGCTCGAAGATAGATCACATGCCATGTGAAATTAGAAATTAATAATGGAAAAAAATTGGGAAACTCACAGATAGGTGGAAATTTAAAAAATACACTCCTATATGACCAGTGGATTAAAAAAGAAGCAAAAGGAAAATCAGAAAATACTTCAAGACAAATGAAATTAAGACAAAACATATTAAAAGTTATGGGATGCAGCTAAAGCAATGTTCAGAGGGGAATTCATAGTTGTAAATGCCTATGTTAAGACTTGAGAAGAAAAATCTTAACTCAATAACCTATTCTTTTACTTTAAGACACTAAGTACAAATTAAACCTACAGAAAACAGAAGAAAGATAATACTAAAAATTAGAGTGGAAATTAATAAAATAGAGCATAGAAAACCAATAGAGAAAGGGTAATGATGCCAATCTAATTGTTTTGAAATGTCAACCAAACTGACAAACTTTTAACTAGGTTGACCAAGAAAAAAAGAAGACTCAGGTACTAGAATTAGAAATGAGAGGATATCAAGACTGACCTTAGAGAAACAAAAAGGATTATAAACAAATATTATAAATCATTATATGTCAATAAGTTAGAAACTTAGATTAAATAGGTAAATTTCTGGAAAGACTGAAATAACTGAAACTTACTCAAGAATTAGACAATCTGACTCGACCTATAATAATAAGTAAAAAGATCAAATTAATAATAAAAATAATAAAACCTACCCACAAAGTTAAGCCCAGGTCCAGGTGGCTTTACTACTGAATTCTACCAAACATTTAAAGAGTAATTAATACAGTTTCTTTAGAAATCTTCAAAAAATTTAAATATTTTCTAGAAATTCAAATATTTATTTAATGATTTTAAAGAAAACAGTCAGTATTACCCTAATATCAAAGCCATACAAAGACATCACAAGAAAACATGATGAATATCTCTCATGAATAGGGGTATAAAATTCTCAACTAAATACTAGCAAACTGAATCTAATAACATAAAATTCAGGAAATCTAATCTTACAGTCAAAACAAGAAAAATTTCTATTTTCAATGCAGTTCTGCCTCTATTTCTGATTCACAAATACGCTTCCTGAGGAAGTAGGCCTCTTCTGTAAGTATACATCTCATGCCAGTGTGATGCAGCTTGAGAAGTCAGCTGCATGGAGAGAAGCTGGTAGAAATAAAAATTTTCCTGAAAAATTCAGAGAAAACAACAATTAGAACATACATATCATTTTGCACAATGGCCCTTGGCCTCAGGAAATTATAGAGAAAGAACATAGATGATGTGGAGAAAAAGAATATGAAGAAAATTAATTTTTGTTGGTTTTTCAGACTTTCTTGGAAGAAACAGTATTTCTTTCCTCATATGCATACATGTTGAGAATTCCTAGGAGGCCTCAAGCACTCCATCAGTAATTTACAATTGTCAAGCCACAATTTGTAGAGACTCACAACTTTAAACTAAAAGGAATTCCTAGACAAAAGTTATAATAATTAGCTCTCATATTTGTGTTGTTTCAGTTAGGATGCTTTTGTCCATAAATACTAGAATACCAGATGAACAGTGGCTGAGACAATAAAGTCATTTATTATCTCACCTAGCAAGGACCCTGCAGGTAGGCAGTTCCTGGGCTAGTTCATTAGCTCAACAATGTCACTAAAGATTTAACATATTTCTGCTTATGCAATCATCCTTAACTGTTGGTGCTGTGTTCATGTTCATTGACTTGTTACACAAAATGGAAGCTTCAGCCCTAGACATCACATTTGTGTTCAAGGCAGGAAAAAAGACGAGATAGCACCAACAAACTCTTCATTCACTCGTATCTTTCATTAAAAAAACACATTATTGCCCCCAAAGACTCTCGGCAGACTTTTGCATATATAGTTGACCCTTGAACAACATGGGGGTGAGAGGCACTAATCTACATGCAGTTGAAAATTTGTGTATAACCTTCAACTCCCTCAAAACTTAACTGCAAATAACCCACTGTTCACCAGAAGTATTACCAATAACATAGTTGCTTAACATATATTTTGTATGTTACAAGTATTATATACCATATTCTTACAATAAAATAAGCAAGAGAAAAATAAAATGTCATTAAGAAAATCATATGAGAAAATGTATTTACTATTCATTAAGTGGAAGTGGATCATTATTTAGTTCTTCATCCTCATCATTGTGATGTTGAATATGCCAAGCAGGAGGACGAAGAAGAAGGTTGGTTTGCTGTCTCTGGGGGCAGAGCAGAAGAAAATCCATGTATAAATGGACAAACACAGTTCAAACTTGTGCTGTTCAAAGGTCAACTGTACACAACTAGACTGAACTGGGTCTCACAGTTTTACAAGTAAAGCCGGAGACAAAGCTGATTAGTGAAAGTGAAAGACTGCCAAATTTGGCTTAAAACAACCATGATCTAGTTCTTCAAGCGGTAAAAAGTACTTCCTTGAACAAAATTAGGATTCTGCTAGTAGGGAGAAAGTTGAAAATGGCTGTTGGGTGGGCTTCTCACTGTGTCTGCCACAAACGTCATGTAATGTTCTTTTCCCTGACCTATTTTCCCTTCCATCCAATCCCATTCTTAGAGCCACCCAAGGAATCATATGTTCTGTGTGTTACAAATAAGTAAAGTTAGACCCTAGTAATTCAGTGGCTCAGAGTGCTCTACGAAACTTTCTAAAATGCTTCTCAGAATGAACTTTTAATTCTGTAGTTAAATTCTTTTGAGGAAATGTTATGTTTAAAACATACAGCACTTGAGCATCTCTTATAAGACAAGAGGTGTGCTAGATGCCTTAGATGTATTATCTAACTTAGTCCTTTCAGGAAGCAGATGACATAGGTCCTGTTATGATGATCTTGTTTATGTAGATAAGCAACCCAAGCTTTTGACAGGTTAAATAACTTTTTCAATGAAATACAGATGGCAGCAGTGGCTCATGTGGAGTGGTGGCTGCCATGACACCACCTACAGTTGGGGAGGTGCAGCTCCACAAAGCCGTCAGGAGCTCAGAACAGGCAGAATTTCCACCCAATTCCAAGTTGGCAGGGTAGGAGCCTCAGGTTCCCTGAGTGCAGCTGCGGCTGCCCAGCCATGACTCCAGACCCAGGCATCTTTGCGCTCTTGAGGGCCAGGAGCAGGCAGGAGCTTCATCCTTCCAGGTGCAGCTCCAGCTGGCCACACTGTGGCTGCAGACCCAGGCATTTCTGGACTTTCACTGGCCCAGAAAGGCACACCCTGTCCCTTGGTCCCTGCAGTCTTGGAAGCCTGCTCCCACTGCCTGGTCTCTCCCAACTCCTGGCATCAGCTCCAATCTTGGAGCAAAGCTGAGGTCAAGTTCGAATACTGTTGCACTGGGTGTGCACACACTTGGGGCAACACTGACTCTAGACTTTGGGTGCCAATGAGCATGGGAGGGAGGCTGGTGGGGGGAGCGTGCTGAGGGCAGCTTGGCACTGGCCTGCAGGTACTCCTCAGCACGAACTGCCTGAGCGCCATGAACAGCCACAGAAGGCAGACAGGCTCCAGGGCAGAAAGGGGTGAGTCCCCAGTGAAGCCCTACTTTCAAGCCCAAGAAGGCCTAAAGCCTGGGGCCAGGCTGCCAGTCCTGTGGACCAGAGTGGGAACTTATGGTGCTTTTTTTCAGGCCCGCCCATGGCCGCCCATGGACCAATCAGCACACACTTCCTTCCCTCTGAAGCTCATAAAAACCCAGACTCAGGGAGATGACAGGATGACCAGCTGTGAAAAACAGCTGCCTACTCCAGGGTCTCCTCTCTGCTGACAGCTGAATGCTCAATAGGGTGACCTGCCTGTGGAAAGGAGCTACCCACTCCAGGGTCTTCTTTCTGCTGAGAGCTAAATACTCATCAGGACACACCCTGCCTGTGGAGCGGAGCTACCCACTGCAAATCTCCTCTGAGCTGTTCTTTGCTCAGTAAGCACCTTTTCGCCTTGTCACCCTCCACTTGTCTTCGTACTTCATTCTTCCTGGATGTAGGACAAGAACTCAGGACCCAAAGAATGGCAGGGCGAAAAGAGTTGTATCACAAACAGGGCTGAAACATGTTCCTTGCTCACTAGGTTGCAGGTGGCAAGAATGAGAGAAGAAGGAGGAGAGAATCTGTGACCCTTCGGGGAGCCTAGACCTAGGAGCTCTTCAAGCCAAGGCTGTGACATCCTCTTTGGGTCTCTGCAGTTCCTGGTGTCTCCAAGTTTCTGGGGGTCACTGCATTACCCGGTGCCAGTGGTGGAAGCTGCTTGCTGAACGCCTGGTTTAGCCACAGCCTATCAGGGAGCTGGTGCCCTCGCCAGCACCTAGAGCTGCCTGCCCCAGTTCAGTCAGCATGCCTGGCTGTGTGCAGTGGCCAGACTCCATGCTTGCTGGCTCACACACGCCTCACTATTCCATTTACCCTTGGCAGGCATAGGATCCAGGCCAGTAGTGCAAGCCAAGCACAGCCTGCCAGGCTAAGTGGGCGGAATAAGCCCAGTGGGCACAAGAAAATCTCAGGCAAACGTGTCACTGGCTACAGAGGTTTCCAACCGGAAAGCATCACCCCAAGGATCCCATGACAATACCACTGGTCAGTGGTAAAATCATAACACGGATCAAGGGAATCTCTCTGCAAAGCCGACATTCTTTATCAAAGAGTGCTGCAAAAAGATCGCCTTGTCTCAGGACTTCTCAAAGCCTGTTCCACTGCATTTTGTTTTAGACAATACCTTTTACTATACTAAAATGTATTATCTAAAATAAAATGCACTGGAATCTCCAAGAGAAGGATCTAAATGATTAATGAGAGAACTCTATTCACAGAATGTCTAGGAGGACTTTGAAGGACTAGTGTCCTGAGTAACACACTTCTGAAAACACTGGTGCAGTGAACAAAATGTTCAACTATGAATTAGGAAACAGGAGTTTCCATTGTCATTTACCAACCCAGCAAACCTTTCCCTGGTAGCTCATTCCTATTTGTCTCTCAAAACTTCAATATTGCATTTCAGCACTTCTTCTCTAGATACCTTTTCTGGATCTCTAGGTCCGATTTTAGTGCCTTCTGTGATTTCATATTGCTCCATGTAGTCGTTCCCACCAAGGGACAATTTTGCCCCCTCCCAAGGGGACATTTGGCAATGTATGGGGATATAGTTGATTGTAATAACTGACATGGAAGATAGTGTGCTATTGGCATTTAAGGAGCAGAGGCCGAGGATATTCTGAACATGCTACAATACGTAGGACAATGCCCTCACCCCACCCCAAGCCCACAGCAAAGAATTACTCAATCAAAAATGCCCAGAGTGCATTTTGAAAGACCCTTCTCTATAGCACTTTTCACACTGCCTGAATCTTGTATATTCTTGTGTGTGTTGGTCCCTCTTTCAATTGTCAACTTCTCGACTAGAGATCAGGACTTCTTAGAATTTACTGCGCACAAACAGGTCTCAATATTTCCTGTTGAAGGAGAGGAGTTAGTGATAGATTGTAGTAGGTGCATGTGGAGGTGTCTACCTACCCCATAGCCCCCTTCTTGAGCTCTACCACACATTACATTGGTGGGCTCTGGCAGCCGTGGTTGTTACACAACTCATTTCTTTGTCCTAGTCATTGGAACAGAGTAGACACTGATCCTCACCTCAGTCCATTACCTTTTCACCACAAGGAATTTAGAATACTCAGAGGCACTAGTTAGTCTCCAGAGATTGAGGACTACAGAACAGCATCTTTGGCATTGTGAGTGATAAAATCTAGTCAAAGGATGAATCTATTGCAAATAGGTGCAGACACAAGAGAATTAGTAGGCTGGTGCAAAAGTAATTGCAGTTTTGCCATTACTGTCAATGGCAAAAACCACAATTACTTTTGCACCAACGTAATAGCATGCTACAAATAGTAATATTGGTTTTCAGTGGCTTTCCACTGAAAAGCCATTGCTGGTTCCACTAAGCCCATGTGTTCTTGCCTGGGGTTTCATTTCTTTTTTCTTTTCTTTTCTTTATTTATTTTGCTTTTTGAGACGGAGTTTCGCTCCTGTTGCCCAGGCTGGAGTGCAATGGCATGATCTTGGCTCACTGCAAACTCTGCCTCCCAGGTTGAAGCCATTGTCCTGCCTTAGCCTCCCGAGTAGCTGGGATTACAGGCAGGCACCACCACCCCTGGCTAATTTTGCATTTTTAGTAAAGATGGGGTTCCTCCATGTTGGTCAGGCAGGCCTTGAACTCGCAACCTCAGGTGATCCGCCCGCCTTGGCCTCCCAAAGTGCTGGGATTACAGGCGTGAGCCACCACACCCAGCTCTCGTTTCTTTGCTCCCTTCTTTTTTATTTCGGTCTGAGTGAGTTTCTGTTTACACAGAACCAGAGTCTTGATTAAGATACAAGTTGGAAAACATAGCCCAATATTCTAAACTTTAATGTAAGATTCTTCCTTCTCCCAAAACATGAACGTTTGAAGGAGAAAAGAAATGTCAGAGGGTCTATGAAGTGGACCTAGAAGTCACCTCTATCATACCATTTTTGGTATTCTACAAAGGGTAGCTGGAAAGACCATTCCTATTTTTAGATGAATACCCAGAAAGGGTGACTAAGGCCTGGGGGGCTTGCTTTGGACTCTAAACTATATAATGTTGCAGAGGCATAAATTCTCCTCTGTAAATGAAAGGCATTACAATCTACTTTAGTTTCAATACATCAAAAGAGGCTCATGGAGACAATTATTTGCTGAAGGCCACATGACCTTGTTGGACCTGACATTTATTTTGTCTTCCTTTGAAAACAGTTAAAATTGCACAATTGATATTTTGCACCTCTAATCTTTTGCTTCTTGATGACTACCACAAAGAAATAATAATAATAGATTAAATCTGGCTATTGACTTGAAATAGACTTTGTATTCTTCCCCCCCAAAGGAAAACAAACAGAAAACCGGCTGTACAATGTTTCAGGGATACGACCACACAAATGTGATGTGTTCCTGATCACCTCTAGCTGTGATGGCCTGGAGAAGCAAAGAAACAGCCGCCACAGTTGTTGGTCCAAGCCCAGCCATCTTCAAGTTCAAGTTCTTTGCCTGGCTCCAAGTTTGGCTTGAGGACAGATTCTGTCAATGGTGTGTTTTCTAGTACAAGGCTGGCTATTTTCCTGAAGTGGATCTACCCTCTGTTTGTTCCTTGACCTCTTCCCACAAATCTGGGAGAGTTTTCTAGAGAAATAGCTGTTATGTTCACCCACCTATTTTGTCCTTGGTTTACCCAGCATAAGTGCCAAGGAACATTTACACGATGAATTAAGACCCTCTGAGATCATCACTGCTCTTCTCCATGGCAGGCTGTATTTGCAAGAGTTTGACTCCACTCTCATCAACACCAGCCATTTGTCCTTTTCTTTAACTATAAAAATTTCACTTACACTTTTTTTCCCCCTTTCTGGGGCCTACTCATTATTGTTTCCAGAACACAAAATAATATTTCCCTAATCTGTTTTTTTTTTTTTTTGGTGACCCCCAGTTCCAAACATCTTTATTCTTGATGCTAGTTGATTTTTTTTAAATCTTGTTTTTTAGAGCCTTGATTTTAGGCTATAGCTTTTCACTGATGCAGCCTCTGACACAAGAGACTGTTTTCTGCTTCCTAAAGCTCCGGTGTCAGGCTTAGATGTGGAATAAAAATTTAAAGCATCTTATTAACTTGGTAGTCAAACAATAATCTCAGATTCAAAAATTTTCTACCTGCATGAAAGGATTTTTTTGTATATTGATTTTTAAAAAATAGACAAAAAATAAGCTGATTCCTTGGATGTAAGGGCAATAATCAGAGTCAGGATCCCTTTGACTCTCTGGAGACAAATCCCATGCTAGCTCACTCACATTTTTTTCCCCAGAAGCCTGTATTAGAATGTAGAAAGCAGCAGGGGTGGGGGGAAGAAGAGTCTGTAATTTTAATGGGACTGCAAAGACCACTTTGAAATATTGAACACCTCCACGAGAATGAATATAATAGCTTCCACCTGATGTCATAGTCACTGTTCTCTTTAAGGATCCAAGTATGTAGGCGAGTTTTCTTGATGTGGAATGTGACTGGGTCCTTCAGGATACTGCAGGATGTCATTTGCACGTCTCAGATGACTCCCTGCTCTACGACTCTTCTATGAGCTGGGGCTTTGATTTCAGTGTTCCTTCTCTAAAGCCACGGCCGTGGCGGCCAGGCAGTGACTCAAGCAGATGGCTGATGGTGACGAGCCTACTCTGATTGGTAATAAAAATACCAGAAGCTAAACTGCATGTGTACAAATACGTGAGGCTATTGCTGATTCCTTTGTATCTTTAGATTCTATTTTGAGAACGGGTTGATCTTTTCCATGCAGAACCCTCACAGAATGAGCCATCGCATCAGGTGTATTTGAAGCGTCTATTGCCATTTGTGAAAGTCAGGATTTTTTTTTTTAATTAGGCTTCAAAACCACACTCTAAACCTCTAAGGTTTCTAGCAGACTGCCTGTGATTTGGGGGTGGGGAAAGGAAGTTCAGTCTTTACAGAAACCATCAGAGGTACTCGCAAACTGAAAGACTGATTTAAATTGTGTTGTTTCTCTCTTCCCTTAAGAGATGTTGCTAATGAACCCCCAAAATGGGAAAATGTAGAATTGGAGGCAGAGGTAGGAGTGAGGGCAGAATCTCAACACTGAGTAATCCACTCCCTAGGTAATGAGTCCAGGAATGGATGAGAGTCAATTCTGAACTAGGCAGTCTCTGTGGTTGCTTTGCTTGGTTTATTACATTGCTTCTCAAACCTTTGCACATCAGAATCGCCTGGCGAGCTTTTATAAAATTACAATTTCTGGGCTCCACCCTCAGAGGTTCTGATTTAGCACATTTAAGCTGGTGTCAGGAAGTTTGTATTTTTGAACAAGAACCTTGGTGAGTCTAACCTGCTACTACGGCATTAAAATGCGATATTAGTAAGTCTGAAAGTCTCAGCTCCAATTGCAACTCCAAGTCAGCTAATTGCTCATTCTGCGGCCTCTATCTGCCAATCACGAGCTTCTCTGAGAGGCTCAGTCCTCATCTGTAGAATGGGGATTATAATTCCTGCCTTCCTTACCTCATTGGGTTATGAGGACCAAATGAGAAATAACTTTGTAAAACATTACATGTTAGAAGTCGCAATATTTTTTATAGAGAAGCTGTATTTTTATTCCCTTGGATGTAATGATGGCACACTCACACTCAGAATCCCCAGGCCCAAATACCTTCATTCAATAAATCAAAGGACATCTGCTGTATTGCAAAGGCTGGTTCCCTGAACACAGTCATTGTGGCTTGGAAGGCAGTGGTTTTCAGAATCACCAGCTGCATATGGGAAATGGGAAAACACTGGGTCTCCTTCCTGAATCAGAATCTCCGTAGGTGGGTGGGAATTTGCCATTGTATTAATGCCAGAGATCATTCTTAATATATTAAAAGTGAAGGAGTCACTGGGCATGGTAGTCACAAAGGATGGGGGTCTCAGAGTTGAACGTGAGCTTGAAGGCCTCTTTCCTACTTCTTTTGGCCCTGAAAAAAAAAAATGTCTTGGTGCCCGATTCTCTCCTTTCACACTCCCTCCTCTACCCGTCTTTCTCCTCTAGCCTATATACTCTTTTTGTCTCCTCTCTGCCTTGTTCAGCCACATACTCCTGAAGCCTTTGCCCTCTGGTCACCTTCCTCTATCAGAACTCATTTCCTTCCTGCCAGGGCTCAAGCTGACTTTCCCCAACCAACTTCAGATGAAGGGGTCAGTTACAGGTTCTAGCACTCTCAGGTCTCAGCTTTTGTTTTTAAGCAGATCTTTTATCATTTTATGAAGGCATTCCTAGAGAAATTCCAATAAAAGAATATCCACCTGTCCCAGGTCAGTGAAGAATATACTGTGGGACAAGGGCCCCATCCTCCAGCCTGTGGAGCCATCACAAGCCAGGCCAGGATGTCCTCATGCCTGACAGCCTGATTCCCAAATGGCCAATTCCTGGACTCCTTCATCCTCTATCCTCTCCTACACTCCTCTGCTTTCCAAAGCAAGCGAACAGGGTGTTTCCTTTCTGCATAGAAAAAGCCTCCTTCCCCTGACCTCTCTTCATCCTATTACCCAGCCCCAGATCTGAGATCTCGACCTAGATTTCCTAATGCCTCCAGTTACATTTTCCAGGGAGCTGGAAGCTTCCCTCCTGGGGAGGGCCTGGCCCACGGAGCCCTATTCTTCTGTTTGCTGATTTCTGCTGTGACATTCAGCTCATAATGCTAGAATTCTCAAGGCTGATGCTTCCCTAAAGAAATATTAATAAGAGCCCATTCCACGAGTTTTTTGTTCTATAAAGGGAGTTGTCTTCAGCCAACTTTAAAGATTGGTTTTGCTTGGTTTGAGGAATGGTTTT
The DNA here is from genome assembly GCF_009761245.1 of Sapajus apella. Lineage (NCBI taxonomy): Eukaryota > Metazoa > Chordata > Mammalia > Primates > Cebidae > Sapajus > Sapajus apella. The sequence continues at coordinate 492,432 of NW_022437050.1, read as the reverse complement.
TTAAAACTTCTTTCTTTTAAATTGAGAGGAAGAATAAAATAGACTAGAAGGTAAAAAGATAAAGACGGAAGGTAGAGTTGAGAAAAAGACTAATATTTTAGCAGTCCCCAGTGGGGGATGGGAGATGGTCCGCCTTCCAGTTGGGGAGAAACCAAAGTCAGGGAGCTAAGGGTGAGAATCCTGAGAACTAAGCAACACTGAGACTGGCCAGAATAGTCACTCTTTTACGGTATGCTATGTCTTATAGAAATATCTTCAGAAAGAATAGGCTGAAAAAGCCCTGATGTACCTCATCAACATGTAGAACAGGGGTCAACAAACTACAGCCTGTCCCCTGTTTTTGCAAAGTTTTATTGGAACAGAGCCACATCCATTAATATACTCTACAGCAATTTTCACCTTACAACAGCAAGAGTAGCTCTAACAGAGACCATATGGCCTGCAAAGTCAAAAATATTTACTATTTGGCCCTTTGCAGATGAAAAGTTTGCCAACCTCTGGTGTAGAATGCTGTATTCTGTAATACACCACTTTACAAACTTGTTTCCTTAGCAACAGAATGCTTGTTTGTGAAGAATATTTTAAATGTGGAAAGCCATGAAAAAGATAAGCGCAGAGAAGGGATAGCAGTCAGAGTCCCAAGGCCTCAGCCTTCCCTTTGCTCCCCTCTCCTAATGATGTTTCTAGAACCCAGGGTTCCATGAAATGGAGTTTGAAATAGCCTCAGGGCACATGCTTTTTGAGGGCAAGACACTGCTTTAATTTCTTATGTGTCTATTTAGTGACTGTCAGATAAAATACACTCAAGTGTGACAGATGAGAGATGAAGCCCTTCCAGTCAAGACCCAAATCCCCATGACTGCTATTGAGCATCTTTCTGTCGTCTGTCATCCAAACTCCCCTTAAGTGTGACTCACACCCATTGTCTTCTCTTTCTATACCCTCATGTCCCTGGCTTTTGACTTTAGCACCATTGCTCTGCTTGAACTGTTGTCACCAAGGTCCCTAGTGATATCCTTAATGACTACAGTCCATGGACATTCTCCAGTTCTTATCTTCAAGTGACCCTTTGAGCCTCTGACAACTCCTGAATCTCACTACCCCTTTGGCTTCTTTTTTTTTTTTTAACACCTTCATTTAAAAGTATTTTATTTTATTTTTAGTTGACAAATAATAATTGTATATATTTATGGGGTGCCATGTGATGTTTTGATACATGTAGACATTGTGGAATGATCAAATCAGGCTAATTAACATACTAATTACTGAAATTTACGTTTTTTTTGTGGGGAGAACATTTAAAATCCATTCTTTTAGCTATTTTGAAATATACAATACATTGTATTAACAACAGTCACCATGCTATGTAATAGAATACCAGAACCTATTCCTCCTGTCTAATGGAAACTGTGTACCCTTTGACAAACATCTCCTTTGTCCCCCTTCACACCCTCCCACCACATTCTATTTATAGAGTAAGGGGTTAATATCCAAAATATACAAGAAACTCAAACTACTCAATAATAAGAAAACAAGTAATCCTATAATAAAATAGGCAAAGGACCTGAATAGACATTTCTTGAAAGAAGACATACGAATGGCCAGCAGATCTATGAAAAAATTCTCAACATCTTGAAGCATCAGAAAAATGCAAATTAAAACCACAATGAGATATCACCTTACCCCTGTTGATCAGCAACTGTAAAAAAGATGAAAGATAAAAAATGTTGGTGATAATGTGGAGAAATGGGAATACTTGTACATTATTGGTGATATTATAAATTAATATAGTCATTTTGGAAAACAGTATGGAGGTTTCCTCAAAAAGCTGAAAATAGAACTACAGTATGGGCCAGGCATGGTGTCTCATGCCTGTAATCCCAGCCCTTTGGGAAGCCATGGAAAGCAGATCAACTGAGGTCAGGAGTTTGAGACCAGCCTGGCCAACACAGCAAAAACCCATCTTTACTAAAAATATAAAAATTGGCTGGGCGCGATGGTGGGCACCTGTAATCCCAACTACTCCGGAGGCAGGAGAATCACTTGAACCCAGGAGGCAGAGGTTGCAGTGAGCTGAGATTGCACTACTGCACTCCAGCCTGGGCACAGAGTGATGCTCTGTTTCAAAACATAAAGAACTAAAGAACTGCAATATGATCCAGCAATCCACTTCTGGGTATGTATCCAAAGGAATTGAAATTAGTATGTTGAAATGATGTCTGTTCTGTCATGTTTACTGCAGCATTACTCATAATGGCCAGGATATCAAAACAACTGAAGTGCCCATCAATTAATAAGTGGATGAAAAGTGTGAATCTATGTACATGACACAGTATTATTTAGCAAAAAATTCTGTCATTTTCAACATGAGTGGACCTAGAGGACATTAAGCCAAGTGAAATAAGCCAGGCACAGAGAGACAAATACCAGATGACGGCACTTATGTGTGGAATCTTAAAAGTCAAAACTCCTGGCTTCTTGCTACTCCACAATCTGCAGGTTCTCTTCGACCTTTGCTTCCCTGTGTCTGAAGTGGGCTCCTCTTTCTCTCACCTCTTCTCAAACGAAGATATAGTTTAACTATTGGCATCATCTCAAATCTAAATCTAAATGTTGAGTGCTCACAAGTTTCTATTTCAAGCCCAGGCTTACCTCCTAAGTTTCGGTCTCATTTATCTAACTCTCTGCTAGATAACTGCACCTGGCACCGCAAACTCAACCTGTCCCAATTTGAACTTAGCATACTCCTTACAGCTGATTCCTCTTTGGAATTCTCTCTCTCACTTGAGGATACCATCATCTGGCCAGTTGTTGTCAACTACAACCCTGTGACCTTGGCGTCTTAAATCAAACACCAAATTTTACCCACTTTGTGATCTAAGACTTCTTGACTCCATCCCCTGTCTCCCTCTTTTATCATTTCTCTTGAGATGGCTATAGCAGCCTCCTACCTGGGCTCCTGAATTCATTCCGCACTCTACAGCTCTAAGGATTATGCCACTCACCATCCCCAGCATTCACATACCTGTAGGCCATCTGTGGCTTCCCAGTGCATGTAGGGTAAAGGCCAAATCCATGGTCATGGCTTACAAGGGCCTACAAAGGCTGGTCCTTGTTTGTCTTTTCCTGTCTCATTTTTTATACTCTCCTTCACTCACTGCCTCCCAGCTACACTGATCTCTCTGTTTGTCAAACATGCCACACTGCTTCCAACTAGAAAGCCTTTATCCATGGTATTCCCTCTGCTTGGTGAATAACTCCTATTCATCATGTAAATCTTAGCTCAAACATCACTTTCTCTGGAATGCTGCCTTCCCTGACCAAAAATCAAATATAGTCATCATGGGATCCTAGGGCACCATGAATGTCTCCTTCCTAATTCATCACAGCTAAAATTTCACACTTGTTCTTATAATTATTACTTTATAAATATATTCACTTACCAGACCCTAAACTCCAAGAAGTCAGGAACCAAGTTTGATTTTTCTCTTAGACACGTCCCAGTGGCTACCCCAGTTCTGCGTATCCACAGCCCTTAGCACAGGGCTGGCCTCTGAAAGTACAAATAATTACTGTGTGAATTAAATAATTTACTGCTATGGTTTGAATTAATGCTCTAAAACTCACGTTGACACTTAATCCTCAATGTGGTAATATTGAGAGGTGGGGCTTTTAAGAGGCAATTAATTCATGAGGGCTTTGCCCTCATGAATGGATTAATACATTCAGGGATTAATTGATTAATGGGTTATTGTGGGAGTAGAACTGGTGGCTTTATGAGAAGATGAAGAGAGACCTGAGCTAGCACGTTGGCACATGCAGGCCCCTCGCCATGTGATGCCCTGTGCCACTCTGGCAATCTGCAAGAGTCCCCACCAGAAAGAAGGCTCTCACCAAACGCAGCCTTGGATTTCTCAGCCTCCAGAACCATAAAAAATCAAGTGATTTTCTCTATAAATTACATAGTTCTAGGGATTCTGTTATAAGCATCATTAAACAGACTGATACGCTTATCTTTCATCCAGTCTTGTTCCCCTGAAATCCACCCTGAACACATTCTACCTAAAATACCCACCAGACCTTGTCCCTGCCCTACCCTTCAGTGGCTCCCCTTGGACTTCAGAATGAAGTCAAGCTTCATGCAATACAAGCCCCATCATGATCATTACCATTCTCCAGGCTCATCTCTGCCCTCTTTGCTGGGCAACTATGCTCCAGAAGCCCAGTTCTGCTTCCGGATTTCAGCACACATCATGCTATTTCACACCTAGGGACCGCTGCTCCTGGGATAAAATTCACTGGGATTCACCAATTGTTAATATTTTAGCACAACTACTTCCTCTCTCACCCTCCCCTGTATGTGTGCATGTGGGCGCATGTGCACTTGGGGGAGCATTTGGGAGTAAGTTGAAGCCATCATGGCACTTCACCCCTGAACATTTCTGAAGGTATCATCTAAGAATAAGGTCATTCAATTTCATCACCATAATTGTCACATCCGGGAAATTAAGCATTAATATAATACTACTCTAAAGACCGTATCCCTAAGTATCTAATGAATGCTATAGGTTTTTGTTTTGTTTTGTTTTCTCTGATACCTCATCTCATTCTCTCCGCGCACCCATCTCCAGTCTATATCTGGTTTGCTAACTCTACTTCCTTTTTTCCACAATGATTTCAGAAAGGGCAAAGATGACCAGTTGTACACAAAAACCTATTTCTTCTTCTTCTTCCTGAGCACACAGCTTGACCTCATTTCTGAGCCTCCCTTGAAGCTGTATATGTGACTGTGTGGCTGAGTTCCAATGACAGAGATGGGTATGATTCTCAGTCCAGGGTTTTTATGAAGCAGCGAGTTCTTGTTCATGCTCTCTCTTTTGTCACCTTAGTGCCAATGATGAAGACAAGCCTTTAGTGGGGCGTGGAACCACAAGATAGAAAGAGCCCTGGGTCATCATATCATTGGATGGAGGAGAGTCTCATGTCAAGCAGGAACACATGCCTTGGGTTTATAGGTGGGTAAAAATAAGCTTCTATTATGTTGGAGCCATTTCACAATGGAAGATCTGTTGTTATAGGAGCCAATGTCACCAAAGGTGGTTAATCATTGTTCTATAGAAAAGGGACTAGTGGATTTTCTTATCTAGAACCTCTTACCTCAGGAGAGAATGAGAAGTGCAGGAGAAGCCTTGGGAATCATTTTCTAGGCAGAGGTCATCCCAGGAGCTAAAGAGAGGGGAGGGAGCATGGATAGATGTAAGAACTCAGCGCATGGAAACTCCAGTCCCAGGTCTCTGTCTGCTAACGTGTGTGAGTGTGCTTGCCTCTAGTTATACCTTTGTGTGATGAGGATTCCATTTAAATCTTAAAGAGCATTGAAGAAAACAGTTAACACAGAGACTGTTTACAAATGCAGAATGACTAACAAAGTGAAAAGAGAAAATCTATAAAAGTTTGCTTTAACAATATGAAAGTAAATGAATAAATAATTACAGCTATTACGTAAACTTCTCATTTTGTCTAATTACCATGCAACACAATAATAAGATTTTTCTGAAATATGTCAGGTTTGCTTTGTTGTTAATTCATTTGATCACAATTCCACATTTTGTTCTTGAACGTACAGCCTGCATTGTTTGTTGTTCATGGCTGAAGAAATTAGAGGGAAACTTACTCAACACTCTGCTGTCACGGAAAGCTTTATGGCTGAGGAAAATTTGAGAACATTTCATCAGCATCAAAATGTTATGGTTCTTCACAACTTGTTTTAATTTTTGACCATGTGGACTGAATTGGAAGTAGGCTGAAAAGTGAGAAATGTTGCTGAGCCAGACATCTCAGGCTTTTGATGAGTCCTTTGGTTCCATCCAGTCTGGGGTACTGCATGCCACACTCCTGCTCAGTTAGCTGAGACTAGAGTTTGTCACTTCCAGAGTCTGACTTTGCTTCCAAGCCCTGGGCATCTCTGTATATCTAATTAATTGCATGTGTGTTATCTGTATACATTAATTGCTTAATAATATACCAATGATGCTAAAGTGCTCCAGCAGAGTTATTCTATGTGAACAGAAATGAAAAATCTCACACTTCAACACCATATAATGCTAACAATATAATAACGCAATATAATTATAACGTATACAGCATCTGACACTTACAGGGCATGTATGTGGTGCCAAACACTGTTTTACATCTCAAAGCATCTTTACAACAACCCCACGAGAGAGGTAGAGTGGTTTGTCACTTTTTAACCTTAAAGTCTGAGGGGCTATGGAACTTGCCCAAGATCGCAATGCCCTCGTACCTGGGGCTAACTGTTGGATGAGGTCATAAGCCATGTTCACCTCTTTCAGCTTCTCTCAATCATACCCTGAGATAATGTCAATCCCGGGGTAGGCAAAACTGTGAGGTAGGGAAATTTGTGTTCACTGCTCCTTCATTGCTCCTTGAAGATTTGGGGAATATGAACGTTGATTTGGGGTTGGGTGGGAGAGCTCATTGTAAGAAGTTACATATATGCATATATATTTACCATGTATATATTTTGCTGAGGCCAACCCAATTCTCAATGAGCCTATGATCTAGATGAAGAAGGCTAGAGTCAACAGGCAGTTGCAATCCAGTAGGATAAATGCTGTGATGGGAGAAGCTTAAGACTCTGGAAACCACTAACCAAAATTTCAGGGCCATCAGGAAAGGCTTCCTGAAGAAGGCATCTATGTTGAGGCCTACAGAACAGGAGGCAATAAACCAGGAGAAGTGAGAAGGCAAGAAAAGAGGGTTCCAGGCAGCAGAACCAGTACAGCTGTGTGAGTGAGAAGAGACTGGCTTCATAACCATTGAGTGCTCCTTTCCAGAAAGTTCTTCCTTGTCTGCATTGAGTGCTCCTTTCCAGAAAGTTCTTCCTTGTCTGCTACAGTGCCTGGTTTTCTCAGCATTGATCCATTAACAAATAATTCTATCAATAAATTTATAGTGTTTACTAGTATTTACTACACAAGACACTGGGTGAAGAATTGAGAATTCAAAGAACTCTGAGAACCTGCCTCTGCCTTCTAAGAGCTTACTGAGTGCAGGGTTGGAACATTCTCAGGAAAAAAAAGTAAAATTTAAATAATAAAGCAGGTTTTTGAGTAAGAGGAAGAAAAATGGCATGGTGAATCACTCAAGCTCTGGAGTCAAATCTTACTTCCACCATTTACTACCTCGGTGACCTTGCACAAATTACCTTACCTTTTTGATCCTCAGTTCCCAAACTATACAACTGGAATAATACCATGTCCTTTTCAAGACTGCTGTAAGGACTAAACAGGTAATGCTCGCGCAGCACTTAGAGCATGCTGCTTAGCACAAAGCAAGCTCACAATAAATGTTTTAGCCATTATGATATTGCCATAATTAATTCACCACATAAATACTTGAGTGCCTGCTCTGTGATGCCTTTCCTGCTTTTTATGTCATGCCTTTCTGGCTTCATGCCATACCAGCCATTGCCCTAGTGCCTGTCTCTCCTCCTTCCACCGGATTCTTCCCTCCACTCAGCATCATCTGGCCAAAGCAGCATAAACCATGAGCTCTGGAAAAGCGGGTTTGTCTGTCTCACAAACAGGCCTTAGGGTCCCCTGAGCACCTCTCAAAATCTCCCTGGACTATTTGTCACACCATACGGGGAGACCCTGTCTCCTGACCAACTGCAACCTTCTGTTCTCACTCACACAGCAGTGAGTTATATACCACACAGTGACATCTTTCACTGTGTCATGATCTACTTCTATCTATTATTAATTCTATTAACATCTAGCATTTGCTGAGCCTGTATTATGTACCGAAGAAGTTGGCAAAGGCCTTGCAGAGAGGATAGAAGATTATTAAATTGGGATGAAGCATCTAGCCTTAAACCATTATGGAGTGCATGCTCAAATAGAATCAGTAACCAAAAGCAGATTTAAAAAAAAAAATGGCTAAAATCTGGTGAATTTATGTATTTACTTATTTGTTTACTTATGGCCAATGTTGATGCTATCTCCTATATTTCCAAACCCAGTGCCAGGGAAAACTGGAGCACTGTTAAGATAAGCTGGAAAGTGACAAGGGAGAGCAGGCCTGATGGTGCTGGTGGGACATGGTAGGTTTAGAGTTGTAAACAAGTTAATTTCAGGGCCACCCAAGGCACAGTGTGCAAGTAAAATGTCCAATCAAGCAGCTGGTGATTTGGGAATGGAGTTGAAGAGAGAGGACATGCAGAAGTAGATTTAGGCATCCTTCCTAGAGGAATGACCACCCCTTAAATAAAAGTATTCTGGCATCAGAAGTCCCATTGAAGGGCAAATATTTTATGAGGGTTAGTAACACTTCACCAGGGCTACCTAGTCTTCTTTGCCCAAGGTTGAGAAAGTTGACTAAGACCCAAGGGGTCTGGGCTGCAACCCCCAGCTGCTTATCTTTGAAGTCTCTTGTTTTAAAACATCCTGTGAATTTTTTCATTCTATTCCACAATATAGAAATAAGATTTTAAATTACCTTTGAGTAAAACTGACATTGCAGTATGACAGGTGGCATTTAGCCTGTGGCTCCACATAGGATAAATTATTCTGGGCACACATGCGTAGAAGGAGCTCACACTTCAGCTTGAGACACAAGGCATTCAGCAAGAAACAGGAATCCCAACATCAGATAAGCTGGAAGGTTAACAAGGGAAGCCCTAGAGGGAGTGGAACCCCAGACCAGGGGTTTCGATGAAGGCGAGACCACCTTGCAATGTCTGCTTGCCAAGAAGGTATAAGGCGGAGGTGTCACCTGGGTGATCTCACGTCTTGGGACTATATAGGATGGGATGAGGACCCCAGAAGGGATAAAGAAGTGCTGGGAAGCCCAGCATTGGCAGTACCTGTTGACTATGGGTAGAAGGCAGGGAGAATGCCTGGGACTGGGTGATCAGGGAGCCCTTTGCTTTGGGATTCTATAAACGAAGGACTTTGGAAAGTTCTCCGCAGGGTCACCACCAGGCTGAGATTTCTCTCCAGAGTGGAAACAGACTGCCAGAGCTTCAATCCCACAGCATATTTCACTGACAGATTGGGTGCGATTTTTCCCGAGATGAGGGTGTTTCAAAAGCAGAGGAGGAAAGGGAGGCTGGGAGGGGAAGGTGGGTGGGGGAAGACAGCTGTCAGCTTCAGTGTGGCTTCAGGACAGCTCTTGCAGATGTGGGCAGAGCAACAACTGCCAATTTCCCAAGCCTCGGGCGATTCTCCAAATCCAGGGTCGCAGGAGGGCGGGGGCAACCCTGATAGTACAAGAGGGTCGTGAGAGACTTTGGGGACATGGAGCCTAGCTTCAGGGTGGGCTCACTTTGCATGTGAAACGAACATAGCTCCTTGTACCAAATTAAACCAATTTGATCACAATTTGTAATGCAGAGGAGCATAATTAAATTGAAGGTTTTAATTAGGCACAGTTGTGATGAAACTTAACGGGAGCCGGCAGGAACAGCCTTGCTGTCTGCTAAACATAATCCTGGCCCGGTGAAGAGCTCTTTAGCTGACGATCTTTAATGACTGCCCAGCTCTCAGCTTCTTAGATGGTGTTGCAGTTAGCTTGGGGGAGGCCTGGGAGGTGGGAGCTGACTGGGGGAGGAAGAAGTGAAGTGGAACTTGTATCCACAGGGAGGCGTCTTGTCTCTTTCAAAGGAATGCTGCTGCTAAACTTTTGGGGTACCCGATTACTCACTTTTCATCTGCCAAAGTGGAGGAATTCATAGTGGAGAGTTCCATGGAGGGCTGTTTCACAGTAATGAGGCAGGAAGGAGAGGGCAGGGCTCCCCACTGGAGGAGAGGGCCTCTGCGGGCCTTCTTTGCTAATTGCTTTGTGCCTCTCAATTTCACTTCACAAAACCTGAATTTTCCCTTGGCTCCCAACAACAACAACAACAACAACAACAATAGCAAAACATTAAAAAAAAAAAAAAAAGGCCTCTGGGGACAGAGATGTGGGAAGAGCCCTCGGCTTTCAGGACTGGATGCTCAGAAGCGCCTGGCCAGGGTCTGTTTACCTAGCACAGCACTCAGCATTGACCTCTGCTGAGGTCAACATAGGGAAGACAGTAAACACTGCGACGCTGAAGGAACGAAGAAATGAACACAACAGTAAATGGATAACTCATTCAGCCTGGGTCTCTCCTGACAAAGAGAAAAGAGTTAAACATATGAGCCAGTTGTGGTTGCTGCCTTTTACCAAAAAGTACCTGGGCTTAAAGAAGAGATCCTCTCGTCCTTTCTTCCTTTCTCTCTCCCTTTCTTATTTATATTTAACGTTTGCTGAGGCCTCACTGTGCGGCCAGCACTTTACCAGGCTCTATATTCTGGCAGATCCTTAAGAGTCCAAGTTCCTGCACAGAAGACAAGAGAGCAACCTCCCCAGTTTCAGCAACCACTAGGTTTATATTTTTTTCCCTGGTTTTTACTGTTTTGGTAATATAAATTGAAACAAGAAATATTAATACCACATGGGGAGAGCCCCAACCAAAGAAATCTGAAATATATAGTAAATGGGTTTTTTTGTTTGTTTTTGTTCATTTTGGATGCTGGTGCTAAACCTCCAAGTGTCATGATTTAAAAAGAAATTTTATGTCCTCCTTATTTATTTCTAGGATGAGGGAAGAATAATATTTTTTCTTTCTTACGTGACTCTCTTTGAAAATGTGCAGTAAGAAATTCCTCAAAAATAAAATTTTTACCCTTCAAAGGAAAAAAAAAAAAAAAGACTCCAAGTTCCTTCCTGCCCTCATAGAATTAGCAGGCAGTAGTGGGTACCTATTTATGAATTGCAAGAAGCTCTGCATAGGAATAACAGAGAAGTCATACTTTGGTTTAGATCAGGAATCGGTGAGTGACAGCTGAGGGCCAAATCACGCCGTTGTCTATTTTTATAATTAAAGTTTTATTGGAACAGAGCCATGTCTGTTCATTTACATATAGTCTATGGCTGCTTTTGCTACAATGCCAGAGTTGAAGTTGAGTAGTTGTGACAAAGACTTCATGGCCTGCACAGCCTAAAATATTTCCTATGTGTCTCTTTACAGAAGAAGTATGCCAACTCCTGGCTTAGATGGTCAGGGCAGACCTCTCAGAGATGAGGTTTGGCTCAGATCTAGAGGAGAATTTTAGCTGGATGAGGGGTTCTGTACCCTGGGGTTGATGGGGAAAGAAGTGATGGCCCTGCAATGGGGATAAATGTGGGTGCTGAAGGACCTGGAGGAAGGTCTGTTTGATTGGAGGTTGGTTGGTGATGGAAGGACACAGGGCTTGGAGGAGTTGGAAGAGGAGGGAAGGCCATTTTATTCAGAACTTTGTAATTTGGCTCCGGGGAAGGGATTTGGATAAGATTTTGAGTGCACTGGAAGGCTCCTGGAGGATTGTAAGCAGGAGCATATTGTGATGTAATTTTTAAAGAACACTCTGGCCACTGTGGTGAAAGTAGCTTGCAACCTTCAGATGTTGGTGGCTTGTATCAAGTTCATATCAGTACCAGTGGAGAGTCATAGGCAGATCTGAGAGGTAAACTGACAGGATTTAGAAATACATTAAATGTTGGAGAGGTGGTTAGGAAGAAGGAGAGGTCAAGAATGATCCCTCCCAGACTTTTGGCCTGAGCTCCTGGGTGGTCTCATTTGCTGAGATTAGGAAGACAGGGACCGAGGTAAAGAGAAGTTTGGGTGGGTGATTTAAGGGTTCAGTACTTTTTGTCCTCCTTAGATTGAGATTCGTATGAGACTCCAAGTAGAAGTGACAGGGAGAGAGTTGGATATATAACCCTGAAGTGCAGATGAGAGGCCCATGCTAAAGATAAAAAATGTGTGAGTCATGGGCATAGAGAGGGTATTTAAGCAATGAGGCCGGATGAGCTCACCAAGGGCAGGAAGTAAGTAGAAACAGAGTGGGACCCATAGCTGATGATTTTTTGTAGGCTGCTTAGCTTTAGTTTGGCCTATTACTACTCTTTGCTATTTATCAAAGCAGTAGACTGAGAGTAAAATACTAAAGAGACTTAATTAAGGAATATGCTTAAAGAAATGCATTAAATTATTCTTAGGCATATAGGCATGTACAGTTATTCATATGCTTAAGAATAATTCATTGTATTTCCTTAAGCATATTCCTTAAGTAGATGACCTCCCACCAAAATTGGCATCAAATGGAGGGCCTTGTATCTTTCTAAATAATGAAAATATAAGTCGAATATGCATTGCATAAATGGTACATGAATCGTTTGCTCTTGTGAACATTTTCCATCCTTTTTCAAGTTGACAGTTGACCTGTTTAAACTGGTGGTTCCCAATCACAGCTGCCCAGCAGAATCATCTGATCATTTGGTTGAAATTGTGGACCTCTAGGATCCCATCCAGAGAGATTTAGTAGGTCTGGGCTAAGTTTCCAGGAATCTCTGTTTTTAACAAAGACCCCCAAGGGATTCTGATGGCCATGGTTCTGCATTGGTAATGACAGTTTTCTGGATATATCAAAGGCAAACTTGAGATCTGCCCCATCCAAATACATCAATTTTCTAAACTGACAGGGATCTAAATTAGTAAGGTTGGGGGAGGATGTAAATGTTTTGCTTATACAGGCAACAAGATTATTGACTTATCACATGCTTGCTTCCTTCTTCTTCCTTCCTCCCTCTCATCCCTCATTAAGGCCCGAAGATCTCAGTTTACACAAATCTTTCAGCCAGCACACAGATACGTCCTGCTCACGTGTACACACATGATGATTTTCCTTCTCCTTCCCTCTCACTCCATCTTGCACGTGTACACACACACTCTCCTCTCTTTTCATCTTCACCAACACTGCCTCAGGTCAACTTCTTGTCATCTTTCACTCAGGTCATGGTCGCAGTTTCCTAACTGCTTTCTTTGCCAGACCAGTCACTATCACCTCTAGTCCATTCTCTAGGAGTTAACTGCTGGGATTAACTTTCGTAAACCAAGCCTAATTCCCTCAGGCTCCTTCTCTATGAGAAAATTCTCTATAGCCTGTTGGGAAAATTCCAAACCTCTTGGCGTAGCATTCAATCACTGTTAGAGTGATACCAGTGTTCTTTGTCAATGAGGCTTCCTCCATTGCCAATACCAATTCACTTGACCCCATCCATACCTACCAATCCACACCTGTGTCTTCACACCTGCCCCCTCCACACCTACCTTCCCACACCTGTCTAGCCACCTCTGCCCTTTGACACCTGCCTGTACACATTTATTCATACATACCTCCATGCCTTGGTCAGAAATTCATTCATTCCTAGAACTGCCTGGTCAGCTCTTCCTTATCCTTTAAAAACCAACTCAGATGTTCCCTTTGCTCTAAAGTCTTCCTCAGCTCCACAGCCAGAGCCTGTTATCTCTTCCTTTATTCTCAGTGTAGCAATTAGCATATATCTTTATTGGGACATTTACCATATTTTGTTGTAATTATTTCTTCCTTACCAATCTCCAGTTCCTAAATCAAACTGTAAAATTATTCACCATTCTACGCATAGTGTCAGGCTCAATGTCAGGCTTAGAGTGGGTCTTCAATAAATATGTGGAGAGATTTTTTTTTTCTCTTTCCTTGCTGTCAAGCGTTTAATAAGCTGAGTTCCTAAAGTGATCAGTGTTCCTGTCTGTAGCAGCCCATCTTCTGTTTTCTGATTGATTCGCGTGTATCTAGGTAAGCAGATAACTGAGCTTATTAGAATTTTGTGACAAACAAGAGGTAAGAGTTTCCTAGAGGGCACCAGAGTGACTCTTTGAATACAATGCATGAACTTTAGTGTGTGGTCATCCTGCAGTCTCCTATCTCTGCTTCTTTCTGGGTTATCAGAATGTTCTGAAGATTTAGGCTGCCGTGTACTTATCTCTGGACAAGTAAGAAATATATATTATACAAATGGAGCCATGATGTTTATTTTTTTATTCCCCCAAATTAAAGAACAACAGGAATGAGAGGCCATGAAAATTCCAGTAGGTTCTTTTTCTGTTGCCTATAACAAAATACCTGAAACTGGGTAATTTAAAAAGAAAAAGAATGTATTTGCTACAGCTAGGAAGGCTGAGAAGTTTGAAGTTGAGGGCCCTCATCTGGTGAGGGTCTTCTTGCTGGTGGGTACTCTGCAGAGTCCTGAGATGGTATAGGGGATTACACGGTGAGGAGCTGAGCATGCTAGCTCAGGTCTCTCTTCCTCTTCATATATGTGTATGTGTATGTGTATTTATGTATGTATGTACTTTTTATTTTTGAGACAGAGTCTTTCTCTGTCACCCAGGCTGGAGTGCAGTGGTGTGATCATGGCTCACTGCAACCCCTCCTCCTGGGCTTAGTGATCCCCCACCTCAGCCTTCCAAGTAGCTGTGACTACAGGTGTGCACCACCACACCTGGTTAACTTTTGAATACTTTTTGTAGAGACAGGGTTTCATTATATTGTCCAGGCTGTTCTCAAACCCCTGGGCTCAAGCAATCCACCCTCCTCGGACTCCCAAAGTGCTGGAACTACAGTTGTGAGCCACCATGCCCAGTACCTCTTCTTATAAAACCACCAGTTCCACTCCCAAATAACTGTCAATCCATTAATCTATGATGGATTAATCCATTCATAATGGCAGAGACCTCATGAGCCAATCACCTCTTAAAGGCCACACCTCTCAATACTACTACATTTGAGTTTCGGAGGGAATGAATATTCAAACCATAGCAATAGGTTTCCTTGACCTGGAGTCCACAGACAGACATTAGGCAATCCATGAGCTCTTCCTGCATTGTATGCAACGTGCATACGCATGCATGTGAATTCTAGGAGTAGGTTCTGTAATTTTTATGGGATTCTCAAAGGGTTTGACATCCCTAAGAATTAGGACCCGCTAATTTAGAATATATTTTTGTGCCTTTTGAAAAAAATGTTCATATTTAAAATTAATGCATGAATCTTAAAAGGCCTTGGGAATGTGAGTAATTTTAGTGTTATATGCTGACTCCCATGATCTCCAATCTTCTCAAGAATCTCCAGATTTGCATTCTTCACCCTTTGTTTTAGCCTCCAAGCCAAGAAGGGAGCAAAGTGGTATTTCTAATAGGTCTTGTAAATAAACACAGCATCTGTTGCCTAGGATCACTACAAAACCATTCCCCAGGGCCCAGGGGATTAAATAATAAAAGAAAATGCTTTCTGCTAAACCACAAATCATAGAAAATATTCTCACTTGGATAATTTACACAGATTACTTCTTAACAAATTGGTTGTTTGAGCTGATCATGTTGATCACTAAAGCACTGGGCAGACTTTCTTCTAGGTTTAGAAAGGTTACAAATGCATTGTGAGGCCCAGGGTCTTTGCCACTGACTCACTAGCTTGCAAATGCACCTTAAGAAATGCTTTGTGATCTTAAAGCCAGAATGAGCGTGTTTTGCTTACAAAACAGTTGTCTTCAGTCTTTCATGTCAACAAGTAGAAACTAACAGGGCCCATCTAACATTCTTTGAGCAGTGCTGCCACCAGAGTCTGCTGGGAAAAGGAGTTGAGGTACTACTTGATAGTGGGTGGCCTTGATGGCTTCATCTCATCGCCTTTCCCTACTGTTCCCAACTTGTTCTTCCTCATGCATTTCCATCTCATTGAATGATGCTCATTCAAACTGTTAACTAAAGAGAAAAAATATGGGCACCAGCTTATTTCCTCTCTCTCCTTTCTCCCATCTCTAATCCTGTTGAGCCAACCCTCTTATCTTCTCATATCTGTCCGTGTCCTTTGCTTTGGGACACTGAAGTCTCTCATCTGGATGAAAGTGGTGGCTTCCTAACTAGTTTTCCTTACTCCCACTTTGCCCTGACTCCAGTTCAAAGAAATTTCTCAAAGCACAAAACTGACCATGCCTTTCTCGTCCTCCTTCATGCTCCTTTTCCACCACTACCCCACCCGGAACTCAGTATCTCCTCCAAATAAATGTTGAACACGCATCAGTTTGAAGAAGAGTCAGACTGAGAGCCAGTAGGATGCCCAGGGGTCCGGCCGCACCTAGTCGGCATAGAGCCCACCATTCTCTGGGTAACTGCCTGCTTGATTGTTGGCCTCTACCAGCTTGTGAACTCTAGAAGAGTGGGAGCTGGGTCTTATTTATAGCTATAGCTGTTTTCTACCAGAGTGCCTGGCACATGGTAAGTAATCAGTACATATTGAATGAGTAATTAAATAAAACTTGAAGGCAACAAAAAATACTTTTTAATGGCAACATGGATAATGAAAGTACAAATTCCTCCTACTAAAGTAATAAACATTCATGGAACAGAAATAATCTGAGCATGTCTTTTTTGGATGTTTATTAATTCTCATTTAAGTTCAGTAACTTTTAGTACAAAATGCTTTTCCTTGGATCCCAAAGAGTAGTGACAGGTACGGCTGGGGTTCCAGACCTCACTTCTGATTCTAACTCCTTGCACTCAATTTACCATGCTACACTATGTGGAGGATAAGTGAAGGGGGCCAGTTGGTGGTACGTCTGTAAGGAGAATGAGATGCTTCTCATTCTAAAGAAGCGTGCTATTGTATAATTACCCAAGTCATAAATGTATCATTTAATGCATGTGTTAAGTTTATTACATTAGCTTCAAAGCCTAAGCAGCTCCACACAAGATACCAGACATTCACATTCATCAAGGGCTGGAGGGCATGATTCAACACACCTTGTCTGCCAAATCTTTCCTGTGCTTGAACTAGAGATAAAATGAAGAGCTCTTAAAATAGTTGATAATTTGTAATTCATTCTTTTATTTCCAGTGCCTTTGTCCAAATTGTAACAGTATAATTCTAATGAACAAGTACAGGTATCCTCTCCGGGTATCTAGGTGCCAAGTGCCTATCTGCCCAATGAGCATAGGGTGGATTAGGTAGTATTACATGTACGTGTCCTGTCTGCCCCAACCTGCATGTCTTCATTCATCCTGGGATAGAGTGTTCTTCTTTGCTACAAGTTATGGGCCTACAAGATCCAAACTGAAGCTGAGCAAGACATTTAGGAAACTCAATTTGAGAAAAGCCCTCCTTGGTAATAAAAATTTTTTAAATTACCTATTCTCGGTCTTATTTTTTCTCTAAGGAAACTCTTCTTCCATACTCTCAGGCCCTGGTGGAATAGGAATTAGTAGTCCCAGCCCCACTACAGAAAAGACCTGTGACCCAGACTGGCCAATCTATGTACTGGACCACAGTGACTTGTTCAAGTTTGGGCACAGAATTAGAGTCTCCTACGATTAATATTTGGACACAAAGAGACATTCTCTTTCCGTTGAGTATACTAAGCTTGAAGGCTGTAGATGGATGACTACTGGTAACCATTTTGCCATTTGGTGAGATCTTATCAGCAAATTGAGGTTAACAATGACAAGTGATGATGATGATGGTGGTGGTGATGACAGAAGACATTTATTGAGTATTGTGTATATACCAAGAACTACTCTAAGTGCTTTACAATTAGAGCATATTAACTCACCTAATCCTCACAAACCTTATAATTATGATTATTGTTATTATGCTTATAATGATTATTGCTATTATTATCCTCATTTCACAGAGGAGAAAACTGACACACTGAAGTGTTGAGTAATTCAAAGTTTAAAAGCCTATTAAGTGGGAGAGGCACAATTTGAACCCAGGCAGCCTGGCTGCTGAGCCCATGTTCTCAATTATTTTGCTCGGCTGCCTCTAATAGTACTGACCAAGGAGAAGGAGGAGGAAAAAGATAAGACCTAGGTTTCCAGGATGTTGTGACTCCCTTGGATCCAGCCATGTCTGAACCTAGGGCTCCTGGATTCCTGGTTGAATGACCCAATGTATCTCAATTGTTGTTTAACCAGTTTGAGCTGGGTTCCTATTCCTTGAAGCTTGTCTAAAATCCTCTACTACCAGCATCTCTCATTCTGATTGTACCTTATCATACTGCCTTACCATAAAAAAAAATAATAATAATTTACAAAATAATATTAGAGCATTGTAGAAATTTGGAAAATGTGAGAGGATAGCATAAAGGAAAAAAAATTGCATATAATACAGCCAAATTGAGATTATTATTATTTCTGTTTTCATCCAGTCTCCTGTACTGGATGAAATCCAGTACATATCATGTACATATACACATGTGAAGTTGTATATGTTTCTTGTCTTTCCTTTTTCATTTAACACTACATTAAATATAGTGTTATTCCCCTATGTGAAATAATATGAGTTCGTCTATATTAAGTATTTTTGAAACCATAATTTTAACGGCAGTATAATTTGTGTGCACACATGTGTGTGTTCATGTGTATGCAGGTGTGTGTGTGTGTCTTTCCATCCAACTTCTGTGCGCTTCCTAGCGCTTTACCTCTTTCCTGATTTCACCTTCTGCTCTGGAGCCAGGAAGGATACCAAAGGCCGTAAGAGCAAATTTGACTTCTGCCTGTGTTCCCTGGCCTCTGTCTTGGTGGTGAGGGACTAGGGACCAGTCGCACAGTCCCCATCATCTCATGCCACAACTCAGCTTCTTAGGCAGGAAAGTGACTAAGTCAGAGGCAGAGGCTATCTTGCTGTTCATGCCCCTCTGCCCGTGAGCAGATGTCACCCCGGACTCTGCAGCCAGTAGGCTGGGAGTAAGACAGGCTCAGGGAAAGGCCCAAACCTCTGTCACAGATCAGTAAGCATAAAGCCAGGATGGCTCAGCTGCTCCAGGTACCATTTATTCTAAGGCATGCAGAGTTCCCAGTTAGCACAGTAAGAAACCTTTTGTTCCTGCCTTTTTAACGCCACACATCAATAACGATTTGCTTGGCAAAGCCCAGGGTTCTAGGCCTAAATATGCAAGCCACCAGGGGGAAACACAAGGATAACATTGAGAAATTAGCTTTAAAATACCAATAAACTCATTTCACTGTATCCCTCCCTCCCAGTTAGTGCTGTATAAAGGCTCATAACATTTATGAAGCATTAAATGCCACATAAATGACTAGTTATTGATGTGTAGATGGAAAGAGTAAAAATAGTACAACTGCATGTGATGCATATGTCAGTTCCATATTCAATAAATCTCTGGGTGTCTCTCAAACCCATGAGCAGTGGTGAATTAAGATTACAGGCTTTTAAGCCCCAACCAGGGTACCTAAGGCAAAAGTTAGAAATAGAAGGGGTGCTAGGTAGTCCAGGGTGAAGGATAATATGAAGCCAGACGAGTTTAGGATAGGACAGTCATTCCAACTCAAGTACAATCATGAAAGCAAAAGCATCCATCTATCACTTCATTCATTCATATTTCATTAACTCTCAGCTATCCTACTACTATTGTAAATATAAACGACTCGGTTTGAGATTTACTATTAATTACTATCATTTATTGAGTGCTAACTTTGTGCCCAGTATTTCACAAATTGTTTTGCAGGAATCATCTCATGTTTTATGTATGACCATCATAACCATCCTTTGAATTGGATGTTTCCATCTCTACCATATTGATGAGAAAACTGTAGCTCGGAGAGCTGAAGTAACCTGTGGAAGCCTAGCAGAGAGCCTGTGTCAGATCCACGGATCCATCAGTCCAGCCCATCCTCTCCTCCATTGTTTACTTATCAAGTTCCTACCATGTACCAAGCCCATGAGACACTGGGCTACAAAGAGACCTTAGCCGTGCCCCCACAACACTAATTCCTGGCACAGGTAAAGCTGGAAATGAATGGATGATGCCTTGAAGTCAAAAGGCTGGTAGTTTCACTGGCTGTCCCGGGAAAACCCAAAAAGCAATGTCCATTGGTTCATGGCAACTTTAAAAAGAGATGCTTGGCTCTGTTTGAATGGGTTAGGGATAACTCAACCTGGATCTTGAAGAATGATGAGTCTTGTTCATGAAATAGATAGGAAACATACTCCAGGTGGCGGTGGGAGCAACAGCACAGGCAAAGACAGGGAGACTTGAAGGGGTATGGCTCTATCAAACAATTTAGAGACCACACAGCAGAAATGAGAGGATTTGGGAACGAAAACATCACCTCTACCAAACTGCACATGTTTTTGTCCAACTGACTGCAACTGAGCCTAAATGTGCAAATAGGTCGGTGTCATTGCAGAGGTGATAAGGAGATGGCCAGACCCTGTTCAGTCTCCTACCTAAAGTCTCCACCCCACCACCCCAGTCTCATTTTTCTGGATCTCTTTATTTTTTCACAGCACTAAACACTGAAATGTTATATTGTTTGCTTCTTTACTAGTTTATTGCTTCACTCCCCATTAGAATATAAGCTCTTTGAGAGCAGAGATTTTGTCCATCTTGTTCTCTCCTCTTTCTTCACTACTTAAAATAATGTTTGGCATATGGTAGACCCTTCAAATTTGCTGGATAAATAAATGCACCTAACAGAGAAAAGGAGGCAGATCTTGCTGCTAGCAAGGGGCAGAGCAATGGAAGTCCTGCTATGCAACAGGGCCCTGTCACTCACCTGGGGCTCATGGTTTTTCTCTAATCACTTTTAAGTGATTTAGAATTAAAACCACTTTTATTCCCCTTGAATGACTTGCAAAGCTTGAAAAGCAGGGGTCCTTTGCCTGGAATCCATGTGCTTTCTCTTGCCCACCTTCAAATGCTGGAAGGTAAATTGCATTTGGCTACACTTCTCCCTCCTGTGCCCATGGCAGACATTGCAAATCAATCATGGCAATTTTTCTTGTGGCCTTAGAACCTTTGTCAATACCACACTCCAAACAGACACAGCTAATCCATAGGAGGTGGCAGTAGAGAGGACACCTACTTTTCATTCTGAGCATGAAAAGAATTAAACAGATGTGAGAAGGGGGTAATATAAGCAGCCACAAGGAGAAAGGGACAAATCCATATTCCATGGAAATATTGTAAGCTTTATGTCTTCAGACTCGCCTAACAGTGACAAACAGAAGATCTTGGAGATGACACAGCATGGTGATTATGGACATAACTATCGATGTCAAGCTGGCTGGGGTCCAGTTTCAGTTCTATCACTCCAAACCATGTCGCTGTAAGCAAACCACTTAAACTCTTTAAGCCTCGGTGTCCTCATCTGTACAATAGAACTAATAACTGCATCAAGTTGCTGTGGAGGAAACAAAATAATCCATGTTGGGCCTGGCGTGATGGCTCATGTTGGTAATTCTAACACTTTGGGAGGCCAAAACAAGCTGATCACTTTAGTTCAAAGATTCGAGACCAGCCTGGGCAACATGGTGAAACCTCATCTATACAAATTTTTTTTTAATTAGCTGGATGTGGTGGCACACACCTGTGGTCCTAGCTGCGTGGGAGGCTGAGGCAGGAGGATCACTTGAGCCCGGGAGATCAAGGCTGCAGTGAGCTGAGATTGTGCCATTGCACTGCACGCCAGCCTGGGTGACAGAGTGACAATCTGTCTCAAAAAAAAATAAAATTCCATGTAAAGCACCTAACCCAGTGCCTAGAACACAGTAGGTAATCAATATATATTAGTTATTGATTTTTTTTCAAGATTGACAGATTAACAAGTATAAACATCACCAGGGGCTGAGTCTTGAACTCCAGAAATATCTCAAATGAAATGGTCTGCCTCTTATTAGGGAAAGACAAGACCACTTTCCACTCAGCCCCGGGAAGCTTTCTATTTACTTTTTCCAATTTTTATTCACATCTAAACCACTGTTATAAAAACATTAAAGAAAAGATTTTAAACAATAAGCATTTACCCATAATCACAACCCTCATACGCAGCTCATTTCATTTTTCATGTTTCTTTCCAGTCTTTTCCCAAAAGAAGATTTTTAAAAAATATAATAATCTTGATCTTCTTTTTTTTTTTTCTATTAGTTCTCTGAACCAAGAGATTTTATTTCTAGGCTTTTCTCCATGACGGTTGCCACATGCAGGTAACTTGATCTCTCTTGGGCCCAGTGCCCTTGTCTGTCAAATGGGAATAATAACAGGAGCACTGCTGGCCTCATAGCTTGTTAGATGGAGCAGATGAGAAAATGGATATGAAAATATGAAGTTAAAAACATAGCTGTTGTAGTCATCTCAAAGGAGAGTTATTTACAGGAGCCAGTGAAATAACAAATGTGAAGGAACTTATGTAAAGTGGTATTTTTAAGTGAACAGGGAAAAAAGAGTTGAAATGTAAAATTTAAATAAAATTAGAAAATAATGCATTAAATTGTAGATACAATTTAAAGTGCTTCAAAAATGATAGTAAATATCACTCAAATAATTCCCTCTGGCAATTATGGTAAATTGTTGGATTTTCTTGTTTGTTTTGTGTTTCTTTCCCTCTTTTCTGAAATACATTTTAGATTAAATGGCCATTTTTCTCTACCTTCATAAATAATACAGTATCCTCCAGGGTCCTCAAATATTTAGTGAACATATTAAACAAAATCATTTAAAAGTTACACTACACAGTAAAGAAAAAATATCAAACTGGAATCACAGGCAAAAGTAGATACCTACATGGGTGTGTATAAAACCCTCACATTAACAGCCACTTCATGGTCCTGGAGCTCGCCCCAAGGAACCTTCTGGCATTAAAGTATTAGTGAGCAATGTTGAATTTACTGAGAATCTCATGGGGGAGATAATGGAGGGTTTGCTATTTGTTATGGTTTCGATGTCTCCTTCAAGTCTCACGTTAAAATGATGTTGAAGGTGGGGCCTGGTGGGAGGTGTTTGGGTCAAAGAGGCAGATCTCTTATGAATGGCTTGATGTCCTCCTCATGGTAATGAGTGAATTCCTTTCTCACACTGGGTTCACGCAAGATCTGGTTGTTTAAAAGAGTGACTCTCTCTCTCTCTCTCTCTCTCTGTCTTGCTCTCCCCATGTGTCACACCTGCTCCCACTTTACCTTCTATCATGAGTAAAAGCCCCCTGAGGCCTCACCAGAAGCCAAGCAGGTGTCAGAGCCATGCTTCCTATACAGCCTGCAAAACCATGAGCCAAATACCCCTCTCCTATCTCCAGGCTATAGAGCTCTTGGCTCCACAAGAGACCCCTTCCTTCAGCTTGAGGACAAGAGAGGAAAGAGTGGGAAAGACATTGTCTTGCATCTTGCATACCAGCTCAACCACAGCAGGATAGGGCACTGGTCAGAGTTGTGAGGCCCCCATCCAGGCCCTAGCTCTCAGACAGCATTTGCGGATATGACCTGGGCCAGAAGGGAACCTGCCGCCTTGAAGGAAAGAACCCAGTCCTGGAAGCATTCATTACCTGCTAACTGAAGTGCTCATGGATCCTGGATAGCCAGCAGTGATACCCAGGTACTACACTGAAGGCCTTTGGTGAGCCTCCAAGTCTTGCTGGCTTCAGGTACCAGCATGGCCACAGTGGGGTAGAACACTAAGCATGCTCTTTGGGTGCCCAGGTTTAGTATTTGACTCTTGAATGGCATTTCTGGAACTGCTCTGGGCCAGAGGGGAGCCCACTGCCATAAAGATTGAGTCTCAGGCCAGGCAGCATTTACCACAGGCTGACTTAAGAGCACTTAGGCCTTAAGGCAACAGCAGTAGTCTGGCAGTGCTTGTTGTGACCTTGGGTGGCAGTGGCTTCTGGGTGAGGCTCCTCTGACTTTAGAAAGAGGAGGAAAGAGTGGGAAGAGCTGCATCTTGTGATTGAGTGCCAGCGTAGCCTCAGTACAACAGAACACCAGGTAGCCTTGTAAAGTTTTTGCCTCTAATCTCCGACTCTAAGATGCACCTCTGGATCCACCCATAGCCTGGGGAACCTTGCCGCCCTACAGTGAAGAGCATAAGCCTGGCTGGCTTCATCACCTGCTTATGATAGAGCTCCAGGGCTTTGGTGAACATAGGCAGCAGCCAGGGAGTAATTACAGGAGGCTTTAGGTTAGACACAGTGCTGTGCTTGATCAACAAAGTCAAGGTCATGGTGGCCACAGTGGTGCTTGTGTCACTCCACCCCCAGCTTTAGGTGGCTCAGAACAGAGAGAGACTCTGTTTATTTGGGAGAAAGTAAGGGAAGAGAACAAGAGTCTCTGCTAATGCAGAGAATTCTCCCAGATCTTGTCCAAGACCATTGTATTAGTTAGTTCTTGCTTTGCTATAAAGAAACGCCTGAGACTGGGTAATTTATAAGAAGAGGTTTAACTGGCTCACAGATCTGCAGGCTATACAGGAAGCATAGTGGCTTCTGTTTCTGGGGAGGCCTCAAGAAACTTACAATCATGGCAGAGGTGAAGCAGAAGCAGACATTTCTTACATGGCTGGAGCAGGAGGAAGAGAGCAAGTGCGCATGTAGTACACATTTTTTTAAATTAGATATTGTGAGAACTCACTCACCATCATGAGAACAGCACCAAGGGGATGGTGCGAAACTGTTCATGAAGGATCCACCTGCATAATTCAATCACCTCCCACCATGCCCTACCTCTAACACTGGGGATTACAATTCAACATGAGATTTGGGTGGGGACACATATCCAAACTATATCATTCTACCCCTGACCCTTCCCAAATCTCATGTCCTTCTAACATTTCAGAATACAATTATGCCTTCCCAACAGTCCTGTAAATGCTTAACTCATTCCAGCCTTAACTCAAAAGTCCATAGTCCAAAATCTCATCTGAGATAAGGCTAGTCCTTTCTGCCTATGAGCCCATAAAATCAAAAACAAGTTACTTACTTCCAAAATACAATGGAGGTATAGGCATTGGATAAATTCTCCCATTTCAAGAAAAATATTAGCCAAAAGAAAAGAGCTACAGGCCTCATGCAAGTCCAAAACCCAGCAGGGTAGTCAGTAAATCTTAAAGCTCCAAAATAATTTCCTTTGACTTCCTGTCTCAGGCTGCCTTGGGTAGCCCCACCCCTGTGGCTTTGCACGGTGCAGCCCCCATGTCTGTTCCCATGGGCTGGCACTTAGTGCCTGCAGTTTTTCCAGTCAATAGTTGCAAGCTGCCAGTGTATCTACCATTCTGGAGGGCTGGAGGCTCGCTTCTCACAGCTCCACTAGGCAGCATTCCAGTGGGAGCTCCAACCCCACATTTCCCTTGCACACTGCCTAATATGGTTGGGCTATGTCCACACCCAAATCTCATTTTGAATTGTAGTTCACATAATCCCCATATGTCATAGGAAGGACCAGGTAGAGATAATTGAATAATGGGGGTGGTTTCTCCCATCCCGTTCTTGTGACAGTGAGTTGGTTCTCACAAGATCTGATGGTTTGATAAGGGGCTTCCCCCTATGCTGGGCTCTTATTCTCTCTCCTGCCACCCTGTGAAGAGGTGCCTTCTGCTGTGATTGCAATTTTCCTGAGGCATCCCCAGCCATGTGGATTTAACTGTGAGTCATTTAAACCTTTTTTTATTGATAAATTACCCAGTCTTGAGTATTTCTTTATAACAGTGTGAGAATGCACTAATACAGTAGATCAGTACCTCAGAGAGTGGGGTACTGCTATAAGGATACTCAAACATGTGGAAGCCACTTTGGAACCGGGTAATAGGCAGAGGCTGGAATGGTTCTGAGGGCTTAGAATTGGATAGGGAAACGTGGGAGTTTGGAACTTCCTAGACATTTGAAGGGCTCAGAAAACAGAAAGATGTAGGAAAGTTTGGAATTTCCTAGAGACTTGTTGAATAGCTTTGACCAAAATGCTGATAGTGATATGGACAACAAAGGTCACAGTGAGGTGGTCTCAGATGGAGATGAGGACCTTGTTGAGAACTGGAGCAAACATGACTCTTGTTATGCTTTAGCAAAGAGACTGGCAGGATTTTTGTCCCTGACCTAGAGATCTGTGAAACTTTGAACTTGAGAGAGATGATTTAGGGTTACCTGGTGGAAGAAATTTCTAAGCAGGAAAACATTTTTTTTTCTTTTTTCCAGTAGAATTCAGCATGCATTTTCTTTTTTTTGAGGGGGGGGATGGGAAGAGAGGAAAAAAAGAAAGAGAAAGAAAGAGAGAAAGAAAAGAATGAAAGAGAGAAAGAAAGAGGAAGAGAAAGAGGGAGAGAGAACAGGAGTCTTGCTTTATTGCCCAGGCTAGAATGCAGTCTAAAAATGGGTATTGAAAACCTCTTTTATGCCAATAATTGTGCTTAACAGCAGAGACAGGAAGGAATGAGGGAGGAAAATAACAAACAAGCAGCCAACCAATATTTCATTTAAAACTGGGAAATGCTATGCAATTACTGAGGATTGATTTACTTCCAATTATGTAGTCACTTTTAGAGTAGGTGTGATGTGGTACTGAGAAGAATGTATGTTTTGTGGATTTGGGGTGGAGAGTTCTGTAAATGTTTATTTAGTTTACTTGTTCCGGGTCTGAGTTCAAGTCCTGAATATCCTTGTTAATTTTCTCTCTCGTTGATCTGTCTAATATTGACAATATGATGTTAAAGTCTCCCACTATTGTTGTGTGGGAGTCTAAATCTCTTTATAAGTCATTAAGAACTTGCCTTACGTATCTGGGTGCTCCTGTATTGGGTGCATATATATTTAGGATCGTTAGTTCTTCTTGCTGCATTGATCCTTTTACCATTATGTAATGACCTTTTTTGCCTCTTTTGATCTTTGTTGCTTTAAAGTCTATTTTATCAGAGACTAGGATTGCAACTACTGCTTTTTTTTTTTTACTCTCCATTTGGTTGGTAAATCTTTGTCCATCACTTTGTTTTGAGTCTTTGTGTATCCTTGCATGTGAGATGGGTCTGGATGCAGCATACCAATGGGTTTTGGCTTTTTGTCCAATTTGCCTGTCTGTGTCTTTTTGTTGGGGCATTTAGTCGATTTAAATTTAGGATTAATAATAATATATGTGAGTTTAATACTGCCATTTAATGCTAGCTGGCTGTTTTGCCCATTAGTTGATGTAGATTCTTCATTACATTGATGCTCTTTACCTTTGGGTATATTTTTGGAATGGCTGATACTGATTGTTCCTTTCTATGTGTAGTGCTTCTTTTAGAAGCTCTTGTAAAGCAGGCCTAGTGGTGATGAAATCTCTGAGTTCTTGCTTGTTCACAAAAGATTTTATTTTTCCTTTACTTATGAAGCTTAGTTTGGCTGGATATGAAATTCTGGCTTGAAAGTTTTTTTTTTAAGGATGTTGAATATTGGCCCCCACTCTATTCTGGCTTGTAGGGTTTCTGCTGAGAGATCTGCTGTGAGTCTGATAGGCTTCCCCTGGTGAGTAACCTGAGCTTTCTCTCTGGCTGCCCTTAGCATTTTCTCCTTCATTTCAACCCTGGTGAATCTGATAATTATATGCCTTGGGGTTGCTCTTCTTGAGGAATATCTTTGTGGTGTTCTCTGTATTACCTGGAGTTGAATATTGTCCTGCCTTGTTAGGTTGGGAAAGTTTTCCTTAATAATATCCTGAAGAATATTTTCCAACTTGGATTCATTCTCTTCGTCACATTCAGGTACACCTATCAAACGTGGATTAGATCTTTTCACATAGTCCAATATTTCTTGGAGAGTTTGCTCATTCCTTTTTACCCATTTTTCTCTTATCTTGTCTTCTCATTTTATTTCATTGAGTTGGTCTTCGACCTCTGATATCCGTTCTTCTGCTTGATCAATTCGACTGTTAAAACTTGTGCAAACTTTGCGAAGTTCTCGTATTGTGTTTTTCAGCTCCATTAATTCACTTATATTCCTCTCTAAATTGTCTATTCTCATTAGCATTTCATCAAATGTTTTTTCAAGGTTCTTAGTTTCTTTGCATTGGGTTAGAACATGCTGTTTTCGCTCCCAGAAATTTCTTATTAGCCACCTTCTGAAGCCTGATTCTGACAATTCATCACACTCATTCTCCATCAGGCCTTGTTCCCTTGCTGATGAGGAGCTGCAATCCCTTGAAGGAGGAGAGGCATTCTGGTTTCAGATGTTTTCAGCCTTTTTGTGCTGATTTCTTCCCATTTTTATGGAATTATCCACCTGTCATCTTTGTAATTGCTGACTTTCAGATTGGGTCTCTGAGTGGACATCCAGGTTGTTGGTGGTGATGTTATTTCTGTTTCTTTGTTTTCCTTCGGCAGACGCCCCTCCCCCACAGAGCTGGACCTTCCCGGGTTCAGCTGTGTTTGCTGTGAAACTCTCAACTGTCAGCGTTACCAATTGCTGTTTTTTTGTGGGGGTGGGATCAGCCAAGCCCAATTGCCTGGCTCCCCACCTCGGAGCCCCCTTTTTTCTTTTCCTAAGTGAATGGTCGATTCTCTCCCAGGTGCCCAGTCTCCCGCCGAAAAGGTGCCAGGATCTATGCAATTTCCCTTGAGGCGACTGTGCCGGCTGAAACAGCGGCGCTGAGATTCATGGCACTTTTCTGCCCAGGAATCTCCTGGTCTGGCTCCTGGCTTCAGTCCCCCTTTCAATCAGCTGAATGGGCAACTCTGCCTTCCCGGAGCTCCAAACACCAACTTAAAGGGCACCCAGTCCCGCATACTCCACACTGAGAACTGCCGCGCCAGGACGCTGGCAAAACAGCCACGCTGGCCAAAAGAGTCGCACTGGCGACCCGTAGGGCTCCTCCGCTGGGAATCTCCTGGTTCATAGGTAACGAAAATTCATCTGGAAGTCTGGCATCCACTCACTCCCTGCACCTTCACTGGGAGCTGCAATCCTGAGCTGCTGCTAGTCAGCCATCTTGGAACTCTCTCCTTCTATGTTGGATCTCTCTCCTTCAGCAGCAAAACATTTAAGAGGATGCAGAGTATAGAAGTTTGGAAAATTTGCAGCCTGACAATGCAATAGAAAAGAAAAAAACCCATTTTTTTTAAAGTCAAGCTAGCTGCAGAAATTTGCATAAATAATGAGGAGCCCAATGTTAATCCCCAAGACAATGGGGAAAATGTCTCCAGGGCATGTCAGAGATCTTTGTGGCAGCACCTCCTATCACAGCTCTGGAGACCTAGGAAGAAAAAATGATTTAATGAGCCCCACCCAGGGGCCCCCTCCTGTGTGCAGCCCAGGACTTGGTACCCTGCATCACACCTCCTCCAGCTATGGCTAAAAGGGGCCAAGGTATGCTCAGGCCATGGCTTCAGAAGATGCAAACCCCAAGCCCTAGCAGATTCCATGTGATGTTGAGTCTGTGGGTGTAGAGTAGTTAAGAATTGAGGTTTGGGAACCTCTACCTAGATTTCATAGGATGTGTGGAAGCACCTGGATGTCCAGGCAGAAGTTTGCTGCAGCGCTGGGATTCTCATTGAGAACATCTGTCAGGGCAGTGCAGAAGGAAATGTGGGGTCATAGGCCCCACACAGAGTCCCCACTGGGGCACTGCCTAGTGGACCTGTGAAAAGAGGCCCACTGTCCTCCAGACCCTAGAATGGAGATCCACCAACAGCATGTGCTGTGTGCCTGGAAAAGCTGCAGGTGCTCAACAACAGCTTGTGAAAGCAGCTGGGAGTAGGGCTGTACCCTGCAAAGCCACAGGGGCAGAGCTGCCCAAGGCTATGGGAGCCCACCTCTTGCATCATTGTGATCTGTGTGTGAGACATGGAGTCACAGGAGATCTTTTTGGAATTTTAAGATTTAATGACTGCCCTACTGGATTTTGGACTTGCATAATACCTTTATTTTGATCTCCCATTTTCAATGGGTATACATACCTAATGCCTATACCCTTGTTATATCTAAGAATAACTAACTTCCTTCTAATTTTATGAATCTCCTAGGTGGAAGGGACTTTCCTTGTCCCAGATGAGATTTTGGAATTGACTTTTGAGTTAATGCTGGAATGAGTTAATATTTGGGGAAACTGTTGGAAGGACATGACTGTGTTTTGAATTGTGAGAGCATACGATTTGGGAGGGGCCAAGAGTGGAAGAATATGGCTTGGCTGTGTCCCTACTCAAATATCGTCCTGAATTGTAGTTCCCATAATCCCTATGTGTCCTGGGAGGGACCAGCTGAAGATAATTGAATCATGATAATTGAATAATGTTTCCCTTATCCTGTTCTCATGATAGTGAGTTAGTCCTTGAGAGATCTGACGGTTTTGCAAGGGGCTTCTCCCTTCACTGATCTCTCATTCTCTCTCCTGCAACCCTGTGAAGAGGTACCTTTAGCCATGATTGTGATTTTCCTGAGGTCTCTCCAGCTATGTGGAACTGTCAGTCAATTAAAGCTCTTCTATTTGTAAATTATCAAGTCTTGGCTATTTCTTCATTAGCAGTGTGAAAACAGACAAATACACTGCCTTAGTAGAGGTTCTCCATGAGGGCTCTGATCCTGTAGCAGGCTTCTGTCTGGACATCCAGGCTTTTCAATATATCCTCTGAAATCTATGAAGAGGATTCCAAGTCTCACCCCTTGCACTCTGCAACCACAGGCTTAACACCAAATGAAAGTTGCCAAGGCTTTCTGTTTGCACCCTCTGAAGAAGTGGCCTGAACTGTACCTGGGCCCCTTTGAGCCAAACCTGGAGCTGGAGTGGCTGGGATGCAGGGATCAGTGTCCTGAGGTTGTGAAGGTTGGTGAAGGCCTGGGCTTGGGCCAAAAAACTATTTTTCCCTCCTAGGCTTTTGGGCCTATGATGGGAGGGGCTGCTGATAAGGTCTCTGAAATGCCTTTGAGGCCTTTTCCCCATTGTCTTGGCTATCAATATTGACTCCTCTTAACTTATGGAAATTTCTGCAGCCCACTTGTTTTCTTCCTCTAAAAAAAGGCTTTCCTTTTCTACTTCATGGCCAGGCTGCAAATTTTCACAATCATTTACACCGTATTTTCCTTTTTAATATGTTTCAGTTTCAGGTCATCTTTTTTTGCTCATACATATGAGCAAAAAAACTTGTATGCTCACTGTTAGAAGCAGCCAAGCCACATCTTGAGCACTTTACTGCTTAGAAATTTCTTCCACCAGATACCCTAAATCATCATTCTCAAGTTCAAAGTTCCACAGATCCCTAGAGCAGGAACACAATGCAGTGAACCTCTTTGCTAACACACAACAAAAGTGACCTTTGTTCCAGTTTCCAGTAAGTTCCTCATCTCCATCTCAGACCTTCTCAGCTTGGACTTCACTGTCCATATCACTGTCAGCATTTTGATGACAACAATTTAACAACTCTCTAGAAAGTTTCAAATTTTTTCTCGTCTTCCTTTCTTATTCTGAGTCCTTCACACTTTTCCAACCTCTGCCTGTTACCCAGTTCCAAAGTAGCTTCCACATTTTCAGGTATATTTATAGCAACATCCTACTCTTGGTACTAATTTTCTGTATTAGTCTGTTCTCATATTGCTATAAAGGAATTCCTGAGACCGGGCAACTTACAAGAAAAGAAGTTTACTTTGCTCATGTTCTACAAGCTATACAGACAGCATAGTTGCTTCTGCTTTTAGGGAGGCCTCAGTACACTTACAGTCATAGAAGAAGGTGAAGGGGGAGCTGGCATGTCTTACATGGCTGGAGTAAGAGGAAGACAGTGAGGGAAGAGGTGCTACACACTTTTAAAACAATCAGATCTCGTGAGAACTCATTCACCATTATGAGAACAACACTGAGGGGATGGTGCTAAGCCATTCATGAAGGATCCATCCCCATGATTTAATCGCCTTGCACCAGGACCCACCTCCAACACTTGGGATTACAATTCAACATGAGATTTGGGCAGGGACACATATCCAAACCATATTAACCATGAAGGCAGCACCTTTATGAATCTATAAGAGCCACAGCATCCCTAGGCTTGTGGTGCCCCCTAAAGCAGATACAGTTTAGATCACAAAATCCAAGTGCTTTAAAATATCTAAAAAGCCTTCCCAAGAAGAAAAGGTACAAATAAGCCCAGATAGTGAAGATTACAATAAATACCTAACTCTTCAATACGCAGACACCAAAGAACATCTACTAGCATCAACACCATGTAGGAAAACATGATTTTACCAAATGAACTAAATAAGGTGCCAGAGACCAAGCCTGGAGAAAACAGAGATATGTGACCTTTAAGACAAAGAATTCAAAATAGATGTGTTAAGGAAACTCAAAGAAATTCCAGATAACACAAAGAGGGAATTCAGAATTCTATCAGATAAATTTAACAAGGAGATTTAGATCACTTAAAAGAATCAAGCAGAAATTCTGTAGCTGAAGAATGCAATTGGCATACTGAAGAATGCATCAGAGTTTTTTAATAGCAGAATTTATCAAGCAGCAGAAAGAATTTGTGAGCTTGAAGACAGGCTATTTGAAAAAACACAGTCAGAGGAGACAAAAGAAAAAAAGTAACAGACAACAAAACACATCTACAGGATCTAGAAAACAGCCTCAAAAGGGCAAATCTACGAGTTACTAGCCTTAAAGAGGAGGTAAAGAAAGAGATGAGTAGAAAATTTATGCCAACAGATAATAACAGTGAACTTTCCAAACCTAGAAAAAAAAATCACTATCCACGTATGAAAAGGTTAAAGAGCACCAAGCAGATTTAACCCAAAGAAGACTACCTCAAGGCATTTAATAAACTCCCAAAGGTCAAGGATAAAGAAAAAGTCCCAAAAGCAGCAGGAGAAAAGACACAAATAACATACAATGGAGCTCCAATATGTCTGGCAGCAGACTTTTCAGTGGAAACCTTACAGACCATGGGAGAGTGGCGTTAATGTCTAAAGGAAGAAACCTTTTACCCTAGAATGGTATATCTGTTGAAAATATCCTTCAAACATGAGGAGAAATAAAGACTTTTCCAGACAAACAAAAGCTGAGGAATTTCATCAACACCAAATCTGAAGTTCAAGGAATGCTAAAGGAAGTACTTTAAACAGAAAGAAAAGGATATTAATGGAGTAATTATCACCTGAAGGTACAAAACTCACTGATAATAATAAGTACACAAGAAAACACAGAATATCATAACACTGTAACTGTAGTGTGTAAACTACTCTTATCCTAAGTAGGAAGTCTAAATGAAAAACCAAACAAAAATAATAACTACAACAATTGTTGTAGACAAAAGACATAGACAGTGCAATAAGATATAAATAGAAACAACCAAAAGTTAAAAAGCAGAGGGATGCTGGGTGCAGTGGCTCACGCCTGTAATCCCAGCACGTTAAGGCCTAGGTGGGCAGATGACTTGAGATCAGGAGTTTAAGACCTGCCTGGCCAACATGGTGGAACCCCATCTCTACTAAAAATGCATAATTAGCTGGGCATGGTGGCCTGTGCTTGTAATTCCAGCTACTTGGGAGGCTGAGGTGAGGGAATCGCTCGAACCCAGGAGGCAGAGGTTGCAGTGAGCAAAGATAGAACCACTGCACTCTAGCCTGGTTAACAGAGTGACAGTCTCAAAAAGAAAAAAAAAAGAAAAGAAAAAGAAAAAGAAAAAGCAGGAGAATGAAGTTAACGTGTAAAGTTCTTATTAGTTTTCTTTTTGCTTGATTGTTTATGCCAACAGTGTTAAGTTGCTATCAGTTTAAAATAATGGGTTATGAGATGATATTTGCATCTCATGGTAACCTCAAACCAAAGAACATACAATAATTACACAAAAAATAAAAAGCACGAAACTAGATCATATCACCAGATAAAATAACCTTCACTGAAAAAAGAAGGAAAGAAAGAAGAAAGTGAAACCACAAATCAATAAGAAAGACCCATTGATTTGTTACCTACAAAAGCACACTTCCCCTGTAAAGACATACATAGACTGAAATTACAGGAATGGAAAAAGATATCCCAAACCAATGGAAACCAGAAAAGAACAGGAATCACTATATGTATATCAGACAAAATATATTTCAAAACAAAAACTATAAGAAGAGACAAAGAAAGTAAATATATAAGATAAAGGAGTTAACTTAGCAAAATAATATAACAATTTTAAATATATGTGCACCCAACACTGAAGCATTCATGTATATAAAGGAAATATTAAAGAGAAAGATAAGTCCCAATACAATAAAAGCTAGAGACTTCAACACTCCACTTTGGGCATTGGACAGACAGAAAATTAACAAAGAAACATCAGACCTAATCTGCACTATAGACCAAAGGAATCTAATAGACACATACAGAATATTTTATCCAGTGGCTATAAAATACACATTCTTTTCCTCAGCACGTGGATTATTCTCAAGGATAGACAACATGTTAGGTCACAAAATAAGTCTTAAAACATTCAAAACCTGAAACAATATCAAGAATCTTCTCTGATCATAATGGAATAAAACTAGAAATTAATAATAAGATGAACTTTGGAAACTATGCAAATACATGGAAATTAAATAATATGCTTCTAAATGACCAGTGGGTCAATGAAAATATTAAGAAGAAAATTGAAAGTGTAGGGCATGGTGACTCCTGCCTGTAATCCCAGCACTTTGTGAGGCCAATTTGGGTGGGTTGCTTGAAACTGGGAGTTCGAGATCAGCTCTGGCAACATGACAAAATCCCCTTTTTTTAAGAAAAGAAAAAATACAGAAATTAGCCAGGTGTGATGGCATAAGCTACTTGAGAGGCTGAGGCAGGAGGATTGCTTGAGCCCAGAAGTTGGAGGCTGCAGTGAACCATGATCATGTCACTGCACTCCAGCCTGAAAGGCATAGCCAGACATTTTCTCAAAAAGAAAATTGAAAGATTTCTTGAAAAAAATTATAATGGAAATACAACATACAAAAACCTATGCAAGAACAATACTAACAAGAAAGTTTACAGCTATAAGTGCCTACATTACAACTGATACTGCAGAAATTCAAAGGATAATTAGTGGCCACAATCAGCAACTATATGCCAATAATTTGGAAAATCTAGAAGAAATGGACAAAGTTCTAGACACATACAATCTACCAAGATTGAAACAAGATAAAATTCAAAGCCTGAACAGATCAATAACTGACACATGTAGGTACGTATAATGGCAAGAGATAGAGGTCTAGTTTTATTCTTCTACATATGGATATCCAGTTTTCCTAGCACCATAAATTGAAGAGACTGTCTTTCTCCCAGTGTATGTTCTTGGCAACTTTGTTGAAAACGAGTTCACTGTAGGTTTGTGGATTTGTTTTTGGGTTCCATATTCTGTTCCATCGGTCTATGTGTCCATTTTTTTCCAGTACCATTTTGTTTTGGTTACTGTAGCTTTGTAGTATAATTTGAATTCAACTAATGTAATTTCAGAAGGTGGTGAAGCTGAAGCAGGTCGAGTACGTCCTGAACAAGAAGCGCATCCTGCAGGCGATCGACTCTCCGTTCCTCCACAAGCTCCAGATCTCCTTCAGGGGCAACTCCAACCTGTACCTGGTGATGGAGTACCTGCCAGGTGGGGAGATGTTCTCCCACCTAGGGCGTATCGGAAGTTTCAGAGAGCCCCATGCCTGTTTCTATGCCGCCCAGATCGTCCTGGCCTTCCAGTACCTGCACTCCCTCAACCTCATCCACCGAGACCTGAATGAAGCCCGAGAACCTCCTCATTGACCAGCGGGGCTACCTGCAGGTGACGGACTTCGGTTTCACCAAGCACCTGAGGGGCTTCACTTGGACCCTGTGTGGGACCCCTGAGTACCTGGCCCCCGAGATCATCCTAAGCAAAGTCTACAACAAGGCCGTGGACTGGTGGGCCCTGGGGGTGCTCACCTACGAGATGGCCATGGGTTTCCCGCCCTTCTACACTGACCAGCCGATCCAGATCTACCAGAAAATCATCTATGGGAAGGTGCGGTTCCCCTCCCAAGTCAGCTCTGACCTCAAGGACCTGCCGCGGAGCCTGCTGCAGGTGGACCTCACCAAGCACTTCGGAATGGGGTCAGCGACATCAAGAACCACAAGTGGTTCGCCACAATCAACTGGGTCGCCATCTATGAGAAGAAGGTGGAAGCTCCCTTCATCCCGAAGTTCGCAGGCCCTGGGGATGCCAGTAACTTTGACAACTACGAGGAGGAAGAGATCCAGATCTCCATCAACGAGCAGTGTGCCAACGAGTTTTCTGAGTTTTAGGGATCTGCTTGTGCCCCTGTGGGTTTTCTTTTCTTTCTTTCTCTTTTTTTTTTCTCTTTGGTGGGTGGGTGACGGGTGGGTCGGTGACAGGGTTGGACTGAACAACCCGAGGGCCCCAGAGTTCCTTGCATCTAGTTGCACCCCCCACCCCACCCTCCGGGGTTGGAGTAGCAGGAAGCCCAGATATTTAGAGGGACAGAAACACCAGCTGCTCCCTCACCCCCTATGCCTTCCTGGGCCCTCTGTGCTTCTCCCTTCCTCTTCTCGCAGAGTCCCCCTTGCCCTAGCCCACTTCTGCCTGTTTTAAACGAGTTTCTCAGCTCTATTCAGGCCAGGTCTTGCTGGTGTATCCAGAACAGGGTGTGGAAAGAGGGGCTTAAACTAAACTCCAGCACAGAAAAGGCACCACTTGCTAAGATAGGATGAATGAAAAGCACACCTGCCTTTCAGAGTAGTCCTGCCTGGGAAGGAGAGAAGTTTAGTGCCATGCTCAATGGGCTGCTTGCTAAAATTAAAAATTAAAAAAATAGAGTTCCGGTCTGACAGAGAACGCGGAGAGACGCAGAGCGCCGCGAGTTCCCCCTGGGCCCTCCAGGCCCTCCGGCCCCGGGCTGGCGGGTGAGCTGGGGGGCCCCGGGACAGGCCGTGCCCTCTGCCCTTCAGACACCGGAGGCCTCCGCTGTGGCTGCGCATTGGCCTGGCCAGGCTCAGGCCTTGAAGCCGTGGTGAACCTCTCTACCCCACCCCATTTCGGTGATTGATGGCAGCAGCTTCTCCCTGCCAGTACCCCAGCCTGGACCCCGCTGGCCACTGGGTCTCCCGGCGCATGTTGCCGGGCCTCAACAGAGCCCCAGCTGAGCTGCCCAGATGCAACGCCTTTGGGCAGACCAGGAAACAGGGCGGCCGTTCGAATGCTGCACAGCGGAGGCCGTTAGGTGACAGAGGGTCTGGGAAGGCGGCCTAAGGACGCAGGCAGGCTCGGCTGCCTCTTTAGGCCACGGAGCCGTGCAGATCCGGGTCCCCAGTGACCACTCTGTCCCCACTGGGAGAGACCTACCTAGTCCTGACCACAACGGACAAAGGCCTTAACAGGCCCGGAAGGTGAGCGAAGTTCCTTCCGAATGACGACGGGTGGAATGGTTAGCGGCCATCGGGCTGTTAGTCTTCATTCTACCAGACCTTGCTGTCAGAAGAGAGAAACGGTAGAATGACGGGCCACGTTTGGCCCATTGGAAATGCCCACCACCCTCTGGGAAGATTTACTGGCCCTTTATGGAAGGCCTGTGTATATAATATGAAAAAGCTGCTCTCAACTGCACCCCAGACTTTTAATAGAAAACATTTGTCACATCTAGCCCTTCTAGATGTAAAGAGATTGCAAAAAAGAAAGAAAGAAAAGAAAAAAAACCAAGCGCCTCCTGGTATTAGGTAATCTGCCTCTTGCTGCTTAATACAGACTCTGTTCTCACACCCCAGGCTGGCACCTTTATCTGGGATGCCAAGGGACAGGACCTCTGTCGGAGGTTAGTCAAGAAAGGTCATTTTTCTAGTTTTGCAAGAACACATGGGACCAAAGGCTAGGCTGGTTGTTTGGACAAAACCCATCAGTTTTGCTCTTTGGCCCCCAGCTGCGTGAAAAGGGTTTTGAAAGAATCAACTCTGGGACTCAGCAAGCCAGAAGCACAAGCGATGTCTTGCTTCCCGTTAGTTGGCCTGAAACCATCGTGCTGTCGTCCAGTTGACCCTCTAGTCTTGTCTCTGCAGCCAAGATCATTCCTTCGTTTTCCAACAACGTCATGTGTCTTTTATCCCTCTTTTTCAGTCCTACAAGTGAGACAATATTTTTCCTGTGATGTGTGGAGGTCTCCAACATTGGACCAACTGTATTAAGCACTTCGTTTACATCTACTGTTGGCTCGTGTAATACTCACCATAGCCCTAAAAGAGAGGTGTTATCATAACTTTCTTTTGCAAATGAGGACAGTGAGGCTCAGATAAACCAGAGATCAATATTACAGGGGCAGAAGCAAAAATCCAACCCAGACTGGGCTGACTCCACAGACAGACTCTTACCAGTATGCTCACCAACCCTTTGTCTCCAATTCCACAGATGTTGACTGAGCTATATTGTGCTGGCCTTCTGGGCACATAATGAGAGATGTGATACTGTCTCTTGAAGCACTAATTTGGGGCAAGGGACTTGTATCCAGCTGAAAATTTGTTCTTGGTCAAAAAAAAAAAATGCTTCCATTTCTGATTTGGATCCAGAGCCAGCCTTAAATGTGCTATGAATGCTTCCCGCCAAGCACCTGCAGATGCCTTCCCAAAGGCCTGGCATGCCTTTGTTAGAGATGTGAGCCTTTGGGCAAAGGCGACTGTGACAGCACTCAGCACAGAGTCTTGGGAGTCTCCTGTGGCCTAAGCCAACTTTGCCCTACTGCCCAGAGAAGCAAATGCTGAGTCGACACAGACACACGGATGGAGGGTTTGCAACCAGCTTTGAAGAAGGCATCTAGTGAGTCCTGAGTATGATTTGAGGAACAATGTAGGGAGGGCAAAAAGTACCCTGATAGAAACATTGCCTCTGGAGAAAGTGGAATGACAGTGACTGCTTCATGGGTATAGTGTCCCTTAGGGGTGATGGAAATGTTTGAGAATTAGAGTTGATGGTTGCACAACATTGCGAATGTATTAAAATGCCACCAAAATGCACACTTTAAGGTGGCTAATTTTATATGACATAAATTTTACCTTAATTTTTTTAGAAAAAGTTACCTCTGCCAAGTGCCATAGTGCCTGAATTCCCACTGTTCAGAATAGGACTCCCTCCACTTCCCTCAGCCCCTGTTTTCATCTGGACCTTCCGGCTTGTCTGAAGCTATGGGAGGGTTATTTTCGGGCCCCCCTTTTTTTTTTTATCTCTTATGTGATCTTCCCTCTAGGAAGAGGTGCACCTTCCCAGGTTGGTGAGGCTCAGAAAAGAAAGAGGATGCTTTCATGTCTTTGATCTAAGAGTGCCCATGGACCTAGTCCTCAGCTCAGGGTTACCAAGTACAACAGATATGCAAAGGGACTGAGGCCTTCCCAGCAGTGCCTAGAGCCACCTCCTCCCCGACCAGAAGATGCCCAGATCCAAGTGTACCTCTCTCTAAACGTGCTCCTGCTCTTGCTTGCAGGAGTAAGCTGGCCTTTGTTTCTCTGTGTAGGCGTTTTCTTTAGGAAACATCCTACCTACTTCCTCATCCACCTTGAAATTCTTCGTGTTCAACAACCACCACCAGAAAAATAACATGAAGCTATTTTTGTAACAAAAATTGTATTTACTGATTTCCTTTATATC
The DNA here is from genome assembly GCF_009761245.1 of Sapajus apella. NCBI lineage: Eukaryota > Metazoa > Chordata > Mammalia > Primates > Cebidae > Sapajus > Sapajus apella. Next base: position 453,165 of record NW_022437050.1, on the reverse strand, counting down.
AGTTTTCATTTTAAATTCAAGTCAAAGGACATTTCTCACTGTCAATCGCCAGCTACTTGGTTCCATTTGTCCTTCTAAGCTGGAGGAAATGTGAATAAACCTTAGATGGACAAGATTGTTTTTTCAAAATCTGCCATGTTCAGAAATCTGGAACTTCAAAGGAAAACAAAAGATGTTTTCCTCTCCTTTCTCAGTTTTAATCGTTTCTTCTTGGAAGCTAATTTCTCACTGTCATCACAGGAGAAAGGGGGCTTGGGCAATGATGCTGCAAATCTGATTTGCACAGGCAGCCCACTGGGATGCTATTTTCCTCAGGAGCTGGAATTTTGGCCAAAATCATCTGGGAAACTTTTCTGGTCTTCTAATTTATTCTGCCTATGGAGACCTCGTTAATAATGCCAAAAATGCTTCACATTTGTATAGCCATTTTAAATTTTTTCCAAACCCTGTCACATTAATCAACTTACTTGATCTTTACAAGTCTCTTGGGAAGTGAGTAGAGAAAGGACTGGGATTTATACATTATGGATAAGAGAAGTGAGCTCAGAGAGGTTAAGCAACTTGCCCAAGGTCACACAGCCAGGCAGTCAGAACAGAGTCTAGAGACCGTATTTTCAACCTTGTAGCTTTAGAAGTAGACTGGGTCACAAACATAGATTACTTCCTTCCTGGCCTACATCAGAAACCCAACTGTGAATGTCCCAAGAGGTAGAATTCCTCCCCTGGATATATTTGATTCTCTCTCCTCATTAATATTTGACTTGAGCATCACAGTTGTTCTTTCGGAGCTGTCTTTATCATGCTGGGGACTTGTTGTTCTCTTCACCGTCCGCCTGATGCTTGGAGAAATCAGTGGATGAGGGAGTGATTCAGTAAATCTTTCTTTGATCTGTTTTAAATGAAATCCTATTTACAAGATACACTTCACTTCTTTTGATGTGCTGCTCACTAATTAGCTCACATCTGAGAGCAGGTTCCCTGGGAGAAAAAAAAGAATTAATTAGCTCATTCCATCTCGAAAAGACACAATTCTTGAACTAATTATGGTATTTGAATGATTAATCTCCTTTAAATACACATGTGTTTAGGAGTATTACAGTTAGGAAGAATGTATAATGAGAAGGAAGACAGAAAGCTAAGGGAAGTGGAACCAAGTGGCGGCTCGAGGCAAAAATCCTGCCCTTGAGGCCCAAGGGAGAGTTTAGGGATTCTTTATTGTCCAGGTAGAATATCATTGGCATGCAAAATGGTAGAATAGGCAAAAGTTTGTCCTAAACCCTCCTCAAATCTTTCCCTTTCTGCTTCTTTGTCAGCTCTTGATGCCAATGTCTTAAGATCAAACTACTTATGTAAGCCGGCTGCCAAGAAAAGAAAAGTCATTTAATTTACACTAAAGTGCTAATGACTGATCATTAACTAAATTACCTAAATTCAATGATTAAAGTGTTAATCACTTTCCATCTAGTTTTGCTCCTCCCACAATTACATACTTTTTAATCGGAAGCTACAATTCTACTCCAATGAATAATCCTCCACTTGTGGATTTTTAGGAGATAACATACGGATTTGATTCAAAATCCCTTCCTGACTTACTGGCGATGGCTGTGTGCTTCATGCCACAACGTGAATATAATCGATTAACATAAAATAATGCTGTGGTACATTAGTGACGTCTGCCATGGGCACAGAAATTGAGATTGGTCATGTACAAATTATGTACCTATCATCCTGATTATAGTTTGTAGGATAATGATATTTGGAGTACTAAAGAGAGCTTTTAGGGGTTCATGAAATCACAATGTACAGCGTATCACCCATTCCACTCAAAGGATAGGTGGCCCTTATTGACCACCTGTCCAGTCAATAAGTGGTTTTTTTTTTTTTACTTCAACATTCATATTGTGAATCCCTTGAGAACAGAAATGAATACTTTTTTATCTCAAGGGTATGGCTCTTACTTGGTGCTAAATAAATATTTGTTGAAAAAGTGCGAAGAAGGTAGCACTTAGGTATGAAAAGAAATGTATTACTAAACCTGAACAATTATCATAAAAGTTTAAAGCTAAGTGAGACTGAAGGAAGGGTACAAATATGATAGAACCCTTAGATAAGCTGGTTACCAAAATTAAGCACAGATCTCACAAACTCAATAAGCCAAGCAACACGTTGGCTTGTAGAGTTTTCACTATATGATTTAAAAACACTATGCAAGACTGTCATCATAAAGGGCAATGTTTTTTCTGGCACCGAGTCCTAGAAGAAATGTATCATGTGACTTGTCCCTATGAAAGACCATTGAGTAATGTAACGGCCAATGTGTTTAAAAAGGATTTTGCAAAAACTCAGCAATATTGCTTAAAGGGAGTTTTTTTGTATCAACCCTTTGAGATGTAGTGAACATAGCATTAAATTGTGACCCAGTGCAGATATTTCTGAAATAATGTGTAAGAAAATAATACGGTAGGCTGGTTACCATAGGAACTCCCACCTGCCGCCCGACCAAGGTGTGTCCCGGCCTTCTCTGTGACCCTTTTCTTTGTGCTCTCTCTTCAGATCCTTCTTGTGCCCTTGGATGGAGCTAAGTGACTCATTGTGAAATGGAGGCTGAGCCCACACTGGTAGGTAGAATGCCTTTTGCTGTCTCAGTCCCATTGAGCAAACTGAGGTACAGCGTAGTGTAAGGAGCAGGTACAGGGTGAAAACCTGCCCCATTCTGGAGTGTTTATGTGCCTTTGGGCAAGTAATTTTCCCTCTTTGGGATTTGCTTTCTCCCCTGTAAAATACAGACAGAGTTGGATTATCAGGGGTCTGCAAACTTTTTCTAGTTTGTAAAAAATAGTAAATATGCCAAGCTTCAAACATTCTCTTTTGTAACAACTCAACTCTGCCATTAAAGTTTGAAAACACCCATGAACAACATACAAAGGAATGGATGTACCTGTATTCTGATGTAACTTGATTTACAAAAACAAAGAATAGCTGGATTGGATGCATAGGCCATAGTTTGCTGGCCATTGGATAAGTTGATATAAAGACGAAGCCATGCAATAAAAATAGAATGCAAGCCACAGATGTAAGCCATATATGTGATTTTAAATTTCTGGGATCCACATTTTTAACAATTTTTTAAAAGTAAAATTGATTATAAGAAAATTTTATTAACAATATATACAAAATATTGTCAATTCCACATGTAAGCAGTATGAAAAAAATGTATCCATGAAATATCTAGGTCTGTGAAATCCAGACGGTCTTTTAGATATCAGAGTATCTGAGTTGAACTCATCACATTTTAAGAGTTCAATATCCACATGTGACTGGAGTTACCATCCTGGACAGCACAATTCTAAGAGGTTCTTTTTTTTTTTTTTTCTGAGACAGAGTCTTGTTCTGTCATCTAGGCTGGAGAACAGTAGCGTGATCTCGGCTCACTGCAATCTCCGCCTCCTGGGTTCAAGCTATTCTCCTGCCTCAGCTTTCCCAGGTAGCTGAGACTACAGATTCCCACCACCATGCCAGGCTAATTTTTTCTACTTTTAGTAGAGACAGGGTTTTGCCATGTTGGCCAGGCTGTTCTCAAACTCCTGACCTCAGGCGATCTGCCTGCCTTGGCTTCCCAAAATGCTGGGATTATAGGCGTGAAACGCCACTCCCGGCCCTAAGAGGTATTTTCTTCTCTACACCTACTCCTTGGATTCTGCCAGAAAACACATAGCAGCATGCTATTGTTCTGTTTCCTCATCCCTGATAATTTAACATATAAGTCTGCAAAAGATGTGATAATGAATGTCAGGAGGTCGATGCAGCTACTGAGTGACTTATTGCTATCTTCACTGCAATTTGTAAATAGCTGATAATGTCTTCGTGCAGAGCTTCAAAAAATGCCTCCTCCCTCAAGCACTCTCCTAATGGGAGAGAAGTGTGAACATTTACTCTAGTGGTGAAGGGAAGTGGGAGTGCTTGTAAAAGCCATTCTAAATAAAATACTTATCTGACATCTCATGTTTTACTTTAATGTATATTCCATTTTGCTTTAATCTGGTTTAATTTTTTATTTGAATTTCTCATCAGTTAATATATTCAAACTCCCTGCCCTGCAAACGCTCCCTTCATCACCTGTCCTTCTCACCACAAATTGGTGAGCAAAATTCATGCCCCAAAAAGATACATCACAGTTATCATCGTACCCTTGGAAATGGGTTTACATACCAAGGTGTTAAATTAGAAGTGTCCACTAAGGACCAAGACACAATAGGTATTAAATGCTAAAGTGAGTTGTGGCCGACCAAAAGGCAGACATTTCCTTTGAGAACCATTCATCCATAGCGAGGGTATAAAAGGATTGGGAGAGAGGATTCATGGAGAGGGTTTCTTTGGAGAGGGCTGTGCCATGAGTCTCATCCTCACTTCCACTTCACTATAGCCTGGTAACAGGAGCCGTCCAAGGCAGCTGGGGGGTTGACAGTTGCACACAGAGCCTGAAATCTGAAGGGCAAGAGATGGGCTGCTTAGAGTCTGTAACCAATTAAGGAGAGGCTGCAGTGTTTGGGTTTTCTTGAAGCCCCAGAAAATTCCAGAGCCATAGAGTTCATGTGGACCAGACACAGGCCATAAGGAGCAGGTGGGCAGGGACAGAGGATAGGGAAAGAACAATGCTGGTCCTCTTTCCTAGTGGAGAGTGCAGCGGATGACAAATATGAGTGAAGGTAGGAGCTTTGACCTTTGACCATCTTAGGACTAAGTGAGCCTGAACTTCAGGAATTACAGTGATCAGGGTACTTCATATTGTCTGATAGTGACCAGAAAAATCCTCCTCCCCTCATAAAAGAAACAAAGGTAACGGATCATGATTGTGTAATGCACTGGTATAAGACTTCTGGTTTTAAGATGTTACTACATACTCATGAGTAATATACTCACATTAAATGAGAGACAGGTAAGAGAATAGGAAGATTACTGCCTTCTGGATTAACTCCAAAGATTGGAATTTCAGGGACCATTTGCCAGGCTGGTCCAGGAGCAATGTGGTACAGGTCTTTCCAACTCCTCAAATGATACAAAACTCCCTATGACAATACTGATGTCTGTGATGTGTAGATAACACACAGACTTACTCTAGAAGAAAAATTAATAACAGTAACACATAATCATTTACTGAGGAATCACTATGTGCTGTGTACTGTACTTTTCTTACAAAAACCAAATGCTTCCATTTTGTAGAAGGGGAAAGGAGATTCAGAGGGGTTAAACAATTCCTTTTAAATTATAGGAGCAGTATGTAGCAAAGACAGGATTGGAACACAGCTTTGTTCACTGAAACCACTACCCTCTGCTGCTTCTCTTGCCCAGCCCAACTGTGGCCTTTGGCCATTTGTTGCCTTTTTCTTGTATGCCCCTGTTCTCTTCTTCCTACATCCTCCTCCCTCTCTTCTAAGTGGTGGGATTCCATTCCCAGCTGAACAGAACTGCTCCTTCCCTCTTACCTGGGATGTATGAAATGAACAAGAACTGCCTAAGATTCACCCATTTTCAGCCAATTAACTGACTTTAAAATGTTATTACATACTCAGCTCCAGAGAGTGCACCAAGAAGCTTTGCCAAATCCTGCAAAATGCTGGTCAAGCAAAAGAATGAAGATGAGAAGCAAATCCTCAGTACTTGATGCAATCAGCTCAGAGTTCTGGGTTGAAGATGAAGAAGGATCTATGGGCTCCAAGCAAACATCATGGTTGTGGTTAATAAAACAAAAACAAAATGCTACCATCTCATTACTGTTTCCACCCCTGCTGACCATCCTGAGATGGCTTCTGTTTGGTGTCCACCTAGTGGAGCAGTTTCCCATTGAAAAATGGATCAGCAACTTGGTCAGATTCTCTTGTGTCCTTTCAGGGCAATGCTGGAGCACATTTTATCCAAAGCTCCAGGAGCAGGCGGACAGCAATTGTTAAACGCTCCCCAAATAGCTGCACCCCATTTACATTGTCTACAAAAACATGATCTCTTGCTTTTTCTTTACTCCACCGAGTTATTTTTCTTAGGCTTCCATTATAAAATTGTAAGAATGAGTGTTTAGGCAGCCAGCATAGTCATCACTTCACTAGGCCTCATGCTAAAGGAGGACGAGATCTGAATGACATGTTTTGACGAGCAGAATCAGATTTCTTACTTACACAGGACTCTTCCCAGAATGAGAAACTTGACTTGAGAACTTGCCAGAAGAGCATTTTTTTGCCTGTGTCTTCATGTGAACTCTGCCCTTGGATGTACATTTGAAAAAGGATGATAGAAATTCCTCTCTGCAAGGAGCTGATCTGACCCCTGATTAAAATATGTTCAACTCTGAAATTAGTAAAGATCAGGGACAAAAGCTGGATGATGGCTTGATTCTAATGCTGGAGTGTCCTGACCAGGAAGGGGCAAACCGAGAGCAGGAAGAAACAATAATTAATCATAGCGAAGCAGGAGCAGCTATGATTTGAAGAGAACTCACAGAAATTCATCCATAAATTCCTTGATGCTTTAATTTAAAAAAAAATGTTTATCGAGCACTCAGAAGGAAAAACAAGCTGGTTTTTTTTTTTTTTCTCTCTACTCTCTTATATAGTCACTCAACACAACATTTTTGACACCAGCTTCTCCAGTGGACACCCAATGGTGTCCTATAATTTAATTTAATTCTAACACCATCTAGCTGAAAATAGCATCAGATCCCATGACTTCAGGGTCAGTCTCACAAGACTGTCCCCTGCCATCCTTTTCCCATTTCACGTGCCAATTGCAAGCCCTAGGTCATGACCCATGCTTCTGACCAACCAGCTATAAATTAGGGTTTCTAAAACCTCCTCCTTGGGTTCAATTAATTTGCTAGGGCAGCTCACAAACCTCTGGGAAACACTTTACTTAAATGTACCCATTTACTACAAATGATATTTTAAAGAATATAAATAAAGAGAAACATAGGACAAGGCTAGAAGAGCCTCCAAGTGCAGGACCTTCCAAACCCAAGGAGTTGGGGGGAGGGGGTGCCACCCTCCCAGCACATGAGTGTCATCTTGTTTACTAACTTAAAAATTTTCTAAACTCATTCTCTTTGGGTTTTTACAGAGGCTTCACTGCATAGGGAAGATTGATTAAATCACTAGCCATTGGCAATCAAGTCAACATTTATCCTCTCTCTCCGTCCCAGAAGTGGTGGGTGGGGTTTAAAGATTCAATCTTCTAACCACTTTGTTGTATCCCAAGGCAACTAGCCCCTATACTAAGAGCTGCCCAGAAGCCCCCAGCCACCGGTCATTTCACTGGCACACAAAAGACACTTTTGTCACTCCAGAGAGGCCAAGGGTCTTTCTTAGCATGTGCCAGAAAGCAGGAGCAGAAACCAAATCAATATTTCTTACTATATCGCAATATCACAAGCACCTAGAAGATATGACATTAAAAAAAACAAACAAAAAAAACCAAGATGGATTAAAACAAAGAAAACATTTCCTAAGTGTGTAACTAACTATGAGCTGGACTCTGAATAATGGCTTTAAATGTATTGATATATAATCCATCTAATAACCTTATGATATAGATACTAATATTATTCCTATTTGATAAATGAAAATTTTGAAGCTTGAGGTTAAGGAATATTAAGATCACAAACCTATTAAGGGTGAATCCAAAATGGGAATCCTGCCTGTGATCTTTACCACCATGCAATTCTGCTCTAAGGAATAGAGGCTTAGGCTTAGGCTTTCGTTTATTAATGAAATGAACATACAAATCCAGGTGGAAACTTCAAATAGGACTTTACTTCCAGCAACATTTTGGACAAATACTCTGAATTTACTGTCTCATAAATATATTGCTTCACAACACACCACCCCAAGATTTAGCAGCTTAAAGCAATAATGATTTGTTATTTGTCATGATTCTATGGATTGGCTGGGCTTAGAGAGGGCAGTTCTTCTGCTCCACTTGGTGTTGTCTGGAATCACTCAGGTGGCTGTATTTACTTGAAGCTCAGGTGAGTCTGAACCCAAATCCAACCGAAATCCATAGACACAGAAGGCAGAATGTATTCAATAAAAAGAAACTCATGTCTAGACATAGTGCAATGATACTGAACACCAATCAAAGACAAAGGAAAGATTTTAAAAGCAGCCAGAGGAAAAATACCTGTTCCTCACATAGATGGATGTTGATTTCTCAGTAAATATCTTCAAAGCATTGAAGTAAATTAACTATCAAGCTAAAATTGTATGCTTATAAAAGCTATCTGTGAAGAGTAAGGACAAAATAAAAAACACTTTCAGATAAATGGAGAGAGTTCACTTTTAGCAGACCCTCATCAAAGAACTATTGTGTTTCAAGGAGAGAAAAATGACCCATTCATAATTGTAAAAAAAAAAAAAAAAAATAATAGAAAATTAAAGGTAGAAGGAAACTTCCTTAACCAAATGAAGAAATTCTGTTAAAAACTGTAATGCAACCTTATTCTTCGTGGTGATACAGTAAAGGCGTTCTCTTCTGAAAACGAGGCTCTGCATGAGGTGCTGTCATAGACTGTGTTATACAAGGAGCAGACATCAAGCTAGAGGTTGGGAAACAAAATGCTTACCCAGAAGTTCTCCTGGGATTGATGTATGTGGAAGAAACAGGAAGGAAGCTGGCTTGGGCAGAGGAAGAAGTTGAGCTAGGACACAGTTCCAATGAGGACTTCAGCCAACCTCATGGAAGGTTCTGGAACTGGCCCTTTAGAATTGTACCCAATTGGGAAATGAAGGCTAGGCCTTTATGTCCCTATGTCAATCAGTCATTGGATGCTGGTTGGTCCCGGAAGAAGGCATACATTGTGTGAGACAGCTTTTTTCCAGCACAATGATCCCCAAAAAGGGCTTAAAGCTGAGTGTTGTCTTCAGGTAGCACTCTCAGTAGCTGTAGGCATGAGTCCTTCATTTCTATTCTAGGCAGTGTATAACGGCAGCCATCACAGATGTCCATCACCACAACTTTTATTCAGTGTTGTCTGGAAGTCAATACTGCCAATGCAATAAGACAAGAAAAATCATAAGAATTATAAGGAAAGAATATCTGCCATTATTCACAGATAATATGATTAGCTTAGAAAACTCAAAATAATGTACAGAACCATTATTATAATGAATAAAAAGTAATTAAGAAAGCGGCTGAAAATAAGAGTAATATATAAAAATCAATTGCATTTCTAAACACCACCTAAAACAGAATTCCCAAAGAAACTCTTACATACACACCAGGAGACATGTACAAGAATGTTCATTGCTTCAATATTTGTAGTAACAATACTGTAGAAACAATCTAAATATCTGCTCATGGAGAATAGATAAATTATTGTATGTCCTCACATGAAATTGCATGCAGCAGTGAAAATGAATGAACACACAACACAGATATATCTGAGAAATAGTTTTGAGCAAAATAGGCAATTTCTTGAAGACTACGTAAAGTGTAACTTTTCAAAAAATGAATATGATCAAAAGTACACTCTGAATTATTTAGATAAATATACATGCATAACAAATGTTTTTTAAAATGAAGACCATATAAAGGAAAAGTTCAACATAATAGTTGCTGGGATAAAGGAGGAGATTGGAATTGAAAAATAACACATATGTAACCTTAATAGGGAAAGTTCTTACATCAGTTGGTGGGTTTGTGGGCATTTGTTTTATAATTATGCTTTATAAGTTATATATATGTATATAGCAAATGCTCTTTTATATGTATCAATAGTTTTGAAATTTAAAAAAAATATTTTTAAAGAAAGAAAATCCAGCATCACAAGATATAGTAGATACATTCTGTTAAGAAAAAACAATTCAATGAAACTTGCTAAAGCACAATAAGGGAGATTTTATTTAGGACCATCCCAATAGATATAAGAACCACTGCAATGGGATTTTTCCATGAAGGAAAGAGATTGAGCTCAACTGTGAATACAACATGGGCAAAGGGGAATTTATAGCCAACGAGAAAGGTAGGGACTAGTGGATGGAGAATCAGTGAGAGGTAACATCAGGAGCGACAGGGATTCTGGCTCAACCATTCTAACAGGATTTTTGTTGAAGACAGGCCAGTGTGATCAGACATCACCTAAGGGATGGTGGAAGATGAGGAGCCTGATCTCTCAGTACTGAGAGTGATCGGATATGGAGGATAGGGATTTCTTGCTAAACTGATTTAGCAGGGTTTTTGCTAAAACTGGATTTTACAAGGAAGTGCACAGCGGGTCTAGAAGGTTCAGGAGACTGACTAATGTTTGGTCAACAAAGAATCTTTGCCAGAACTACAGTGGAAGGACTAGAAAAGGCTTCATGGAAAAGGCGGATGAGACTCTGGCCTTGAACTACAAATAGGATTTGAAGAACAATTATGTTAATCCGAGAGCCAAGAGAACCCCAGGGAGGTCAGGGTCCTCCCTGCTTCCTAACCTGGTAGGTGATGAGGTAGTACTTAAAGCTTTCTTGGGCAAAAGTGCAAACTTTTAGAAAATGAGAAAAAAAACAACTCTTGCTTCTGTTTGTGATGGCTGTGGGGGCCTTTGTGAAGGGTTGGCTTGAGACACAGAAGCATGGACAATAGAGAGATGGCCCAGGATGACAATATTAACACACTAGACCTGGGCTCCAGTACAAGTACCAGGGAGCATTCTAAACTTCTGTAATTTGACCAGGACAAAGTTTCTAATTGAGGTGTAAAGCATGACCACAAGGCTAGTTCTTTGAGAATATTATGATGTTAATGAGAGGATGTCTATTGTCATCTACTTTTCTTCATGGCACCAGACCTGACTTTTGCTTATAGCACTATTCCCTCAACTTTCAGCCCTTTTGGTTTAGATGGGTTTTTTTTTCCCACTAGCTCCAGAGCGGGTGGCTGGCCCAGGTCTAGAAAATCAAACATTTCTTTCTGATTAGCCCTAATGATAGCTCAGGGTAGGGCATTTAATGCAAGCCAAACCAAAAAGACACAGTCTTGGGTTTTTACTAAGGCTATAGAAAAAAGGAATTGTTTTTCCTATTGGAGTTGCTGAAGGAATGGTGCAAAGTCTAGTGCTGATGACAGCCATCTTCCCGCCATGAAGGGAGGGACTGAGAACTGAGTAGAAAGCAGAGCCACTAGAGAAGAGAAACAGCTCATGATGAGCCTTCTGTTAATTACACTGAACAAGACTTAGCTAATGCCTTGGGGTGATTTGAGAAAAGTCCTGCAGTGCTGGATTGAGAGAAGTAGTGTGGCATGGTGGAAGAAGAAAGAGACGTGACTCTTTTACAAACTCACTGCAGGACTCTGAAAAAATTATTTAATCTCCCAGGCCTAAATTTTCTCATCTATAAAAGAGAGATTATTAATAGGTTGCCATAGTTTGTCATGATTAAATGTGTTAACACCATGTTTGACACACAGAAATTACCCAATAAATATTATCTTTTATTCCTTCTATTAACATTCTTACCTCCTTTTCCAACCTCTGTAGTTCTACCTTCACCACACAAAAAAATAGTACTTTATTTCAGAAAAATTGAGAGAGAGAGACAGAGAAGAGATTGAGATTATTGATTTAGTATCCAAGACAAAAAAAGCAATTTAAGCCTGAAACAAGACAAGAAAAAGTAGTTTCTTGCCAAAGAAAGATGCTAGCAATGACTGCTAACAGATGCCAGCCCTGTTAGGTTTTCCTGACGTTATGAGCCAAGCTTCACTCAAGCCTAATCTGATTGTTACAACCCCAGAGAATTTGGAAGTTGGAGAGGATTAACAAAAGATACCTCATAGCTCCTGCAGTTGTGTGAACATCTAATGCTTTTCATGTCTGATGTGTCCAGACACATTCAATGTCACCTGAATCCTGATACATTATGAAGCCAGAGATTTGTAATAACAGTATTACACAGGTTATCTCCATTTTTCAAAAAGGGATAGGAATGTCTAGAATCCACAAAACACAGAATGCTTGAATGGAGGAGCCCCAGAAATTCTCCGTTTACAAATTAGCACCCAAAGTAGGTAACCGGTCCAAAGTCCCTTATCTGTTTTAAATCATAAATCTTTTTTTACTTTTCTCTGCTTGAATCAGGAAGAAATTTGAGCCCAAGATGTAAATAGATTTCAGCTTACATGCCAATGCCAATCAATCATTGGTGTTTGGGGAAGCACTATATTGAGAAAGATTCCCAGTCTAGCCTTAATAGAAAATAGTGCTATCATCAATAAGCAATACCTGCCATGGACAACATTTAGGATGGGAGGCCTGTCTGCCACGTGTTTGCCGACCTTGAATTCTGGGCCAACAAGGTGGTTATAACTGGTGGGGATGGGAAGGTAGAATTTTAGGTTACCTGGCTCTCTGTCCTTCTTCCTAGACAGGCCCTGTATTTCTACTTATCCCACTGTGTATTTTATTTTACGTGGTGAACCTGGTGGTTAGCATGGCTGTGAATCATTGCTCCAGGTTTTTTCCATCCTACATTAAATAAGAAGACAAATTGCAACACGGGTCTTGAGCCAGCCAGATAACAGATTTTGTTTGTTCCTCTTCTTATAGGAGATGATCCCCTGGCCAAAGATATCATAGATTCTGGAACACAGGAGAGGCTTCATGCATTATTTAATGAGATCTGATTTCATAGATGAGGAAACTGGGTCCCCAAGTAGGGAAGCGGCTTGTCTGAGGTTATAGAGGGAAGTCTTTCCACAATACCATAGGCATTTGCTTTATTCTACCCCCAAATTTATTTTCCCAATTATGGTAAACCTGGAAAATTTTGGAAAACAAAACTAAATTACTGGCCCTGTGGAATACTGCAGTCTCAGCAGAGAAAAGGCAACATAAATACAAAGTGGCAATGACTAACTTATGTCTCAAAGGCAAGTGACAGAAAGTGATAAGACCTTGAAATGGTGGTGGTAGTGTTAGTCTACTAAGGAGCACCTCCACTTTCTAATTACATCAGGTCACTCAGAAATCTTTTCCTGAGGTCCAGAATGTCACACATCCCTTTATTTGTAATATCTACTAAAGACAATATATGAATATATTGATCGTCTTGCATTTTGATGATTTGGAAAGTTTTGATGGTTTTGTATTTGTTTTAGGCCTCTATGCTGGGCCAGGTATGTTGCTAGGTGTCAGAAAGACAGATATGATAAAGCACAGTCCCAAATTTGCAAAGCTCACATCTAGTTGGAGAAATAAACAGGCATTAGTAATAATAATAATAATGTGCAGTACAATATAAATGGAATTATAAATGTGTACATAGGTACAAAATCACAAAGTCGAGACTGATTAACGTTGGAAGGGACTAGGAAATTTTTTATGGAAACAACATCGGAAGTAGGCTTAAAAGCGCTGGCTTAAAAGGAAGAGAAATTCATTACTAGCTGCTGTATACTTACGTGTTTGATAAATATACTAACTTACCGAAGGCATATCAATCACTGTGGTAGGCACGGAAGATTGGGAGATACATCAGATAGGGTTTCAAACTCTCCAAACTCCAGACTAGACAAGAGGTGCTTACATCAACGAAGTATTACATTACATTGTGTTCAAAGCAATAGTCATTGGGAGCACCAAGTAAAGACATACAAAAGGCCGTGCTTGGGAGAGGACATGGCTGGTCTTTTATTCTCTGGGTTTGGAATGCTCCTTTTCAGCAAGTATGTATGGATCATCATGACATAATTAGAATATCAAGGGGACAGTGACTGTTTATGAGCAAATCAATGAGCAGATAAAGAACTATGAAAAAATGATTAAAATTCAGCTATCAACCTCCATTTAACAAAAATTTCTATGCATTTACCTTGAGCTAGGCACCATACTAATTTCAAAAGACACAAGAGAGAGACATTCTGAGCAGCCATGAAACCAAGGGGCTAATGACATAGATGATAGAATCAGCCTTCCTGGGCTCAAATCCTAGTTTTCCAACCCACTTGCCTGATCTTGGACAAGCTGTTCTCTGTACTTCAGTTTTTTCATTTACGAAAAGCAGATGACAAATAACTCTGCTAGTTGTAATATTAAAAACATAAAAGAGGTTAAATGTTTAACCCAGTCCCTAGAAAATGCTAAGTACCCAATAAAAATGTTATCAACAAAGAAGAAGACATTAATCACGCTAACAGTCCAAGATCCAAATGATAAGAAGAAATTTGTCAGAAAAAGAAGAGCCAACATACAGGTTTTAATCAAAGAAATGACATAATTAGATTAAATTTGGAAAACATTTTCTTTAAAGAAATTTAAAACATATACAAAAACAGAACATAACATGCACTAATATTCATACCACTGAGATCCCACAATTATCTAGATTTTGCCACATTTGCTTCATCTGTAACGTTTTTATTTGCTTAAGAATTTTTAAGTGTTTTAAATTACAGATACAATTTTACCTTTATATACCTAAGCATGCATATTTTTAAAATATGGGTATTTTCTTACAAAACTCACCCTGCTTTTTTATCTCTGCCATGAAGGAAAATTAGAGGGCATGTCAAGATAGCCTCCCATCAGCCTGGGCCCTTAGTAGATAAATAGTTATTAAGATTTGGGTTCTTTTCATTGCAGTATAATCTATTTTGTCTAATATGGGTGATATTGTGAACCACCTCTTGCATTACATCACAGGGCACATAATTTCTGGTTGTCCCACTTTCAGTAAGGCTAAGATTCATCAGTATCTTCACTCTTTTCAAGAACTTATGAAGTATTCTTCAGGATGGATCACATGGTAAGCCATAAAATAAGTTTCAACACATTTTTAAAAACTGAAATCCTATAAAATATGTTCTCCAAACACAACAGAATTGAATTAGAAATCAACAGCAGAAAGAAATATGGACAATCCACAAATACTTGGAAATAAAGCAACACATTTCTAAACAACCCATGGATCACAGTTGAAACTGCAGAGTAAATCTTAACTGAATGAAAATAAAAACAACACATCAAAATTTATGGAGTGCAGCTAAAAAAGTGCTTAGAGGGAAATGTATAGCTCTATATGACTATATTTTAAAAAAGAAGAAAAATCTAAAATCAATAACCAAGGTTTCCACCTTAGGAATCTAGAAAATGAAGAACAAACTAAATACAAAGTAAGGAGAAGAAAGGAAATAGGAAAGATTAGAATGGAAATCAATGAAATATAAAATGAAAAAGTAAGAAAGTTAATAAATCTTTTGATTTCTTTGAAAAGATCATCAAAATTGACAATCTTTAGTTTGACTAATCAAGAAAAAGAAATAAAAAAGGAAAAGGTGATACCACCAACTCTACAGAAATTAAAAAGATAAGAAAATAATTTTACACCAATAAATAGATAATTTATATAAAATAAACAAATCCCTAGAAAGACACTGATAACCAAAACTGACAGAAGAATAAATAGAAAATCTGAACCAATCCATAACAAGTAAAGAAATTAAATTGGTGACTAAAATATCTTTCCACAAAAAAAAAAAGCTCAAGACTAGATGGCCTTATTGGTGATTTCTATCAAACATTTAAAGAAATGAGAGCAATCCTCTACAAATTCTTCCAGAAAATTCTAGAAAAAGGATGACTTCTCAACTCATTCTATGAGACCAGTATTACTCTGATGCCAAAGCCAGACAAAGATACTACACAAAAAGAAAATTACAGAACAATATCCCTCATGAATATAGACATTTTAATTTTATCAATTCCTTCTATCTTTTATCTATGAGCATGAAATTTTATCCATTTGTTTGTGTGATCTCTAATTTCTTTGAGGATTGTTTTGTAATTCTTGTTGCAGAAATATTTCACCTCTCTGTTTAGCTGTATTCCTAGGTATTTTATTCTTTTTGTGGCAATTGTGAATGGGATTGCATTCCTGATTTGACTCTCAGCTTGGCTATTGTTGGTGCAGATGAGTGCTTTTTGTACATTGAGTTTGTGTCCTGAAACTTTGCTGAAGTTGTTTATCAGCTGAAGGAGTTTCGGGCTGAGAATTTGGGGTTTTCTAGCTATAGAACCATGTCATCTGCAAACAGGGATAGTTTGACCACCTCTCTTTTTATTTGGATACCTTTTATTTCTTTCTCTTACCTGATTGCTCTGGCCAAGACTTCTAATACTATGTTGAATAGGAGTGGTGAGAGAGGACGTCCTTGTCTTTTCTGGTTTTCAAGGGGAATTCTTCCAGCTTTTGCTTATTCAGTATGATGTTGGCTGTGGGTCTGTCATAGATGGCTCTTATTATTTTGAGGTATGTTCCTTCAATACCCAGTTGAGAGTTTTTAATATGAAGGAATGTTAAATTTGATTGAAAGCCTTTTCTGCATCTATTGAGATAATCAAGTGGGTTTTGTCTTTAATTATGTTTATGTAGTGTATCACATCTATTGATTTGTGTGTGCTGTACCAACCTTGCATCCCAGGGATAAAGCCTACTTGATTATGATGGATTCGCTTTTTGATGTGCTGCTGAATTCTGTTTGCAGGTATTTTGTTGAGGATTTTTGTATCAAGGTTCATTAAGGATATTGGCCTGAAATTTTCTTTTTTAATTGTGTCTCTGCTGCTAGGTTTTGGTATCAGGATGATATTGGCCTCATAGAATGAGTTGAAGGGGTGTCCCTCCTCCTCCTCAATATTTTGGAATAGTTTCCATAGGAATGGCATCAGCTCTTCTTTGTACATCTGGTAGAATTCAGCTTTAATCCATCTGGTATGGGTCCTTTTTTGGTTGACAGGCTATTTATTACTGATTCAATTTTAGTTCAAGGAATCAATTTCTTCCTAATTCAGTCTTGGGAGGGTGTATGTATCCAAGAATTTATCTGTCTCTTCTAGGTTTTCTGGTTTGTGTAAATAGAGGTATTCATAGTAGTTTCTGATGGTTGGGTTTATTTCTGTGGGGTCAGTAGTAACATACCCTTCATCATTTCTAGTTGTGTTTATTTGGGTCTTCCCTCTTTTCTTCCTTAGTCTAGTTAGTGGCCTATTCATCTTATTAATTTTTTTCAAAAAACAAACTCCTGGATTCATTGATCTTTTGAGTTATTTTTCTTGTCTCAATTTTCTTCAATTTAGCACTCATTTTTATTTCTTGTCTTCTGTTAGCTTTGCTACCCCTACATATTTTAAAGAAATTGCTGGACATTCAATCATCTGTCTCAGTAATTTCCAACACCTTGAAGAGACATCATTATCCAAATCCCCCTGTCCCTTTCTCAATTTGTGCCAATCTAGTGTTTCATCAAAGTCATTCCTTATTGAAAGGCTTTGATTCCCTTTAAATATTCAACACAGCTGTGTTTCAGAGAGATATTTAATGCACAGTTTGACTTAGAAATGGAATCCCTCTGTTAGCCAGAAGACAGCAGAATAGAAGTTCAGATGTAATGGTAACTTCATCCTCAAACCCTCTTTGGATTCCTGACTTCCCCATAAATATACTGAAGTTTGGTTGGCACTAGGCAGCCGCTAGTCAAGTGCACCTGTGCATGGGGGCAGAGAAGACGTGCACCTCATTCTTCTTAGAAAAGCTGTTGACTGATGGCAACCACTCAGCCTTTTGTCCTCGACTTCTTAAAGTCATGGTACAGAGATAACTTCCTACTCACATCCCCAAACACTTGGATGTTGTGTTACAGCCCTGCATTTTACTTGTTAAGTAAAAGAGCCTTTGTCCCACTCAGAGTCTTTTTGATTATTTGCAGTCTGAAGCTGTTTTGACTTACTTCAATGCCCTTTGTCACTGATATCTGCTTTGTTATGTAAGCTGTGCCTACACGAGGGCTGAAGCCCAGTGCTCAGTTGCCAATGATTTCCTTAAGCTCCCCGAGACCTCCATTTCCCCACCTCTAAAACAGGGCTCATTTTCCTACCTACTTCATATCGTCAATATGATGATTAAATTAAATATGGTCCTTAAAGATGCATAGCACCATGCCTTTAATATGCTGTTATTACTGTACTTACCCATTTATCTCATGCGCTGGTTCAATCTTCCACATTTATCGCCCATTCTGAGACACCTTTTTTCTGTTCACTTGGATGATGGTGGTTAAGATGATTATGATTGGGATTATGATGATTATGATTATCTGACTAAGATAAGGTTCTTAATCATCATGAGTCTCAATATTCTCATATGTAAAATAAAATTTTAGCATGCTTTGTGAAAAGAAAAAAGTTGTGTGGATTAAGCAAATAGTGTGTATAAAAGCAGCCAACACTGAGCCTGACACGTTGTAAGTACTCAAAAAAGATTTGAGTGATGTAAGAGCCCAGGCTGGGTCACTGGTTTGGGCGGAAGTATTTTTCTGACAAAGTGAAAAGATTCAGGTGTCATCCCTCAGGTGAGTGGAGAGACAGAGTTCTCCTATGCCATTCCTATTCTTGTTCAATCTAACGAATCTGATGGCAAAGCCTGTCAATAGTAGTTGTCCTCCTTGGGGACTATTCAGACCCAAGTCAGTGTCATTTTTAAACATAAAGTTATTCGGGCTAATCTGAATAGTTTAATAAATGCCAGAAATGTCCAGAGTTCTCAGGCACACTAAATGAGTTTATTCCGTTATTGTCAATTCTCTCCAAATTATCAACCATAGTCAACTAATCATGTATCTGGTTCCAGAGCTAGGAAATCAATCCATTTTAGGTAGATTATGAATATAGTTCTAGAACTCAGTAGCCTTTGTGCTACTAAACTCAGCTGAACAGGCCCCCAGGGATGAGGGGGTGGGAAGGAGACAGCACTATAGTGGAAAAAGTGGTTTTAATTTTAACTTTTATTCTGTATTAACCATTTTCCCACACTGCTTTGTCAAGAAAAGAGAACAAAGTAATAAAAACAAAATATATTCAAATAAAGCCCCACAGTACAACTTAGTAGTAGGTGATGGTGCCCTTGGGGGACTTATTTTTTTTTTAAGCCTCATTTGCGTCTGAATTTGAAATTTCAGAAGGCAGAAATAAACCTCAGTTTCGACTTGTTCAAAAAAAGTAGAAGTTTAGATTGCCTTTGAATCAATGTACAAAACATGGCCCTAAAGCTCCTTTTTTTTCCAGGACATCATTCTGAGGACCACGTCCATTTCTTAGTAACAATCAAAGAGATTGTTAAGGCTCTTACTCCTTAGATTTGTTTAGGGCTATTATATTAATCTAGCTCTGTGTACAATGGAGTTGCATCAAATACACATTTGACTACATGAATTCAGCTTCGTGCATTTGGCAAAAGAGAAGTAGCTAGAGAGGACTGGGAAAGTTCAAGTGAGGCCACCTACCATTTTGCTTGCCCCTGAGCAACTGCTAGTTGGTTTCAGGGGAAACTCTCATTGCAAAGGTGCTTGTCCAGGCCCAGTGTGAATCTGTGTTAGAAATTCAAATGTTTTGCCTCTACACTTCTTGGTTTGGTGATAAAAGGAAGAGACAGCAATGTCTTCTGATCCTGGAGGGAAATGTAATGGACTTTCAAGAGTAGTTTTAGCTGTATACTCCAACATCAAACCAACCCCAAAAAAGATGTGACTCTCCTGCATGCCAGATGCAGGAGACACGAATCGGGATGGCTGCCCAGATCACAGCAGCTACCTCAGTGGCACCTTCTCTCCTGTCTTCGTGGCTGAATAAACCGGAGACATCTGATCCAAGCCGGAACAATCAGATTCTCTCTTAGGCACCTGAAACCCTAAAACCCAAGTGGAAAGATGCAGAGGGGTGTCTCTGCAGCAGAGTCATTTGAGTGGCATTTCCAACAACTCCCAGGGCTGAAATCCCCGAAACTGCTGTGGTTTTGGCTCTTTTCAAATCCTAATTGCTGGGCAACTCTTACAATTGTATGAGCTTTTCTGGTATCTTCAAGTAAGTTAGCCAATTTCTTTCTGTGTTTGCTACTAAAAGAACCTTAATTAAAACACCAAGTTATCATCCCCTTAAGTTTTGTTTTTAACAAAAACTCAAAGGGCCCAGAGGGTTCCTACTGCACAAACAGCTCTGGATGGCACAAAAGAAAGATGTCAAAGGGCAGAACCAGAGCAGTTCAGCGACATAGGCTGGTGTTGCCTAAAGTGGTTTCCACAAACCCTAGTTCAGCAAGATGATATCTGATAAAAAGGTCCCGTGGTCAAATAAGTTTGAGAAATGAAGTACAATCTATTCTTCATCTAGAAAGTCAGACAAATAAGCCTTTCACATGCAATAAAAGCCTTGCAGTAAAGACATTTAATTTGCTTAAACCAGAATTTCTAAAACATATTTAAAATAGCATCTAATTTTCTCTATCTCCATCCCCCTACCTGCCCCATTCAGTACCCCAAATCCTGTTAACACGCACTTTGAGAAGCATTAATAGAGGGCTATGGAGAGAAAACCTCTAGTGAAATTCTGCCTGGGAGTTTTGGATTTTACTTTGGATTTTGAAAACTCTGGTTAAAAGTTTTGGTCCCTCCATTACTTCTTAGGTGGTTACTGAGAATTACAAAGGGCTCAGTCCTGTGTTGGAGGCTCTGAGAGCAAACATGCTGTGATCAGAGAACTGGGGGGACATGACTGGAGCCCTCTAACTCTGATCCAGAGCTCAAAACTGACTTGCTGTCTTGGGAAAAACCTTGATCTCTTTAAGGCACAGTTTTCTCATCAAATGGGGCTATTACTATCAACCTCACCTCAAGATTGAATAAAGCAGATCTAATAGAATGATGAATATGAAGGCACTTTGCAAACTTCAAGACATCAAATAAATACCAGCTATTACAAAGAATAAATAACTTAGAGAATGATGCCAGATATTATGGAGAGAAAGAGCCTGCTAACCGCAGGATCTCAGCCTCATCCCTTGTAATTTTTGAATGCAATAATTAATATCTGGGCCGGGTGTAGTTGCTTACGCCTATAATCCCAGCACTTTGGGAGGCTGAGGCGGGTGGATCAACAGAGGTCAGGAGTTTGAGGCCAGCCTAGTCTGGCCAACATGGTGAAATTCTGTCTCTACTAAAAATATAAAAATTAGCCAGACATGGTGGCAGGTACGTGTAACCCCAGCTCCTCAAGAGGCTGAGGTAGGAGAATCGCTTGAACCCAGAAGGTGGAGGATGCAGTAAGCTGAGATCTTGCCACTGCACTCTAGTTTGAATGACAGAGCGAGACTCTGTCTCAAGAAAAAAAAAAATCACAGCTGAGTATTAAGTATATCAATAATTTACTAACCTACCAAAATAGGAATTTTCATTTGTACCTGTACCTGTTAGTTATTTTGCAATAACAAACCATCTTAAAATTCATTAGCATACAATAATCAATATATATTTCTCATTCATGTGTCTGGGGATGGCTGGAATTCTTTAGGTCTAGACCAGTCTTGTTCCTGTTTGGCTTCAAGCCGTGAGTTGGTCCACAACTGCTTCACACGTCTCACTCTCCTTGGACAAGTGGCAACGACAATGGCAGATGTTGGAAGAGGGCACATTCAGCTACATAAGCACGTTTGAAGCCCTAGTTTGGTCAGGTCCATTAGTATTCCGTTGAACAAAGCAGTCACATGGCAAAGCTCAACATCAATGGGTGTGGGAGGAAGACTCCTCTTCTGGATGTGGGATGGGAAGAGAGGGAGATAGTATTTACTGAACAGTAATTTAATCTACTACAGTATGTTTTTTGCCTTCTTTCATTTCAAGCAGGTAGTCAGACCCATAATGAATTACTTCCTTGGAGATTATGTTGTGTAGAAGAGGCAGAAGAGGGATTGAAATTACCTGAAGGCAACGACGTTTCCTGTCTTTCATAAGAGCTTGGAAATTATTGAAGAAACTGTACCTTTGAGGTCAACTAGAAATGAGAGAACTACTTTGAAGTTACCCAGAGGAAAAAAGAAGGCAGTTTGCAAAATTTAAAAAGAGATTAACATTAGGATGGGGAGATCATCACCCAAACATGGCTCCCAAGCGAAGAGCTGATTCATCTTCAAAAAAAAAAAAAAATCCTTCAGCCCCATAGGGAACTCAAAATACTCAAAATAGAGCCCTCACATCTTCAGTGACCATTGAGCCCCAGCCTGTGCGCACATCACTGGCCGTGATAATAGCATAGGGTTTGGATCCCATCCCTGTCTTCTGGACATTACCTGACAGTCCTGGATTCAGATGGGACCCTGGGATGGTGCAGGGCCCTATCACAGCTGAGGTTAAATTTCCTGCTTGGTTGCACACTCAGAATAGGTTTCTCTTTGAAAAGTGATGGAGATGATATATCATACATACCTGTATTTATGGCCTAAGATTCATACCTACTACATGGATAATTAATGTACTTCATTTTATTTTTGCTGCTATGAATGGTATCCTGGCCTTTTTGTGTGACTTGATGTTGGTTGCCAAATTTAGCAAATATGTATAGGATTTCCAGTTAAAACTCTATTTCAGATAAAGAATAAATAATTTTAGTATATTTTGCATAATATTTGGGACATGCTTATACTGAAAAACGACTCTTTATCTGAAATTGAAATTTAATTGGGTGTATTTTTTTTGGCAACCCTATGTAGGGGTTTATAAGCTTAAGGTATATTTTTTTTGACAAGTAAAGGATAAGGTTTGCCGGCCTGGTCATTTCTGGCCTCTTCTACAACTATACACCATACTTTGAGGACTAGGGTTGCTCAGAAGTCACCGTGGAAGAAGCAGAAGGTAGACTTCCACGGGGGACATGGAGGGGTGGTGAGCTCTGCTGTCCCTAGTGAACCAAGTGCTTCACCCACAACTCGCCTCTTTGTTTGGAAGACATGTCAGACAGAGCAGCGAGAATTCTCACATCCAGCCTGCTTCTTCCCTGACCTTACTAATTTAAGATGGTTTCCACAATTTTGTGAACATAACTGGGTAATCTAATAAAGGTAGATTAAATTACAGCCGAGTATTTTCAGATCCGAACATGGAAAAAATGTATCCTGTTTCAAAAAACGATAAACCGCCCCACGCTTGTTTTGTTTTTCTTTTATCTGGGAACTGGGCAAACAGGAACTATCTGGAGTTACTATGTATGAAAGTTCGCACAGTTGTGTTGGTTTTTCTAACCAAAGAAAAGGAAAGAAAGAGGAAGGAAAGAATAAAAGAAAAGAAAAAATTCAAAGAAAGAAAGAAAACCTTTAAATCCACAAAAATTTTTTTTCTCATATAAAAGATGTAAGGGAACTAACTACAACTTTAGGAATAGATATTTCATTTTTTTTTTTTTGAGACGGAGTTTCGCTCTTGTTACTCAGGCTGGAGTGCAATGGCGCGATCTCGGCTCACCGCAACCTCCGCCTCCTGGGTTCAGGCAATTCTCCTGCCTCAGCCTCCTGAGTAGCTGGGATTACAGGCACGCGCCACCATGCCCAGCCAATTTTTTGTAGTTTTTAGTAGAGACGGGGTTTCACCGTGTTGACCAGGATGGTCTTGATCTCTTGACCTCGTGATCCACCTGTCTCGGCCTCCCAAAGTGCTGGGATTACAGGCGTGAGCCACCGCGCCCGGCCGATATTTCATTTTTTAAAAAGCACCAATATTTCATCACCAGCACATGCACGCACACACACACACACACACACACACACACACACACACACACATGCACATGCACATTTCTAAAAGTTTTTGGAGCAAAAATAAATGCCAGCTACCAAATCACTTAGGTAATTCTGTGAGCAGAAAAAAAAAAAATACATGGATTTGAACCAAATGAAATATTGGCCCTGTTCGGGTTCAGCTGGCAACATGTTTAGATTCAGAGATTTTGATCTGGTTCAATAGATTTAGAAAATTAGCGTGGTGAACTCTAGGTTTTGGTTCACATTGGAGGTTGAGTCCCAAGAGAGAAAATGATGGTCTTTCTTAATTTGCATCTCCAAGCAAACTTTGTTTAAAGTTTTCCTTTCTTTACTTTTTGTTCAGCAATATTAGCTTGATCTGGTGGTCTCATAAATAACAGCATATCTCCAGTGAAGCAGAGTTTGTTTGCTTAAGGCTTGTGGGTATTTCTTGGGCATTTTCTCATGAGCAGTGTGATGGACAGGACCCACGTGGAGTCGCACAGGCCAGGGTTGACCAGAAGACCATTGGCAGTGCAGTCTCATTCTCTTTTGGATCCCCTCCAAGAACTGTGTTCCTTCTTGCCTTAGCAAACAGATTTGGAGCTTCCCAGAACTAAGAAGTTTCAAGATGAGATGCTCAGTGCTCCAGAAAATGCAAGCAGCTTTCCTTAACTCAGACAATGCAAATTCTCAATCTATTGGCTGATGCTGACTTTTCCATGTTTGAGGAATAAAGTGTCTGAAAACAAGGTGAGAATATGTACAAAAAAAACAACTAAAAACTTTGGGGAGTATAAAATATCAAAGAGAGCAAACTGTTTTAAGCACTGTAGAACGCTTCAGAAATACCTATATATTCAGTGTGCAATTACAAATAATTCATATGTATTTTTTAAATTTTATTTTAAGTTCCAGGATACCTGTGCAGGATGTGCACGTTTGTTATATAGGTAAACATGTGCCATGATGGTTTGCTGCACCTATCAACCTATTACCTAGGTGTTAAACCCCACATGCATTAAGCTATTAGCTGTTTATTTTTAAAGTTTCAAAATATATTTTTAATTAGTAGGTAAACCCTTTCCCTCCGCCACTACTCCACAAATATACCCTCAGATCCAAAATGTATTTACAAATCAGGAGAGTGTCTGTCATGGTTTGATTGTACCTTCAGCCTAATATGCTAAAATTGCTGTAAGTATAGACCTTTAAATTCAGCCATGTAGAAAGTTCAAGCTCTGCGTGGCCGCAGTTCCTTGATTTTGCAGATGACTGAACTGAAATTCAGAGAGGTGAGGTGAAGCGACTTACCCAAGGTCACATGGTTCATGATTTATGGGGGCAGGATCAAAGCTTAAATCTCCTGTTCCTGAATCAGAGCATAAAAGGAATGGAAGCTCCTAACAGTGTTCCTGAAGACTCACAACAATGCAAATCATACCAGGACAACTGACCTTTAGCCATCCTGCAGTCCTTACCAGGCCAGAAAGGACTGGGATGTTCTGGAAAGATGTTGAGTAATCCCAGGATTGGAACAAAAGCACTTTCTGCTTGACCCTTAATACTCTTACTATGCCGAAATACTCTTAATACTCTGAAATATTCTTAATGTTCTGAAACAACTCAATTTCTCCAAGCATTTACAGCTGTTTTGCATTGTGTGGGGAGCCCTTACATTCTAGGTATCCCACTTGTTCATATCAAACAGAAGGGTCTTTGTTAACACAAGCTTAAGCTATGGAGTTTTCTAAGCTTTCCTGCGAGAGTCCCACATACCTGAAATTTGCTTTACATTACAGTTAGGGGGTCCCAACAGTTAGAACACCACTGTCTATTAAGCATCATGGGATGATTAATCAATATTTTGCAATCTCTCTTTTTAATTCCATGAGGAGAACATGATTGTTCAGCTTCCAGTCTTTCTTTATGCCAACAACAGCAAACCCTGATGCTAGGTTGACAAAGAAGAAAAAATTTGTAAACATCCTGGGATTAATTACTACTGGGATCTGTCTGCCCATCCATGCTAATAAAGTATGAGACTTCCCTCTATTCATCATCTTTATTTCCTCAGAGACATCAGAAAACAGTCCTCCCTAACAAAATGGAATGAATCTGATTAATGCAGGAGCTCAGCAGCCCGAATCCTTCATCACACCATCAGAAACAGAAAAGGAGGGGGCATCCAATACAAAGTGTCTGAATAACTTTTGTCTCTCAAAGCCCACTGTCACCAGCCAGATTAGCATCTGAGGCAGGGAGTGTAAAGGTCTGACATTCAGCTCTGTTTTAGCCAAAACTAATTTCCTTTCCAGCATCCGAGGCCTTGGCCACTGGACCTTCCTGGCAGGTCTGGTTCTTTTGCCAAGGAACGGATGTCAAGGGCTTTCTTGCCTTGGAAAGGAATGTGTTGTTTCACTGGCCTGCAGCAAGTTGCAGGGAACCCACACACCAGGTCAGAGCCACATATGTGCTGGCTGTGGGCTATCAGCAGTGCAGGCTGGCCAGAGCAATGCCCATGCCCTTGGCACAGTATCCCCTTGAGCAGGTCTTTTCATTCTTTTGAAAGAAAAGAGGACAGCTGGGTTAGGGAAACAGATTCTTGAGAAAGAAAGAGAAAGACAGGAGTCAGCAAAAATGAATCATAAAATCTGGGAAACACTAGGTCCCTAAGGACCTAACACAGTCCCTGCATGGTTGATCCTGTCTCCTTTTCCAGCTTCCTCTCCTTTCACATATCCTAACATCCTGTGCCCCAAACACACTGGCCTTATTTCAGAGCCAAGCTCCATCCTTCCACAGGACTTTTGCACAGGGCTTTCCTCACCCCTTGAACATTGTCCATCCCACAACTGTCCCCTCCCCTTTATCTGGCTAACTCTATCCAACTCTCAGGTCTTAGTTCAAAGATCACTTCCACAGGTTGTCTTCCCTGGACTTTTAAGCTAGGCCAGGCCCACCTGGGTAGCCATTTCGAACACCTGCTTTCATTGGGATTTTACGTTTATTTGTGGGGTCATTTGAATCATACATGTTCCTTTCACAAGACTGTAGTTTTCACGAAGCTAACTCTTGCATCCTGTTTCCATGGTACCTGCAGCACCAGCACCCTTCGTGGCATGTAGGAGACAAGACTATGCAGGTATCATGAACGGCACTTTTACCAAGGAGAAAACAAAGCCCTGGAAATGTTAAGCACTTAACCCAAGGTTACGCAGCTGGTAAATGGTAGACTAGAGCCTGGAAACCAGACCACTCGGCTTCTAATACAACATTTTTACAATGCTTATAACCAGGTAGTCCAGAGGACCTGGGTTTTAATCTTGACTCCTCTATTTCATTGCTGTGTAAATTTGGCCAAGTTCCATAACTTCTCTTAGCCTCATTTTCCTCCTTTACAAAATAAGATTAATAACATACCCTCATTGGCTAGGTGTGGTGGCTCACACCGGTAATCCCAGCACTTTAGGAGGCCAAGACAAGCAAATCATTTGAGGCCAGAATTTCAAGACCAGCTTAATCAACAAGGCGAAACCCTGCCTCTACTAAAAATATAAAAATTAGCAAGGTGTGGTGGTGCATGCCTGTAATCTCAGCTGCTAGGGAGACTGAGGCACAAAAATCACTTCAACCCAGAAGACGGAGGTTGCAGGAAGCCAAGATCATGCAACAGCACTCCAGCCTAGGTGACAAGGCGAGACTCTGTCTCAAATTAAAAATAATAATAATAAATAAATACATAAATTGGCAAATGGGAAAATATATATAACTAAGGTCATAATTATCAACTATTATTATTCCAGGAGTGCTCAAAAACTCAGACTTCGTTAAGAATTTATGATAATTCACATAAGAACTTGACTGGTATTGACTTTCAAAATCTATGAAGAACTTCAAGCTCCTAAGAGGGGTTCAGAACTTATTTGAGGGGAAGAGGGAGAGAAGAGAAAAAAGATTTAGAAAGCAAATGGAAGGTTAACATTTTGGAGAGAGTATGTTTAAACTGCTTAAGAGGACAAATTGTTTGTAAAATGTCAAATTAGGAATTTTTAGAAGCATTTATTTACAGACAATTCTGTTATGATAATTACAAATAGTTATTATTCTCTATGCATCAAAATAAGTTCCCTAAGGATTTCTACAGTACAGTTATTTATTAGCCTACTTCCAATTAGTATTAGCACTTACAAGTAAGAGAACTGCATACCCCTTTAAATATTTTATATTATAATTGATCGCAGTGGTTCCAGCAAGCCTGTCTCTCCCAACTCCAATGCTACCATTCCTTTGGCATCTTGCACAGAGTAAGCTCCTTCCTGCGTCCAAATCTTTACACTTGCTCTTCCCTCCACCAGGAGCACTGGTCCCTAAATCTTCATAGGGCATGTTTCTTTCTGTCACTCAGGAGCTAGGGCAGGTTTGTTCCTCAGTGAGCACTTCTCTAAGAAGCCCCTCTCCTACTCACTCTACTTGGCTTGGTTTAAATTATTTCGCAGCTCCAGCTTTTGTTGAGAATTACCCTGGATCCATGTGGGATTCTTTCATTCCCACCTCTGTCCTCTAGGATGAGGACTTCCTGAGCAAAGTGGCTTCTCCTGTTGTGTTCCAGTGCCTGGGAGAAGGTCTGGCACATAGTGGGGGCTTAAGAATTATTAATGGAATGGATGAAATGTACAGTTTTTACACCAATTTGAGTAGGTTAGGAAAAGCTGATTAGAGAGCTAATTCTGATAGATCCAAACAAATAAACAGAAAGTCCTTTAACATCTTTAGCATGCGAGTGCTTTCTTTCTGAAATAGTGTACAGTTTGGCATTTTTACAGAAAATCAACTTCGATACCAGCAAACATTGTGTAGTCAGGGAGACAGGAACTGTTTAAAGGGTGTTTAAGATTGACTGATGTTTTAATGAAACAATTGACAATAAACTTCACCTTTCTCTCTCTCCCTACCCCACCCACACAGCTCCACCACCTTTTATGAACACTTTAACCCAAAAACATTTGGGACCAAATATCTTGTTTTGTGAAATTATCACTAGCAGGAAGAAAGCAATAATGGTGTCGTTATATGGTAGTGTGAATTCTAAGTTCAATAAACATTACATCAATCATCCTGGAAACCTAATATAAACAATGTGTTATTAAACAATAAGTTGATTAATTTATTTAAGAATCTGTGTCTGATTCACTCTCAGAGGAGCACCACGGAAAGTTCATTATTTGATGATGAATGTGTTGACGCAACCTTGCACTAATGAGGAAAGTTACTGACCCACAAATATTACATGTCATTTTCAAGGAAATTGAGGGGAGCCAGTTGGGCTAGATAGGAAAGGAGAATCCTAATTCCTCCTGTTCTCTCCACCTGTCTAACTTCCCTCTCCCTTGCCCCAGATTTTTCCCTTCCCACTTTCAAATTTTCTTTCCCCTTTCATCTCTACCCCTTCCTTTCCACCCTTCAAAATCATCTCTTAGTTACTGCCTCTGTGCTCAGGTCTAGATTTGGAGAGGAACTGCAAAAGAGGAAGATAATTCTGTTACTAAAAATGACAGAAATAAGCAAAGGCACCCAACCCTAGGTACCTATAGGGACTAGGCAGATAATTTAAGCAAGTGAGGTAGGATGAATGTGACAATAGAGAGTGGTGGGGACTGCAGCAAACTTGAGAGGACATGTGCCTCCTCTACAGGGAGTCACTGACACCTGGCTTCATTCCATGTTGCCATGAAAAAATGTTAACCTTGCATGACCAGATCTTTCAAGCTGAAAATCTGAGTTTTTATGGGAATTTTTCCCAATTTTGAAACCCTGTGTGAGCCCGCAAGTTAGTGTTTGACTGGGTTCAGCCCACAGGCTGCCATTTGCAGTCCCTGATATTAATTGTTCCTGGCTCAGAGTTTCTCTCCATAGCTCACCCACTCTGCCTGCCTCCTGAGTACTCATCTTCCCTTCTTACCCCCATCTCCCCTCATGCCCCAACTCTACTCCTTTCTGGAAAATTTTACTTTTTCTCTTTCATTCTCTCTGTGCCCTGTGTCTCTTCTTCCATTGGCTCTGATATTTTCAGAGTCATAACCTCCTGTAAGGCATGCTCAGGCATCAGCAGCACAGCGTTAGCGGAGAGGAGAAGAAAAGTGGAGGCAAAAGCGTTAGGACCAATTTACCAGGCTGGGGAGGTGGGGTGGCACGGGAAGGGTGGGAAGAAGAAACTTAGCTTGGCCAGACCCCTGGGCCCTTTCAAAGACCCATCTTAGAAAAATGTAGAGAACAACAAGGAGAGCTAAAAGACACTGCTAAAAGAAATCATAGATAACACAAACAAATAGAAAAACATTCCATGCTCATGAATTGGAAGAATCAATATCATTAAAATGGTCTTACTGCCCAAAGCAATCTACAGATTCAATGCTATTCCTATCAAACTACCCACATCATTTTTCTCAGAACTAGAAAAAAAACCATTCTAAAATTCATATGGAATCAAAAAAGAGCCTGAATAGACAAACCAATCTTAAACAAAAAACAAAACAACAACAATAACAAAAACTGGAGGCATCACGTTACCCATTTTTAAACTATTCCATAAGGCTACAGTAGCCAAAACAGCATGGTACTGGTACAAAAACGGACACATAGACCAATGGAACAAAACAGAGAATCCAGAAATAAAGCTGCACACCTACAGCCGTCTGATCTTTGATGAAGTCGACAAAATTAAGCAATAATGAAAGGACTTCCTGTTCAATACACAGTTCTGGGATAGCTGTCAAGCCATATGCAGAAGAATGAAACTGGATCCCTACTTTTCACCATTTACAAAAATTAATGCAAGATAGATCGAAGATTTAGCTGTAAGACCTCAAACTATAAGAATCCTAGAAGAAAACCTAGGAAACATCATTCTGGATACAGATCTGGGAAAATAATTTATTAATAAGTCTTCAAAAGCAATTGTTACAAAAACAAAAATTGACAAGTGGGACCTAATTAAAGAGTTTCTTCACATCAAAACAAACTATCAACAGAGTAAACAGACAACCTACAGAGTAGAAGAAAATACTCATAAATTGCACATCTGAAAAAGATCTACTATCCAGAATCTATGAGAACTTAAACAATTGAACAAGTAAAAAACAAAGAACACTATTTAAAAAAGAGGACAAAAAATATCAACAGATACTTCTCAAAAGAAAACCTAAGTGGCCAATAAACATTTTTTTTAAATGCTCCACATCACTAATCGTCAGAGAAATGCAAATCAAAACCACAATGAGATACCATCTCACACCCGTCAGAATGGCTATTATTAAAAAAGTCAAAAACAAAACAAAACAAAAAAATGCTGGCAAGGCTGCAGAGAAAAGGAAACACTTCTACACTGTTGGTGGAAATGTAAGCTGTGGAGTCCTCACTGGGAAAAGAAGTCAGGCTGGTGGCAGCAGAGGAAAGCAAAAAGAAAAAG
This sequence comes from Sapajus apella, assembly GCF_009761245.1. Lineage (NCBI taxonomy): Eukaryota > Metazoa > Chordata > Mammalia > Primates > Cebidae > Sapajus > Sapajus apella. Next base: position 422,121 of record NW_022437050.1, on the reverse strand, counting down.
CAGATAATCTACAAGTCTGCCTTTCTTCATAGTCCAGGACACATAGCCCTCCTGCACCAGTTACAATCTTCCTGCACCCAACTATCCTCAGACCCTTGGCTAATACAACAAATTGCAAGTTAGTTCACGGCAACCTTGATGTTGTTGGTACTGCACAAGCCCTCTTCAGCACACAGCACCATTCTATTAAATCTCCAGCAAGCCTTTGTTTCCTTGCAGTCAGCCCCACTGCTGCTGATTCTACCCATTTCTCTTGCAATGTATTTTGATACTCTCTAATAAGTTTGCCTTTCTTTACCTGCAACCATCTTGGTAAATTCTTTTACCCCTGTGCGCAGATAATCACTGCTCACCTGTGATATAAACTAGTTTAGCCACTGTGGAAAGCAGTTTGGAGATTTCTCAAAGAATTTAAAACAGAACTGCCATCCAACCCCCACGACCCCATTAATAGTATGTATACCCAAAAGAAAATAAATCATTCTACCAAAAAGACACATGTGCTCACATGCTTATCATAGCACTATTCACAGTAGCAAAGACATGAAATCATCCTAGGTGCCCATCAATGGTGGACTGGATACAGTGAATGTGCTATATGTACACCATGGAATACTACACAGCCATATAGAAGAATGAAATCATGTTCTTTGCAGCAACGTGGATGCAGCTGGAGGCCATTATCCTGAGCAAATTGATGCAGGAACAGAAAGCCAAATGCCTCATGTTCTCACTTATAAGTGGAAGCAAAATATTAAGTACTTATGGAATAAAGATGGGAATGATAGAAACTGGGTACTCCTAGAGGAGGGAGCAAAGGAGGTGAGCAAGGGTTGAAAAACTAACTCTTGGGTACTGTGCTCAGTACCTGAGTGACAGGATAATCCATAATACAAACCTCACCAACATGGAATATACCCAGGCAACAAACCTTTGCATGTACCTCCTGAATCTAAAAAAAAAGTTGGAAAAAATTAAATTAAATTAAATTAAATTACAGAGTTGTACAGGCATACCAAAAAAAATAAAATATAAAATATCTAGGTTCTGTGATATCACACTCCCCTTGTATACCTGTTTTCTGATACTCTTTCATTTCCTTCACCAGTTCTGTTTCCTGCCAGGCCCTTAAGGATTGACGTTCCTCTTGGTTCTGTTCTTGAGCCTGTCCTCTCCATACACTCCCTCTGCTCTTTCAACCCCTCCTGTAGATGCAACACTCAACTCTATATTGACTCTCAATTTAGTACCTCCATACTATATCTCCCTTTTGATCTTGCAAGCCATCACTCTCTCTTGTTTGAATGTCTGAAACAATTTCCTTGCTTCTGTCTTTTCTCCAAGACTCGACTCCATCATCTTGTACTCTAACCAGAGTGATCATTTTAAAAAGCAGCTCTTGCCATGTTACTAGATCTTGCAATGACTTTCCATTGTCCTCATGATAAATATAAACTTTTTGACAGATCTTAAGAATCCTTCATGGTCATGTCCCTATAAAGCCTTCCAGCCTTACTTTGTTCCACTTCCCCCTTCCATGCAATATGGTAGCTTAATTGCTTATACCAGTGCCTCCAGAAAAAAAATGCCCCGAATGTATTCATTAATGTTGCATAACATCTAAATGTTGCTAAAAAGGGAAAGTATCTGGCTTCAAATATAAAAGTAAAATGAAAATAAAAAGTTTTAGAAAATAAAAACATAGAGAATAAACATCAAGGCAAGAAGGTAGGGGTGGCCAGCACCCCTCTCAGTCCCCGTCCTGCACTCTTCTCTGATTTTCCTTCCACCTTCTCCCTTGCCAGTTCTCTAGTTCTATGATAGCGCTGTCTGAAAGTTCTAGAGGGCTTTCCACATGCTTGGGAACAAGTAAACAACCAAGGAAAAGGATCTCTAATGCCTTCTAAAGCAAAATTCTGGACTTAGCTTGTGAGGCCAGAAGCATCTACCAGCCCACGTCTTGTCCTGTGGAGAGACTGTCTGACAGCCGGGTCACAGTACCAGATGGTGACTTGCGAGAGAGAAGAGAGTTGATAGCAGCCACAGCTTGGTCTCTGCATCCCAAGGCACTACTTACTGGCCTGCCTTCTAGGAATGAAGAAGCAGGCCCCAATAATGCAGAAGGCACCGTCTCTAGGGGAGGACCCTAAGTGCTTTACACGTATCACGGCATTTAATTCCAACAAAGACTTTATGAGGTAGGAACTAGTAGTTCCATTTTATAGAGCTCCATTTTATAGAGGGGCAAACCAAGGCACAGAAAGATTATGTACCCAAGGTCACAAATGCACTCTTCTCAAGATTACTGTGGAAACGAAGTGGGATTCCTCATGCGCTACATTAATAAGATACAAAGAACAAAAGAAGGGTTTGCTTTCATTTTAAATTAGTTTGCACAAAGCTATTAGCGGCAGATAATATGTTAACATATTACCCTTTCCAAGGGACTCATTCACCCAATAAATATTGATTGAGCATTTACTATTGCACCCTAGATGTAGGGATGTAGAGAGAAGGTTCTATGCTCTCCATGACTCAGAAGGCCCCCTCCTCCTATTATGTGGCCCTGGACTAACCATACCACTTGGCCTTGTCTTTAAGCTAAGGTATACCTTCCAGAGAAGGGGCTCAGTGCAGTGGGAAGGGCCTGCCCTGATGGGGCCCTCTATTCTTTGCAGGACTGTGCTGCAGCTCTACCTAGTCTGTTGTCTGTCTCTTGAGTGGATGATAAATTCTTCGGCCCTTGTTCCACTCAATACCACCTTTACTGTCTTTGCCTGCCCTGCATCAAGACTTTTCTTCCCCACCTTCCTTTTCTTCTCTCATTCTAATTCCTGGACACCAGAGTCAAGTCCATCATAAGTCACTTTGACAGGATCGTAAGTCGTAAGTCCCAGGAAAGTCCCTGGATGGTCCTGCTTTCCTTTCCCTTTTCATGTGGCAATCCTTTTCTCTGACTTTTCAGAGGCATTTCAGGGGCATCCAGAAAGACTGAGTGATAGAGTGGCATGATGGTACATATAGGGAGATACTGGGATTTGGGCTAGCTGGTGCTTGTCAGCTTGAAAAGTGACTCCTCTTTGGGAGTTGAAGGCATTTTCTCCATTTGTAAACTGGGAAGGCTGGTCAAGATGTTCCCTGACCATTCTCACCATCATATTCAAATGATCTTCTTACATGCTCAGACAGACCGAAGGGGGAGTAGGGTGCTCTGGACAAAACCAGAGTTTCTCACAAACAGGGTGGGTACTCCCCTCTATGGCACAATTCCAGGGGTGGAAAGACCTCCCACTTTTCCCCCTGAAGCTACTCCCTTCTCTGATATCAGAAACTATCTCATGATATCATTTTGGAAAATGAAATCTTTGTTAAAATGCAATATCATTACAAAACTTTAGCTTTAAGGATTCTTAGCTCACAAGGACAATGGACCTTGGGTTTGCATAAGAAAATGTTCACCATGATTTGAAGCTAGCAGTTGCCAGGGGTCATAAATAAGATAGAACTTTTGGGAATATCAGAGAGAAAAGTTTAGATTAGAAAAAGTGTTTACCTTTTTCACTGCTATATGCCTGGTGTATCCATGGTTCTCTTCTATCTTAAGCCCATCCACTTTATTTGACAAACAAATGAATAAACAAGACTCAGCGTTGGATGAAGGAAGGTGTAAGGAAGTTCTGGGAAGGATCTTTTGCTTTCAGGCAGAGGAGAAACAGAACCTACCCATGAGGGCAAGGCTCTAATCTAAGTGAAACTTATGAAAAGTAAAACCCACTTCCTGCTTGTTAGGGGTTTACTGTAAAGTAACTGTATGCAAATAGCAGTATGAAGGACATATGTGGAAGAGACAGAGTTTAATTTTGGCAACAATTAAGTGAGAGAATGAATTGAAAATACTCCTGGAAAAGGCAGATGTTAAAGGGTGGATCAGCAAATGGAGATGGCATTCCCGTGGAGAACCAGGCATAAGTGAGAGCACGGAAGTGGGAAACTGTGTGCCATCTTGTCTGGTCCAGCACTTCAAATGTGTTGTCAGGCACAGTGGAAAGAGGAGACTAGAGAACTAAATCAGGCTTGATGGTGCAGGGCCTGGATTGTCAGGTCAAGGCTGTGGGATTTTATCCTGAAGACAACAACTGATGTGTGAGAGGGAGGGGAGCATCATGCTTAAGAATGTGGGCTGTCTGGCACCATGCAGCTGCCCTTGCTTCCAACATGACATCATCATTTACTTAACATCTCTGAACTCCAATCTCCTCATCCATAAAAGGTAGATGATCCTAGTCCCATTTTATAGACTCCTGGTGAAGATTCAATAAAGCAACGCATGCAACTGCTTGCACAGGGCTGGCCACACACTAAGCATTTACTAAATGCTCTTTTTAAAATTTAAAGCTTTTGACATGGGAAGCAGTAAGATCAAGTCTTGTCTCAGGATGCCCGCCCTGTGGCTAACCAGACAAGCTGGCTGGCTCAGTGAAGGAAACTGAGGGAGTGGGACACAAGGCAGCTATAGGGTTGGCACATAAGTAGGTGGGGATTTTTACCATTACTTTCAATGGCAAAACCTCAGTTACTTGGCATCAACCTAATTGCTTTGGCATGCAGGAGAGGCTGATTTAGATTTTGGGGTCAGCCAAGGAGAAGCATGGGAAAAGTCTGTAGCGGGAGTTGGGTTTCAGAGGGATAGTACAGTGGAGAGTCCTAGGAGCTGGCAGCCAAGGGAAAAATAGTTTGCTTTGCTTCTCCCCTAGGAAGCAGCTTCTCTTCTCGAGGGAGGGTAGAAAGAACCTCAGAGGGTCCAGAGTATCACTCAGGAGCTACTCAGCCACCGGGGCAAGAGTAAAAGCAACAGCTCCACAAGGCCCTGGAGGAGGGCTGGGATGTGTGCAGCACTGACTGCAAGACAATGCAATGGCTGAACACCAATGCAGCATCCTGGTACCAGCGCCAGGTGTCCAGAGGGTGAGGTTGGCACCCTAGGTACTGCACCTGTCTGATTTCTACCAAAGCCTGCAATGACCTCCTTGGCTTTTCTGCTTGTACAGATTCTAATTCATTCTACTTAAGTCACACATCCTCCCTGGGACCTTTCCCAATAACTCTAGCCTATACTGATTGTTCCCTTCTCTGAACTGCAGAAGTGCTTGAGACAGACTCACTCTGTTCAGCAGCTAGTTGTTCTTTCAATTACAAAACAGGAGAATAAGTACATAGTGGTTTCTCATGTAGGTTAAATGAAACAATCCTTGCAATGCACTCAGCATAGTACCTACTGCCTCATCAGTGCACAATAAACATTGGCAATTCTCCTGCTGTTGCTTCTCCTCCTGCTTCATGCTGATGTTATTATCATTGCCCCAACACATACGGTAGATGACATCCTTGGGAACAACACCCTCCTGGAGACAGGGGTGCGTAGGCCATACCTGTTACACCAACTCTTTCTCTCCCACTCAGAAAAACATTCTAGAGAACCAAGTGAATGAATATGACATTATTATTGCAATAACCTTGAATTCACTCTAATTCATGTTTGTTTTTTAAATCATCTGCCAACATTGGTACTTTAGCTTCATGAGTCACAAATTCCTTGTGGTATAACTCATAATATATTGTGACTCACCAATGTACTGTGGACATGAAGGTAAGAACTTCTGCTTGAAGTATTAACCTATGTTAATTCAGCGTTCCTGGCTAGACTGCACACTCAGTGAGAACAGAGACCCTAGCTGGGGTCCTGTTCCCCACCATGGTACATAGCACAGTGCTTAGCAGCTAAGCTCTTGATTGTCATGTGCTGATGTACTGATACCTAACAGTACTTCTAGAAAGGTATTGGTTGCTCAAAGCTGGTACTTTCAGAGTTATAGCTAATTCTGCCCAATTCCTATGAAAATCTCTGTGAAGGGAGAACATTTCATCAGGACTTTTCTGTACATTCATCAGAACTTTTTGGGGTGCAAGTGACAGAAATCTAACTCAAAATTTCCCTCAGCAAAAAAAGGACATAAATTCTTTCATATAACTGAAAGATCTAAAAGTATAGTTAAGTACAGGTAGGGTTGAATCCAGATGCTCAAATCATATCAGTGTAAATGTGTTCCTGTCAGCCCCTCAACTCTGCTTTTTCTTTGAACTGTATTTTCTAGCATATTCAACGCTGCTTGTGGGAAAGATAAGACACCAATGGCTCCAGGCTTATATTGCATCAGCTTGACTATAGCCAGCAAAATCCCATCCCTTTCCTAATCACTTCAGCAGAATCCCAGAGCTGACACTCATGAATGCAGAATGGGTAACATGTCTAGACCTAAAAACTTCCTGTGACTTGGTTTGATCAGGTAAAAATCACATGCTTAGCTTGGTGCTGAGGTGAAACACATATTATCCAAAACAACTGGTTTGGGAGTTCAGCAAGAATGATTTCCCAAAAGATAATCTTGATGCAGTTCCTAGAGGTAGAAGAAATGAATGCTGAGCGGGCAAATATTTCAACATTTGGTAAGCCTGGGTGAGGCATAATGGGAATGTGTAGAAGCGAGAACAACCATTTCCACATCAACTGCTGTCACCATGGTAAGAAAGACACTGATCCATTGCATCATCTGTGGACAGAGGGTGGCCTTTCCAGACAGCTCTGCGCCTTGACTTTGGTGCCAGCATTGCAGAGCTGCAGTTACTAGGCCCTTGCAGGCAGAGCCTGATCCCATCAGAATGAAGAGAAGTTGATGGCATCTGCTGAGCTACATAGAGAAGGTCTGTGCATTTGAGTGAGCCTGGCTTACATAACCAAAATGGGAAGTATCTGGAAACAGTTGGAAGCCAGTTAGCAAGAAGGTGAAAACACATTGTCCTGGTATGATTAATTTGTCTCAGGAATTGCCTTCTCATGGGGGCCTAAAAAAGACAGTAACTCCTTACCCCATACACCTCCATGCTTAGCTTTCTCTTGTTCATTGCTTTCCATTCTTTGTAAATAAGGGTTGACCCTGGCCAAGATTACCACTGCCTGTGACTATGGAGAAATGTTCAAGATGAAGTTTTTCTTGGCCAGTGTGCTCATGAAGAGAAAATATTACAATGATTGAAATACAAGTCTTATTATGTAGACACTTTTGTCTACATGGACATGAAAGGTGTCTACATAGTAAACTTATGGGATTTTCTGCTAGAGAACTGGTCCCAACGGACGTTGCCGCTGCTATTTTACAATAATCCATTCATAGCGATTGGTGGGCAGAACAAGAACCACAAATTTTAGGATAACAAACCAAGAAATAACTCTAGTAATCATTTTGACTCTAAGATTTATGAGTTCATCAGCTGAATCTGTCTTGTTCACTGCAATATTCCCAGTGCCCAGCACTCTGGTACTCTGGCTTCCTGTCTAGCACTCTGGGAATGCCAACATACCTCCTTACTGTGTTCATAGCAGACATCACTAATCAATCACCATGCTTTTTCCCACTGATGGAGGGTAAGGCCTCGGAATCATTTCTCAACAGGGAATTCCCAGAATCTAATGCCAGCCAATCAATAATGACACATAAACCAAAACTGAATTTCCATTCCTGGCTAACGGCTTGTCAAAAGTTTGTAGGATCTCCAGGACAGATGATTTTTTTTTTCAACCATGTAGCTTCCATTTGGTAGAAACCAGAAACATAAGTGGATTTTTTTGGTCATATTGAATGGAGGCTTGTTCCTGCTTTAAAGTTGGCACAGACAATTTCATTTTATACCTGTTGCATCATTTCTCAGAAGAAATTCAACAAACAGATGTTGTGTGGCATAGATTAATTGGTAGTAGCTGTATATGCTTTCCCGTGAATATTAACTCCTTAGTAATCTCCAGGATAATAATAAGCATGTAGAAACCAGTCTATTTCAGTGAAAGTTTAGAGATTTAGGTGCTAAAGTACATCCCCAGGAATTCTTTTCTTTCCTTTGGTGCTGGCCATTTAGCATTTCAAGTTGTGGAGAAATAGCACTCAGAAAGAAGTGCTCACCCAAGCAGCACATTCCCTCCCTTTGAGATTTTAGCCTAAGTGGCATTAGGAAGTAGTCAATCACTGACAATGTGAGCTCCTGCAAATAACTGTAGAAGCCAAATTGACTTTGTATGTAACAGGAACATGTTCCTGGAGGACATTTATTCAAATAACCCATTGTGCAAGGTAGATGCAGCCAGAAGGATCTTTAGCAAGCTTGTTCAAATTACTGGAGCAACTGGAGTAAGAAAGGGTCTGGATAACATAGATAACTGAAGTTGCCAGATGATCAAAAACTCTTTTGTTTAATTGAACATGAGGCTGCCCATCTGCATCAGTCCTAGTGAACAAGAACTACTACTTCATATACTAGCAATAAGATAGTGCTTCTAATATCTGACCATTAAATTCAAGAGAAGAGAAAGGAAAGAGCCATTTCAAAAGAGGTTGACTTAAAAGCTATTATGCAAATTCCACAGACATATAAAGCCTACTAATCCAGAGGCTCTGAGCATCCTTGGGCTTTAAGGGACAATCAGCCATCCTCTGTTAGGAAGAGGCAAAAACACCTAATGCCAGTTTTTGTTCTTGGGTGTTATTAGAATGATCTGGTAATTGAGCCTTAGCCACAGGGCTCAGCAGTAAGTTTCTGACTTGAATTAGCAGTTGGGCTTTGCACATTCCTAACTATCAGACAGAACTCACCTTTACATCTGTATCAGCCAGTGATGCAATTGTGTTTACACTAGAAAGGAGCAATTTAAGAGATAGGTTTCAAGACTTGGAGAGAAAAATTAGCCTCCGAAATCAACCTCTTTAGAATGAGTGGTCTTACCCAGTTTGTAAGGAATGGATGTGGGTGGGGTAATCATGAAAGAATGGTTAATAGCTTGACTTTCATGTCAGAGGAGAGCATATTCTAGTGTTCCTATTTAATAGCTGTCTGGCACTGAATACATTATTTAAGTTGATTGATTCTAAAATAAGGAGGACAGTATCACCTACTTGTTCTTTATTAAAGTGGAAATAATAGTAGCATCGCTATAAAGATTAAATATAAAAAAGGCGTTTAAGGTGCTTAGCTGTATGAAACATTTACCAAGTTAGACCATGTTCTGGGACATAAAACAAGTCTTAATACATTTAAAAGGATATCAATGATACAATATGTTTTCCAACCGAAACAATTGAATTAGAGATCAATAACACAAACATATCTGTAAAATCTTCCAAATATTTGAAGACTATATAAAACATTGCTTAATAATCCTTGGATTAAAGAGGATATCAAAAGGAATTAAGAAAGTATTTTGAAGTGAATGAAAATGAAAATAAGTCATATCAGAATTTATGGGATGCTGCTAAAGCAGTATTTAGGAGAAAATTTATAGCACTAAATGCCTATACTAGAAAATAAAAACCACAATGAGGTGCCATCTCACACCAGTCAGAACGGCTATTATTAAAAAGTCAAAAAATAACAGATGCTGGTGAGGTTGTGGAGAAAAAGAAATACCGATACACTTTTGGTGTGAGTGTAAATTGGTTCAACCACTGTGGAAAGAAGTATGACAATTCCTCAAAGAGCTAAAAATGGAACATTTGAGTATCTGTATGGAAAAAAACAAAGACTTCATTCATCTCTTGAACCATATACAAAAGTTAACTCAAATTTAGTCATAGACCTAAACGAAAAACCTAAAACTATAAAACTTCCAGGGGAAAACACAGAAGGAAATTTTTGTGACCCTAGATTAGGCAGAGATTTTTTTAGATGCAATACTAGAAGCACAATTTATGAAAGAAAAAATGGATTAATTGTATTATATCAAAATTAAAGACTTTTGCTCTTTGAATTTCAGTTAAGCAAATGAAAAAACAAGCTACAGAATGGGAGAAAATATTTGTAAATCACATATCTGACAAAGAATTGTATTCAAATACATAGAGAACTCTCAAACCCAGTAATAAAAAAAAAAATCAAAAAAATAAACCTTTTACATTTGTAAAAAATATATAAAAGGTTTGAAATGACACTTTACCAAAGAAGATATGTGGATAACAAATAAACACATTACAAAAATGTTCAACATCATTATTAAGTAAATGCAAATAAGACATAAGATACCACACTACCCCCGTTAGAACGACTGAAATTAAAAAGACTGATCACAGTAATTATTGCCAAAGACAGAAAGCAACTGAAGTTCTCATACGCTGCTGGTCATATGGCCCAAATACATTGGAAAATCTGTTTGGCAGTTCCTTAAATAGTTAAATATATGCATACCACATGTCCTAGCCATTGCACTCCTAGGTATTTACATGAAAGAAATGAAAGCATAGGTCCATACAAAGACTTGTGCATGGGCCAGGCACAGTGGCTCATGCCTGTAACCCCAGCACTTTGGGAGGCCAAGGTGGGTGGATCACCTGACGTCAGGAGTTTGAGACCAGCCTGGCCAACATGATGAAACCCCATCTCTAGTAAAAAAAAATAATAATAATACAAAAATTAGCTGGGCATAGTGAGGCATGCCTGTAGTCCCAGCTACTTGGGAGGCTGAGGCAGAATTGCGTGAACCCCGGAAATAGAGGTTGCAGTGAGCCCAGATTGCGCTACTGCACTTTAGCCTGGGTGACAGAGTGAGACTCTGTCTCAAAAACAAACAAACAAACAAAAAACCTTGTGCATGAATGTGTGTAGCAGACTTATTTATAATAGCCCAAACCTGGAAGAAACCCAAATTTTCATCATCAGATGAAAAAAAACAGACAAAATTGTGTTTTACATTGAAATGCTACTCAACAAAAAGCAATGAGCTACCAATATGCACAGCAATATGGCTGAATATGAAAATCATTACACTGACTGAAAAAAAAGATAAAAACGGGGACTTATTGTATGACTTCATTTATTTGAAATTCTACAAAATGGAAACCGATCTATATTGATAGCAGATCAGTGGTTATCTGGGAACAGAAGAAAATGGGATGGAGTGGACAGAGGGATTATAAAGAACAAGCAGACTCTTGGTGGGGATGGATGTTCATAATGACACTTGTCATAATAGTTGCATAGGTGTATACATAAGTCAAAGCTTATCAAATTGTACACTTTGAACATGTAGTTTGTTACATGTCAACAATATCTCAGTAATGCTGCTTTGATTTTTTTAAATGTGTTCAGCACATGGTAATTGCTTTCTTTTGCTTCCGGTTTTTCTCTGACTGGCTTTGTTTTGTATCTTTCCTGATCAATCTCCAAAGCATGGATAGCTTTGACTTCACAGGCCAAACGGATTTAGTGACTCTGGTCAAACTCTGATCCACTAATAGAGGCTGCCTATAGGCAATGAGCAATGCAGGCAGAATAATGCCCCCAAAGATGTCCATATCCTAACCCCTAGATGGCAAAAGTGACCCTACAGATGTGGTTCAAGTTAGGGATCTGGAGATGGGTAGGCAATCTTGGATTATCCAGTGGCCCAATCTTATCACAGTAGTTCTTAAAAGCAAAGAACACTTTCTGGCTGTGGTCAGAGAGAGAGCGAGAAGTGTGGGAAGGGTGTGGCAAGTTGTTGCTGGCTCTGAGACATGCAGGGCAATGTGCATGGATCAGAGGCTTCTGAAAGCTTTTTAAAAAAAAAAGGCAAGGAAAATAGATCATTTTTTGAAGTTCTAGAAAGGCAACCCTGTTTGATTTTAGGCCAGTGAAACCTGTGTTAGACTTCAGACCTATAAAACTGTAAGATAATAAAGCTGTGTTCTTATAATCCACCAAGTTTGCAGTAATTTGTTGTAGCAGCAATAGAAAATTAATCCAAGTAGGAAAGAATATCGTAATTGGTTAATAATGTCCACCACGAATACCACAGGGGAAAGAAGCATGTACGTTCTTTGTCTGCCATCTTAGTTCTCTGTTGAAGATATGCCAGCCTACCTTCCTAGCAGCTAGGAAGGCACCTTCATTACCGTGTGCCAGCCTCTACATAAGGCTCTTTGCATATATTCCTTCAGTCATCTTCACACCAGTCCTTTCATGAGGTAAATATGACTTTCCCCTTTGAGAGTTGGGGATCAGAGAATTGAGACCTTATCTAATTTCTTAATTTCAAATGATGTCTTCTATTCCTCCTTGCTTGCAGACAAAGCAGGAAACCCCAATAAAACATAAGTGAAGTAGGTTTCACGTGTTGATAGAAAACAAGGACAAACGCAGATGAAGAGCCTTTGTCTTGGAACAATACTTGTGGCCCCGAAAGTGGTGCACCTAGCGTTATTAGCACAGCTGGAGATCCTAGAAGTGTCTTGGGAGTGGGGAAGGAACAATACATTTCTAATATTTAGTAATTATCATGAATCTGCTTGTTTACACTTAAAATTCAGCACAGAGGAATGCCACTTATTTTCTCTCTCAGCACGATATGTGTGACGCATCCAGCCAGCTGCTGCACTGGGCTCCTGGCCCCTCTGGGAGCAAGGACTTGTTTATGCCTCTGCAGAAGAGGCTGCACTGCCTGCATCCTTCCCGCCTGCTCTCTGTCTTCCAAGAATGTTCCAGGCAGACACTCAGTGGACAGCACTACTGAGGTCTGTTTCTTGGAGTGAAATTGCAACATCATGTGTTGGGGCAAGTGAGGGAGCAAGATCCCAGATAACCTTCAAAACAGAGCTGTGGAACCAGGCCAGGCCACTGTCATTTGCCATTGCACCATTTTTATTTCAGAAAAAAAGTTAGTGAGTCGGAGAAGCATAGGGAAAGATTGAAAGTCTGGGTTTAGCACTGAATAATTCCATGACTTAGCCTTTCTGACCCTTAATTTTTTTCACTCATAATGTGAGAGTAGTAACAGCAACTCACGTAGATAAAACAGTGGCTACCATTTACTAAGCATCCGCTATGTCCCAGGCACTGAGCTAAAGAATTCACATGTAAATCTCACCCCAGTAGTCTTATGAGAGACATACCATTGCCCCCTTTCAGGGATGAGAATACAGAGGCTCAAAGAGAATGAGTTATTTGCCCAAATTCACACAGTAGCAAAGGAAACTAAGCAAGACACTTGACTCTAGACTCTGAGAACATTACTATCATGGTAAAGGACTTAGCATAGCACCTTGCATATAGTACATGTTCAATAGATTTTAGCTAGACTTACATTGGCTTTAGTGTTAGTATTCAGTATTAGTTGGGATCTGAGGTCCTCTTAACCTTCCACTCCTTTTATTACTATTGGGGAGTAAAATAAAACACAGATATAGAAAACCTTACAACACTACTCTCTGGCTTAATGAGTTGTTATTTGACATACACCATTTTAGGCACCACCAGGTCAAGAAATAGAATTTCCCAAGCCATCCCAAAGCCCACCATGGGCCCCATCAAATCATAGCCATCAACCAAAAGTTACCACAATCTTGACTTTTGTGGGAATAACTTTGTTGGACTTCCCTTCATTTCATCACCCAGGGTGTGACCCTAGACACTATAGTTTATTCTTTGGTATATATCTTGTATGTCTCTTAATTTACAGGCATACATTTCTACCTCAACCCCTCCCCCAGTTCTTTCTTTTCTTTTCTTTTCTTTTCTTTTTTTTTTCTTTTTTTTTTTTTGAGACAGAGTCTCTCTCTGTTGCCTAGGCCAGAGTGCAGTGGTACGATCTCAGTTCACTGCAACCTCTCCCTTATGGGTTCAAGTAATTCTTGTGCCTCAGACACCAAATTAGCTGGAACTACAGGTGTGTGCCACCACATCCAGCTAATTTTTGTATTTTTTAATGGAGATGGGATTTCTCCATGTTTGCCAGACTGGTCTCAAATGCCTGACCTCAAGTGATCCTTCTGCCTCAGCCTCCCAAAGTGCTGGGATTACAAGCACGAGCCACCCTACCCAGCCAGTTCTTTCTTTTTCTTACAATTTACCTGGCTTGCTTTCCGGGATTTTCTCACTCTTCCTCCCTACCCCTCTGCTTGTAACTGGACTTCTTTTTCTTCATCTCTGTTGTCTGTATCTTGCTCAATTTTTATTCTATCCCAGCAGTTTTTCCCTGTGTGAACCCCTGTCCTGGAAGGGAGAGACCAGGGTGTCAGTTTGGGGAGTTCACAGGGGCTAGATTGCTGCAGGTCCTCCACCTTTTTCTCGGATCCCTTATGCTCCCCAGCTGATGGCTCATGCCAAATGCCTCCTAGTTTTAGCTGCCACTCTTAAATTGTTTCATGCATTCTGCAGTAAGTTTCTGCTCCTGTTTTGGGTTTCTCCTGTTCTCAGGTCTACCAGATACCCCATTGCTTCCCTTCCATCTGTATGCAAGACTCAACATTGTGTGAGTCTTGGAGAAGCTGCTGCTTTATCCTCACAGCCTGTATTTGGGATTCACGGAAGTAACTTGCCATTAATTTTTTTTTTAATTTTGTTATATATCTTCTTTGTCTGTTTTTATGTGGTTATCAGGTAAACTGAAAAACGGTATTACCAACACTCTCATCTACCAAAGTCTCCTAGAACTCTTGATCCTTCCTTGACCACAGGATCCTGTCCAGATCTTGCTTCTCCTTGTGTGCATGGAAGACCACCAGAGTTACCCTACAAGGGTCTGCCTCATGATCCACTGAACTCTGCTGTCTATCAGGTTCATATTCCTTCACAACAGAATAGGAGAGACAGGTTCATATTCCTTCACAACAGATTTCAACTCAATTTAGCCATGAAAAAAGCTTTCAGGCAAAGAAGAGATCAAAGATCCTGTAGTGGGAGGCAGCTGGACTGGAAATTTAAGATCTCTTCCATCTCTAGTATCTTGGTGTTTCTGACAGTTCAGGAAGGACCCACTGAACACTCCCAGCTTCCTCTAATTCATCTTATCCCGAGAAAACAGAAGTCCCCGGAGATTAGACCTTTAAGGCTTTGAATATGAGATTTCCAAAGGTCACCAGAACAAGACTGGAATCCTATACTTCCATTTTCATCATCATAGGTATGTAAGTGGTTTTATAAAAGAAGTTCCCATTTTTACTTAATTGAATTAGACACTATCCAAAGAGGTGAGGATTGCTGCTGCTTTCATGAACTCACAGTCTGAGTCAACAGTATAAACTGCCATGCTTTTATATTTATTTTACCTTATACTTTTAAGGAACCATGAAATAATATTTGGCACAAGGAGAAAATTTCCCATATGATCATCAGCATTAATGAATTTTCCCATTTATAGAGAAAGAAAACTTAAATACAATGAAGAGTCTTAGGATTATGCTGAACACCTCTCACCAGTTAACTTTTGCAAAAATATTCAAAACTTTTTAGAACTCTGATGTTGGAGGAAGAAGAAAGAAGAAGATGTTAGCCTCTCTCTCTCTCTCTCTCAGCCCCTCCTTTTCCATTCTTTTCCAGGAGAGAATAATCTGATGGATCCCATCTGAGGATGCTAATTAGGTCCCAATAATGTGTCCCAGAGTCACGGTGTATGTCATGCTTTGTTCTGGTGATAAAAGACATGTTTCAGAGGCCTCGAATATTCTTTTAGACCCCTTCCTGTTTTGTTTTATCAATACTTTTTCAACCACATCCTGAAGACCCAAAAGATCTAAAGGGTATCTCAGGGATCCTAAAAATATTCTCAAATTTCATTTTTAAATACATATAAACCACTTTAAAATCTGCAATAAACAAACATACCTTCAACTGTGCTATATATCAATTTTTAATGCTTTGAGTCTAACATATACCTCACACTTTTGTGTGGAAGTATATATAAATCTTGGAATAAATCTTCTGCTATCTTTTTATTAAAGAATTTCCTGACATTACAAGATGAACTGCTTTGAAAACCATATTATTATTACAACTAATCTGTTTGAGTCAGATTTTCTTCATACTGGATATATTAGATATGTTTTGGTTGCAAAAGATAGAAATCCAAATCAAACTGGCCTAAAAGACAAAAGAGATGTTACTGGTTTGTGTAACAGAAAAGTCTAGGGGTAGCACTGGATTAATTTCCATCTAGATCCAGACACTTCAGTGGTGTCCTGTGTAGTCCTGAGCCCCTGCTCGTTCTTGGTAGCACATTCCCCTGGGTTGGCTTGTTCCTTTATGTAGTGCTGAGATAGCCCCCAGCAACTCCAGGCTGATGCTCTTCCAGCTTCAAGACAACAGAAAGAGCTTCTGTTTCCTGGTGCTCCTGAACCCTGCCTCCCAGACCCACCTCTGTAACTGGGAGTGGGACCAACAACTCCAGAACTACATAATCAGAATTGGAGGTGGGGAGAGGTGTGGAAAGTAGACAATAGGGACTAGGTCCACAACAGCAGTCCACTCTACTGGGCAGGCTAAACAAATTATAGTAGCACACAGGACCCCAAGACTGCACTGTCCCCATTTGATATCAGTCTTTGATTTCAAACACCTGAGTTCCCCAGAATGTCCTCATTGTTCTTACATATTGATTGTATAATAGGTAAATATTATGCATTTGAATCTAAAATAAAGTTAGGATATAAAATAGCTTTTTATCCATTTAAATAATTGGGAAATCTACATAAGATTTATCAAAAAAAGTGGGGGGGGCGGGTTTAGTACCTTAAAAAAGTTGAAACTCATTGCTGTACATGCATTTACATCTGAGGTAAGTTCAGTCCTTTCTCTTTTGTTTTACTCATTTGGTTCTTGGTCTAAGAGGCTGTGAGGCAAAGGGGAAGCCTGTTATCAGAAGTTCAAGTCCAGGCTTTACTCCTTAGTGTCTTTGTGACTTTCATTACCTGTAAAATGGGAACAGTAATGCCTGTTCTCTAGTCATTTGTGGGTAATTAAATCAAAGGTTTTGAGGGAAAGTTCTTTAGAATCAGTAAATGCTGTGTGATTATGAATTATTATCTTTCATCTTATTTAATTACATATGTATGTTTGTTCAATGTGTTTATATAAAATTAAATTACCTATATATTTATCAAGTTCCCCTGAAGTAGCTTAATTGCATTAATGGCCCCATTTATTTATCCTTACCTGCATCCATATCCTTTGACATGCAAGTATATATTCCCCTCATACTGATTCTGCATTTAACCACTTGACTTACTTTGGCCAATAGTATGTTAAGTAAATGTGACACAAAGGTTTGAAAAGCACTTGTACAATTGGGCTTGCTTATTCTTACTCCTGTACCTTTACCATGAGAACAGGCCTGGCCAATCTGCTGGAGGGTGAAACACATAGAACAAAAGCCATGTTGACCAGGTAATCATGCCAATTGAGGTCACCATAGACCAATGAATGATCAGTCAACTCCCAGACAAATGAGCCTAAACCAGAAGAACTGCCCAGCTGAGCCCAGCCTAAACTTCCAACTTGCAGATTTGTAAGCTAAATAAATGCTCACTGCTTTAATTCCCTAAGTTTTCCTGTGGGTTTTTTTTTTCTGCATCTTGTTGTGATAATCAATAACTAGTTCACTCCTTAGTAAGGAAACCAAGAATCTTGTGCTACATTTTATCCGTCACTGTGTCTTACAAACAGAAGTTAACAAGTATTTGCTAATGGAAATATGTTAAGGACTCTCAACTTTCATAAGGTGTCAAATTCTGAAGCTCTCCAATTTCTCCAGCCCTCTAAAAGTGATGAGAGAAGTGGAATTCCAAGATTATTTAAAGCTTTCTAACATTCAGGTACTCTATGAAGTAGTTTTTCTGCAGTACTTCATCTAATCTCCAAACTATCCTTGAGAGACACACATGAATTTTCCCATTTTAAAGATAAAGAAACTGAGGGTAAGAGAAGTGAAGTAAGTTACCTGAGATCACATACCAAGAGTGGTAGAGCTGGATTCTCCCTCCAGGAGAGCCTGCTTCTCAGGCTGGTGCAATCTCTGCTACATTTTAATGCCATACACCTCTTGCTTTAAGGGTTAGAACCACCTCACTTGGCCTTTCTCTAAATGCCATCTTTTTCTCCATTGGTGTCATATTTATTTATCTAGGATCCTAGACCTTTATTATTTTCTCTCATCATACTGGAAAATAATCTATTTATTGATTAGTATACTTGTTTGACACTTTAAAAATTACAAATTATTGATTTCCTTGTATTTGTTTTTAAGAAATTTTATTCATTGTAAATAAATGAGAAAAGAGGTTGCTTTTCAAAGATCTCGAGAATCTCGCATTTTCTTAGCCCAAATTTGGCCCTTTCTCTGGTTTTCTGGCCCCAATATTTGAGTTGTTCTCCTCTCCACACCCAACAGAAGTTATTTTTAAGTTGTAGTTTTATCCAAAGAGCATTTTTCAAAGAATGCCTTGGAAGGTCCTGGAGTTTCTCTTCAGCTCAAGAACTGTCCCTTGGCCCTACCCCCTCAGTCTGGGGAGTTTATTTTGGTCTATGCAAGAGTAACATGTTTTCTTTTGATGAAGTCATCTGGGTATTTTGCTCCATGCTCTTGGTCCTATTTCCTTAAGGAAAGCTGATCTCTCAGTGATCTGCCAGGGACAGAGAGATGGGCACTCCTTCTGTCAGTTAAGAAGCAGAATCACCATGATGACCCTGCCTCTGAAACCCCAACCATACCCATGGCTTCCCCTAGGTACCCCTCAATCCAAATCTTTCTCTTTCTTCTGAGCCCGGCTCATGCCCGTCTCTGACATGATGAATTCCCTGACTCATGAACTTATAATATCTCTCTCTTCTGAATGATTAGAAAACCTAAGACACTCAATTGTGTATTTACTTAGCACATACAGATGGTCCCCAATGAATGATGATTCACCTTATAGTTTTTCAACTTTACGACGGTGTAAAAGCACTACACATGCAGTAAAAACTGTACTTTGAATTTTGAATTTTCATCTTTTCCCAGGCTAGCAATATGCAAGATGATACTCTCTCATGATGCAAGACAGCAGTGAGCCACAGCTCCCAGTCAGCTGTGCCATCATAAGGGTTAACAATTGATATGCTACAGTGTACTGTATCCAATAAATTACCTAAGATAGTCAATACTTTATTATGAAATAAGCTTTGTGTTAGATGATATTGCCCAACTCTAGGCTAATGTAAGTGTTCTGCTTACGTCTAAGATTGTCAAGGCTAAGCTATGGTATTCATTGGATAGGTTATGTATATTAAATGCATTTTTTAAATGTTTTGTATCTATAGGTTTTGGGGGAACAGGTGATATTTGGTTACAAGAGTAAGTTCTTTAGTGGGAACTTGTAGAATTTTGGGGCACCCATCACCTGAGCAGTACACACTGAACCCAATTTGTAGTCTTTTATCCCTCACGCCCCTCCCACACTTTCCCCCTGAGTCTCCAAAGTTCATTGTATTATTCTTATACCTTTACATCCTCATAACTTAGTTGCCATTTATAAATGAGAAGATGTGATGTTTGGTTTTTCATTCCTGGGTTATTTTACTTAGAATAATAGTCTCCAATTCCATTGAGGTTGCTGTGAATACCATTAATTCATTCCTTTAATGGCTGAGTAGTACTCCATCACATATATGTAGCAGTTTCTTTATTCACTGGTTGATTGATGGGCATTTGGGCTTGTTCCACATTTTTGCAATTGTGAATTGTGCTGCTATAAACATGAATGTGTAAGTACCTTTTTTGTATAATAACTTCTTTTCCTCTGGGTACTCAGTAATGTTATTGCTGGATCAAATGGTAGTTCTACTTTTAGTTCTTTAAGGAATCGCCATACCATTTTCTATAATGGTTGTACTAGTTTACATTCCCACCAGCAGTGTAGAACTGTTCCCTTTAAATGCATTTTTGACTAACAATATTTTCAACTGACAATGGGTTTATCAGGTCGTAACCCCACTGTAAGTCAACGAGCATCTGTACTTACTGGGTGTATACATCTGCCAGACTGTGCCCTCAGAGAGCTTACAGTCTACCACATATGAAAAACCACAAACAAATATGACACATTCAGGTGGTGACAGTTATTATTTTAAACACAGGATAATGGAATGCAATAAATAGGAGGGCTAAGAGGGCTACTTCGGATCGGGTGATCAGGGAAAAGATCTCTGAGAAAGTGACGTTTGCACTGAAAGGACTCCACTTTTCCTCTGAGGGAAGAGTGGCCCAGGTGAAGTGTATGATATGTGCAAAGGCTGAGAGGCAGAAACTAGCATGGTGTGAGCAGAAAGAAGGCCTGTGTGGCTACAGTAGAGAGGTAAGGGCACAGTGGTGCAAGAAAGGGTTGAAGGGGAAGGGTGGGCCTATCAAGTACACCAGAAGAAGAAGTTTGGATTTTACACTAAATGCAATGGAAGTATTGGAGTGTTTTAGTTATAGGAGTGATCTCTAATTAACATTTATTAAAAATCCCTTTGACTGCTGTGTGGAGACTAGAATAACTAGAGGGAGGCAGGAGGGTGATGGCTATTCCAGTAGAAATAATAGAGATTTGTACAAAAATGAAAGAAAGATTGTCATGATTTTTTTTACCAGCTTTTCCCTGCATGTAATAATCTCCTTTCTATGCATATTAAGTTTATTTGTTTTTAAACTTGGAATGTGTCTTGTATTTTGTTCTATTACTTACAAACCCAAGCCAGACTAGAACCTGTGGTTAAATATGTAACCAATTAGCTTTGTTTAATTAATTAATTAATTTTGAGACTGAGTCTCACTCTATCGTCCAGGCTGGAGTACAGTGGCGCAATCTTGGCTTACTGCAATCTCTGCCTCCCGGGTTCAAGTGATTCTCATGCCTCAGCCTCCCAAGTAGCTGGGATTATAGGGGCCCACCACCACGCCTGGGTAATTTTTGTATTTTTAGTAGAGATGGGGTTTCATCATGTTGGCCAGGCCTGTCTCAAACTTCTGACCTCAAGTGATCCACCCGCCTTGGCCTCCCAAAGTGCTGGGATTACAGGTGTGAACTACTGCGCCCGACCAACTCTGTTTAATTTTAAATTTCTGTGTATTTAGATTATTCGTCTGGTAAACCACCCCTCCCCCAAACTATAAACTAAATTTGGAATGCACCTTTGAAGTTTTGGGGTCTAAGTCTACATTTCAGTTTGTCACCTAGTAAGCCTCTGCATACCAACCTTCTTCTAGACTGATTCACAACAGAAATGTCATGCCATCGATACCAGTGTGAAGCAGTGTCTGCCTACCTGCAGATGTATGATTACCTGATAAAATAAACTCTGTTTTGTATAAGACATTCTCCTCTAGTCTCTGTACCTTGCAGCCACTCACAATTCTAATTGATATAATTGATCACTTGAACATTGTTCAGACATGCCTGTACCTTCTTCCACTATGTGAAACCGTTAATGACATATTGGTGGGTAGGTTCCCGGGCTCTGCCATACACCTTTCCAAGGATTTCACACATTTACAAGGCAGTGGGGTAACACCTGGGAAGTCTCCAGGCATTTCTAATGCCTCCTCTTCCGCAATTTCCTCACTTGCTGTCAGATCTCGCAACTCACCAGCAAAGCTTATTATTCCAGGTGGCTAAACTCCTCCAGGTGAAGTGAGAATATCCTCACCTTCCTCTGTGAAGGGTCACTCTTTCTGTAAGCTCAAACAGTGCTGCTAATGGATGATGAGATGATCTGCCGTGCACTTTAGTTCCTACAGATTTCTTAGGTTTATTTGAACAAGTCTTCTCTGTCCCTGGTAGTTGACTGGGTCAAGGAAAGGCAAGCCAAATAAAACCTCTGACAAATTTACAGTTTCCTCTTAAGCCAGAGGGTACCTTTAGGGTAAAGGACTATTTGATTCTGTAGTATAAGATTTTTAGAAACAGAAGACTTCAGCATCAGAAAAGATCCTACAGATCATCCAGTCATTTGGAGAAGAAAAATATGGAGCAGAAAGTTTAATTTAATTCCCTGTGACATTGGAGCTATGCAATATTCTGAGCACCATGGCAAGGCAATATCATGTGCATAAATGATTATTTTATGCTAGGTACTAGAGTAGGTTTTATACACACCTTAATTTTATTTCTTCTTCCCAACAATTTTAGAAAACAAATGTTGATATCACCATATTGCACAAGGGATAACTGAAGCCCAGAGTTTCAAAATCTTTAGACAATGTGGTAGCTTGCTTATTATTTTCCATTTTCACCTCCTTCTCCCCATGTTGGTATTTACCCCTACTACATAGATGTCAGACTTGGCAGTTTGACTTGCTTTGGCCAATGGAACATTAGCAAACACAGCATAGGTTACATCCAACTAAGCAAAGGCTTTTCATATGATTGCATGATTCAACTTGGTTTATTGCTCCTGTTCCCTCTGTTAGGAGAAGTTGTGTCCCAAAAGCTGCTTCTCCGTTAACTTGGGTCTTGCAGTAAGAAATGAATCTGAGCCCACCACTGCCTGAGGAAGAGCTACAACTGACCTGTAGCCAACACTATGTAATATGAGAAAGAAAGAAATATTTTTATAAGCCATTGAGAGTTGGAAGCTATTTGTTACACAGCATGGGCTAGTGAAAAGTAATGAACACAAATGCTCAGAGCCAGGATCTATATCCAGACCTATCTGCCTCCAAATGCAATATCCTTTTCCCCACCAAACATTCCTTTCTGTCCACTACAGTATGCTTTAGCCTCAGTAGCAAATACTGCTTTCTCAGATCCATACCTTTAACTTTCCTCTCCAGCACCCAAGACATTTTCCTTGACCATTTTCCTTAGGTTCAATATCTTGCTCACACAAGTGCCCAGATCTCATAAAATGATAAACAGCCTTAGCCCACAAAGAAAAAGAGGGGCTGTCATGCATAAACTCCATCAGCTTCCCTCTTGCATTTCTAGATGTTTTGATTCCACTGTCTATTCTTCCTCCTCACCTCTCAGCTCCATGGAAAAGCTGTTCTATCGCCTCTCTAAGGCTGACCTCCCAACTGTTCTCTTTATCCTCCAGAATCTCACTCCAGCAATTACCTCTTTTTCTTGTTTTATTCCTTCATCTTTCTCTCCACTTCCTTTTTCTGTCATCCTACAAGCACATAAGTTTCCCTATTTTTCTAAAATGAAACAAGAAACATCTCTAATTTTCTCTTCTTCCCTGGCCACTTTTTTTATTTCTCACTTTCTTTTGATACCAAATTGATTCCCTCACCAGTTTTGCTGTTCTGTATTTGTTACTTATGAAATCTGACAGTCCTATCAACTTGCTTCTCTTCCAATCTGATCTCAACAGCAGCTTTTTCTTCTTTGAAATCTTCCATCTCAGTGTACAATGATGTCTCTCTTCCAATCTCTGCGACCATTCTTTTTCTGTCTCCACAAGGGTTCTTCCATTTTAACCTAGGACATAAGCTGGTGTTCCCAGGGTTATGTTTTCAGTGCCCTGCTTACTCTAAGAACAATGATCCACTGTCTGGATCAATTATGGATGAAACCACTGTTATGGTTTCATCTCATTTATGCTGACTTCCAAATATTCACTGCCAATTCTATTTACTATCTTGCCTTTTAAACATTACATCAACATAGCCAGTAATTAACTGAACATCTCCTCTTGGGTGCCCGCATGAAAATCTTACCCTCAACATCCCTTTTATTTATTTATTTATTTTGAGATGGAATTTCACCCTGTCACCCAGGCTGAAATGCAATGGCACAATCTTGGCTCATTGTGACCTCCACCTTGTGGGTTCAAGAGATTGTCATGCCCCAGCCTCCCAAGTAGCTGGGATTACAGGTGCATGCTACCATGACTGGCTAATTTTTTGCATCTTTAGTAGAGACAGGGTTTCACCATGTTGACCAGGCTGGTTTCAAACTCCTGACCTCGTGATCCACCTGCATTGCCTCCCAAAGTGCTGGGATTATAGGCATTAGCTACTGCATGCGGCTGGTACCTCAACATTCTTTAAACCACACTAGGTCCTTCCTGGAAATATATTCCTCCTCGTATGTTCTCTTCCTCATTTAAAAGCATCATCAAGCCCCTATATCTCATTGATTCCCACCCTGTCCCTTAAGCATCTCATGAACTTAATGTCTGTCTTGATTCTGTTCTCTCCTATCTATACCAGGCTGCTGTCCTAGTTCAGGTCCTCATTATGACTTTCCTGCCCATCTCCCGTTGTCTAGTCTTAATCCTCTCATGACCATACTCTGCACTATAGCCAAAGTGATCTAAGTCCTTTACCTCTCTCCTACTTAATAATAATGTGATTGTTCATAGGACAAATCCTAACTACCTAATATGATATTCAAGGCTCATCAAAACCTGGCGTCACTTTATTCTTTCGACATCACCTGCTGACACACCTGTTCATGAACCCTCTGGTATAGCCACAATGGATGACTCATTATTCTTTAGTTACAAACTATCTTTTACTTACCTTACTTATGTACTTTTCTTTGCAAACATTACAAATATTACAAAAATGTTATCATATCCTCTGCCCAACAATCTTACCCCTCCTCTTCTACACACATACTTTCTTTGTTTCTCGGAAAAAAATTTACACACCCTGCAAAGATCAGTTGAAAGGCAGCTCTTCTGCTAAAGCTCCTCTGGTTTCCTCCATAACCAGTTTTGCTAAATAATGTAGCATGTAGTATATTCTACTTCAGATTTGTCAATGAGTGAGTTTTCTAAGACATGCTAGTATTAGTGAATGTATCTTATGTCTTTATAAAAGAGAATATGATGCTATCAGATATGTGTCTCTTACATGGTACTCAGGATTAGAAGGTAGTCAAAGGGTACAAATCTGCAGTTAAGTAGGATAAATAAGTCTAGAAATCTAATGCACTGCTTGAGGACTATAGTTAATAATATGTATAATGAAAATTTGCTAAGGGGGTATACTTTAAGTGCCCTTACTACAAAAAAAAATAATAATAAGGTAACTGTGGAAGATGGTGAATATGTTTATTTGTTTAACTGTAGTAACTATTTTACTATGTATGTAAATATCAAAACCTCATGTTTTATACTTTAAATATATACCATAAAAATATTAGAAAAAGAATATAGAATTTAATGTCAACTGTGAGGATGGTTTGGTTCTGTACTCTGTCACCCAAGTTGCTGAACTGAAGTGACTACTAACTGAGCAAAAGTCCCTCTCATCCCTTCCAGCCCCACATGTGTGCCCCCTGAAGCTCTCAATTCAGTTAAAGAGGGCAACTCTCCAAAGCATAAAACAGGACTGCAGGATGCCAAACAGGCTTCGTTCTTGGTCTAACGCCTTAATCAATTAGTAACGTCCTCCTAAAGTACTATATGGAAACAAATTCCAAAGCCATGTCCAAATTTAGAGAAAAGCGTGGTATGACATCAGTTTTGCCTGCCATGAACCTGTTCAGATGAGTAGTAGCACTCATGTCATAATTTTGCCATTTTATCAAAGGTATTTGAATAGCTACAATACCATTCTATAATCACCAAATAAGCCTCCATGGTCACAATTTTAATGTGAAAGTATGTGTGTGCTTGCCTAAAGTACTATTGGTACTTACATTTCCTTTAAATTGTGTTTTTATTCATCGTAGTTTATATCTTTGATAAAGAATATTTAATTATAATATTTAACTTGAAGAAAACTAACAAATACTCTTTGAGCATACAGTATTAGACAAAGAAGCATGAAATAGAGTCTCTATCTTTAAGGAAATCACTATCTGGATAGAAGATGAGCCACAAACTCATTAAAGTATTTTAAAAGTTTTGAGAGTTAGAATAACAATACAAATAAAAATGCAAACTATATTTCAATCACTGCATGGTTAATTGCCAAATGAGTGCTTTGAATTAGTGTGACAGAGACAGCATAAAGATATTTGTTACAGCCCTGATTGCTTTTGCCTCTAAATGATTGGTGAGTTTAGATCCCTCCTAGAAAATGCATGATGTAAGGTGCACACATGTCTGTGAGATGTGAGTGCATCATCTCTGAGGAGTAATAAGACAGTAGGCAGGTTTTGCCTAATAGATTACAGTTTGCTAGTAGTAATGACTGATTTAGATTTTTTTTCTGACGAATTCCTCACTGGTTAGTCTCTCTGGTGGATATTTGAAGAGCGTGTCATCTGGTGATCCACATGGAGCTTTCCATTTCTTTCCAGGCATAAGCCAGTTCCATTCCTTGGCCACAGTGCTTGGCTCAGGACAGATGTGTAGACACACCACACTAATCAGGTTCAATTCTAGTTAATTGTGGGACTTCACTTACAAGGCAAGGAAGAAGCATCATTCACACATTCCCACCAGACTTTAACTTGACAGGCTACAGCCACAAGCCTCTTCACCTGCTCTAGCCACCTTGTCAGTATGAAGTCTGGGAATGAAGGCACCACATGGATGAGAGGATTGCCGAGTCCAGAGACAGAGTCCTAAAATATTATTTTTGTCCTGAGCCCAGCTGTGCCTGAAGAGCCAATCTTGGACTTTTTAATTACGTACACCAACAAGTTATTTTTATTGCTTAATCCACTGTGGATTGGGTTTCTATCCTTTATAACTAAGAGCCCTTAGTTATAAATGATAGTCTCATTTAGTAGAACATCTTGAATACATTTCAGTAGAACATCTTGAATATATCGTCTAACATGCTTCACATATAACATGTCACCCTACACCCTTCTACTATTCTCCCAAAGCTTGTTCATCCATAACTCACTCAATTTCCCCCACAATTTTCTGAGTTAAAAATAAAATGGGACAAGCATCATTGGTCCCGGTTGATAGAAGCATTGACCTTAACCAAAATGGGCTGAATTACTGATGCTCTGAATGGGAGTCCCCAGGTTAAAAACAGAAATGCCTGCACTAGAGCCCAGGTCTTCTGATTCTTAGCCCTGGTACTAAATCTCACCCCTACCTCCAAATTTTCCCCCACAATTCATTTTTGTACCTGCTCATTTGTAGCATAATTCCCAGAGCTGTGATTCCTAGTGTGATTTAGGCGGAACAGAAACATCTTTTCTGTTGAAAAACCTTCTAAAGGTTGCTAAAGGACCAAGGAGATTTTGTTGATTAGGGCCTCTTCAGCCAGAAAATTACCCCTATTAAGGGATAATTGGTGCCTGAAGATGGTGATGACGATGATGATGATGATAATGATTGACAATGATAATGATGATGATGATGACAATGACAACACAGCATTAGAATAAAGAATGCTTCAAATGAGCAGCAGGCTCTGAGGAACCAAGACCCAGAGAATGACCACATTTGCAACTAGCAGTGACTCCCACTGACAACTCGTTGCCCTCAGCAGCCTTCACCCTCGCAGTGACACCTTGTGCTGAATTAAGATGTACTCTGGCTGAGTGATGGAGTGCAGCATCGTTGGAATCAGACCCCCAGGTTCTGGAAGCCACTAGACCCCGGCACGCAAGCAGAGCCACTTGGCAGTACAACATCTTTCTCGGGGAGTGCACTGGGAGCGAAATAAATGAATTTGACAGTGTGTGCTGTCACCAAACATAAAACCATTTCCCATAAGCAATCATATGCAAGACAATAAGAGAATTCTGTCCTCAAGAGAAGGGATCCCCAGTGAGAGGTCAGAACCTCCCTAGTGGGTCTCAGTCTTCCCAGGGGATCCTAGATGCCAGGGTGTAGCCTTCCTCATCCAGCATACATCCAGCATACTGAAATCAAGAGCTGACTTGCCTGTAATCTAATAGTAACCACCACTCAATCTACCCTTCCTCTTCCTCTACATTTTGATGGATCTCCCACAGGGAGGTTAATTCTGGGCCTGAATCTTAATTCAACCTCCCCATTTCACTCAGAAATATTCTCCGCACCTCTGCTCATCCCCACTCTTCATGGAATAATATTCACTATCCTTCCAAAAAAGGCTGAAATCCTGTATTTATAAAGGCAACTTTGTTGTTTTTAAATCAATTTACCACAATCAACTTCAAATCGGTCATGAATGCTCATGCATTCATTCCTTTATTACAAATTTATTCATCTATTGTTGCAAAGCACCAATATGTCAGAATTTAAGATGTTAAAATTTAAAAGTTCTAATTATGTCAGGTTCATCATCATATCCTCGTCCCTAATCCATGACTTGGCACATAGTAGCATTCAATAAACATTTTTTGAATAAAGTAATAAGGAAATTTAAAGAAATTGAACATAAAAACCTGTGCCTCAAGAAGCTTATAGAACGTCCTCAACTATGGAAAAGTGAAGAAAATATTGCCAAGACCCTTCCTCACTCTAAAATCCTAAGAATCTGTGATTCAGAGTCTTAGTTAGAAGACAAAAAGGTTAAAAGAGCAGTTGTCACAAAGAGTCAGTAATAAAAATCATAGGGCTGGGCGTGGTGGTTCACACCTGTGATGCCAGCACTTTAGAAGGTCAAGGCAGGTGGATCACCTGAGGTCAGGAATTCAAGACCAGCCTGGCCAACATGGCAAAACTCTGTCTCTACTATAAATACAAAAAAAAAAAAAAAAAAAGCCAGGCATGGTGGTGCACACCTGTAGTTCAACCACTTGGGACGGTAAGGTACAATATCACTTGAACCTGGGAGGCGGAGTTTCCAGTGATCCAAGATCGCACCACTGCACTCTAGCCTGGGCGACAGAGCAAGACTCTATCTCAAAGAAAGAAAAGAATAATTGCATAAGAAGTAAGGGTTGGGCACGGTGGCTCATGCCTGTAATCCCAATACTTTGGGAGGCTGAGGCGGGCAAATCAGGAGATCGAGACAATCCTGGCCAACATGGTGAAACCCCATGTCTACCAAAAGTACAAAAATTAGCTGGGCATGGTGGCATGTGCCTGTAATCCCAGCTACTAGGGAGGCTGAGGCAGGAGGACCACTTGAACGCAGGACTCAGAGGTTGCAGTGAGCCGAGATTGTACCACTGCCCTCCAACCTGGTGACAGAGTGAAACTCCATCTCAAAAAAAATAAAGGAATAAATAAGTAAAATAAAAAATAAGAAAACCAAACAGGTAAAAGTCTTAGGTGTGATCAAAGGAGGGAGAGATCTTTTAGGTCCACAGAAGGAAGCCAGAAAGAAAACAATGTGGAGGAGACGGAACTTGCACAAGACCTTGAAGAAAGGAATTATTGGGAAGGGCACAGGGTGAACACAGCTGGGAGTTATTCCAAGGGAACAAAGGATCTCAGCTTCCAGGGGGCTCAAATGGGACAGAACTTTCTGAGCAGGAAGAAAAAGCAGCTTAAAGGGATGCAACAACTACCCTGTGTGAAGTACTGTTCTACTTAGTTTTTGCAAACTTTTAGCATTATCTATTGAGCACTATTATATTCCAGACACTCTCATTGGATGCTAGGGACACTGCAGTGAACAAAATGCTCCTTGGCGTCATGGAGCCCTTATACTCATGAGGAGAGCAGGCAATGCTCAAAATAAGTAAAATACGGACTGCGCTGAATGATGCTAGGTGCAATGGAGAAAAATAAAGCAGAGAGCAGGGATGAATGTTTGGAATAGAACGGAAGTGGTGTTTTTAAACAAAGTGGTCAGGAAAGAACTCTCTGAGAACACAATATTTGAGTGAACACCTGAGGGCAGTGAGGGAGTGAGACTTGCAGGCGAAGAGCCCTGACAGCAGAGGAACAGTGAGTGCAAAGGGCCCCAGGTAGAACATGTCCCGTGTGCCTGAGACAGCCGGCTAGAACTAAGGAGGACAGGGAGAGAAAGTCAAAGAGCTAACACAGGTCAGATCAGAGAGGCCTCGTAAGCTATTGCGGTGAACACTGAGCCTCAGGTTGACTCACAAGCTACCTGTCATTCATTTCCCTCTACCAGGGGACTGAAGCTCCACAAGGCAATGTGGCTTACCCAAGAGCATACAGATAACAGGCAGCAGAGGCAGGGTCTAAACCCAGGCTTCTCTGGCCCCTGCTACTTCACCTGCCCCCACCCTCCCCTCTCTTCGTGATTCATTCTTGTGTGTGTGAGCATATGTGCATACACACACATGCACACTCCCACCCCACCCCACCCCACTCCTTTCAGTCCTCCAACACCTCCAGCTCCTCCCTGCTCAGTGCCCTACCTCGTGCTGTTCCCTTTGGCCGGAGTACTCTTTCCTTACTCTTGATCTGATGCGTGCATCTTTTGGGCCTTGGTTCAAATATAATGGCCTTTCCCGACCCTCTCATATAATTTGGCTGTACCTTGCTTGTAACTTCTCAAGGCCTCCAGTTCTACCTTCCTTTGTAATTACATGTTTATTTGTATGTTCGTTTTTCTTCTCTCTCCTGCCCTGGACTGTGTCTCTACCCAGTGCCCAGCCCAGTGCCTGGTACGTAGGAGGCACACAACAAACATGTACGGAGTAGCAAAGAAGGCCAAAAGGATAAAGACAAAGTAGGAAGACCTCAGCGAGGTTTCCGGGCATCTGTAAGAAAGGGAAATCAATGGCTGCTGCAAGAGGGATTTGGGGTTATCTGTGGCCCGGGCTGTTTCCTGCCTGGTTTTGGAATGAGACGCTGCAGCCTGTCTCTGGCTGCTCCACAAGCTAATACATTCATCACGTGACTCACCCCCCAGCAACCTCCGGAATGAATGTTATTTGGAGTAATTGGCCAAGCACTTAGAAAATGCTAAGGTTTATTTTTAAATATGATTAGGACCTGTCTCTTGCCTTCCAGAAAATCACGTGCACTCTTCAGAGAGACAAAATATGATCATTGCTCTTTTAAAACCAATGTTTTAATGTTGTCATCCAAACAAACTTGCTAAGTTGGTTTAGGGGAAAAGCGTAACCATCCCCATTTGATTGACAGGAAAACTGAGGCTGAGGGAAGATTAAATCTCAGGCCAAAATAGCTATGGAGAGTAGCTATCTTGAAACTAGAGAAAACTTCATCCACTCTACTATCCTGCCTCCCCCAGGCAAATAATGCAGATGGTCCCCCAAAGAGAAGAAGAATCTGGAAAAATGAAGCCATAGCCTTCTTGATTTGGTGTTTTATGTGGCAGCAGGGCAACCAATCGTTCTAATTAGGCCACAGGAAGCCTGTTTCTCTTTAAGAACCTATTAGCAAGCTGGAGAAATCTCAGCCCATTACCATGTAAATAAATAAGGATAAATTTTCCCACAGCATCCTCCCAGGGCTGAACCAAAACTCTCCTCCTTTGCACATTTTTGATAACCTGCTCATTCTGGAATACCTCACATTTAAAGATAGCATGCTCCAGACGTCAGTAATTCATCGTGGAGAGGGGAAAAGGATGAGATAATTAACATTCTCTGGCTGGCTTTGGCTGGGAAGTAGCTTAGTAAGCACAAGGGCATTTTTTGGGCTATTTCCATCGTGAGGGTAGAATAAATAAAACAGATCCTTTCACACACTAGACTTGAAGGATTCGTGTCAGGCTAGTTGGCCCCCGGGCTCTCTGGGTTGGGTTCAGATCTCCACTATGGCAAAGGAAGCTGATCAGCAGATGCAGTGCTGGGGCTGGGCTGGGTAGGTGGGTTATGGGGAGTAAGGGCAGCGTGTCTCAAAGCCACTCCTTAAGCTTCTACCTCGCACCCTAAGCTTTAACTTTTCAGTGAACTGCTCTCTGACCTTCCATTTTTTTCTTCTCTGATTCCTATTATCAAGCCACGTAACCTCAACGGACCCTCCTTAGTTTTCCCTTCTGTAAAATGGAAAAGATAATGCAATTTAGAGTAATTGGCCAAGGACTTAGGCAGGAATGTCCAATCTTTTGGCTTCCCTGGGCCATATTGGAAGAAGAAGAATTGTCTTGAGCCATAGATAAAATACACTAACACTAACA
>NW_022437050.1:371394-390295 GCF_009761245.1 Sapajus apella | reverse complement strand
TAAAAAAAAAAAAAAAAAAAAATCACAAAAAGATCTCATAACGTTTTAAGAAAGTTACAAATTTGTGTTCGGCCCCATTCAAAGTTTGTCCTGGGCCGCATGCAACCTACAGGCCTCGGGTTGGACAAGCTTCCCCTGGAACAAGCAGGATTACTGAGGATTAAAATGCCATCATCGTCATCATCGTCATCACTATCCTTTATGAATCATTTAGGATGTGTTGGGTTTTATCATGTGCTACATGTAGTTCATTTGCATTATTAAGTTTGATGCCTACTGGGATAGATGACCAGTCTTTGAGCCTCAAAATCAGCTAGAAATAGAGTTTTTAAAATTTTCTGTCACACGGTTGAAAATAAACTAATGAAACACATAACCCCAAGGGGGATAGTGCAAGCAGTGAGAGAGTTTGAGTATATTTATGCATGGCAGAGCCATAAATGGGTGCTGGGATATACCTAACCTTTACGGTTGACGTCATGGGGAAAATGGCTTCTCTGTCTATTAACCAAGATCAAGAGAGGGTACAGCATGACTGTGCCTTCTGGGTGCCCATCCCATGGGACCTCTGTTGGCAGCAGAATGTCGGCCTGTGTGGACTTGTGTCTGTCCCAGTATGGCAATTCCTATATTTTATGTTGTTATGATTCCTAAGAGAAACGAATTTTTTTAGCTGAGGCTCTTGTTTCTGTGATGATGCACTGACTGGTACCTTTTTTCCCTCTACATTCTATTTTCTTAATCTAAGTAGTGAAGATTTGGTGGCAATTTACTACAGCAAGTCAGAAAGGAATTGTCCCAAAATGTCAGCATTTTAACCAGCACATGGAAAACTGTCCCCCACCTCTGTCCTATTCCTATACCGTAACACCCCCATCTTTGCCTCTTTTCCTTCAGGCCTGGTGGAAGGATCACCCTCCTCCAACCTAAGAATTTAAGACTAATCTTGCCCCCTGCACTTCATTTTGGGTTTCAATCCTGGTACATAACGCTCAGGTATCTGACCTTATCCATAAACTCTTCCTCTGTCCATCTTTAGCTGACCTCAACACTCTGGCTGGCTCCTTCACAGAAATAAACTTCTTCATCTCTCCCCTCTCTCATCTTAAATATAATCCCTCCTTTGATCCCTCATCTTTTTCCAGCTACTGTCTGATCTCTTGCTCCCCATCAAAGCCAACAGTCTGAGTTGTCTCCCCTGGTGCCTCCACTTCCTCACCTCCCGTTCTTGTCCCTGCAATCCAGGCAAGTTCCGCTCCTGCTCGACCTCTGAAATTGCTCTCACCAAGATTATACTCTTGGTGGTCCAATCTAACAGGCACATGGAGCCACCTTACTGAATGGCTCTGTGGTGGTTGACAGGGAGGGCCTCCTTAATACTCTACTCTTGGGTTTCCCAGGATGCGATCGCCTAGATTTCCTTGTGTTTTTCCTCCTTCTCATTTTCCTTCTAAGGTTATTCCTAATTGAACCTTTTCTCGGCTGTCTCCCACTTTCACTTCACTTCATCTTCCTGGGAGATGCGATGTGACCATCCAGTCGATACGCTCTCTCCCAGACAGAGTGTAGTGTGTCTGTCACTCTGCTGTCCATATCTCCATCCCAGATGTCTTCTCCTCAGCTCTTGGACACCTACCCCTGCCTGGACTTCCCACAAGCCTCTCATATTAGTTTCCCATTGCTGCTGTAACAAATAGTCACAAACATAACAGCCTAAAACAATGCGAGTTTGTTATTGTATAGTTCTGGAGGTCAGAAGCCCGAAAACAAGTGGTAAGTGGGCTAAAATCAAGACAGCAGTAGAGCTGCATCCTTTCTGGAGGCTTCATGAGAGAACCTATTTTCTTTTTCCAGCTTCTAGAGCTGCCTGCATTCCTTGGCTCACGGCCCTGCACACTCCAACCTAGGCCTCTGTTGTCCGTCTCCTTCTCTGACTCTTACCCTCTTTCCTCCCTCTTATAAGGACCCCCTCCTTGGGTTTGAGAATCTGCTAGAGTAGCTCACAGAACTCAGGAAAGTGCTTTACTTACTATTAGTAGTTTATTACAAAGGATGCAACTCAGGAGCAGTCAAATGGAAGAGATGTACACAGCAAGGTATGGGGATGCGGGTCTGTCTGGAACTTCATACCCTGTCTGGGCATAGATCCACCCAGATAATCCAGAATCATCTCCCCATCTCAAAATACTTGAGTTAATCTCATCTCCAAAGTCCCATTTGCCGTATAAGGTAGCATATCCACAGGTCCTGGAATTAGAATGTGGACATTTTGGAGCAACTGTTATTCGGCCTACCATCTCCCTAAAACTCAGTTCATGTCCAAATCTGAAATTATTTTCCCACCAAGATGAGCTATGACTATCCCTACCACTGAGCCAGCCAGAAACATGGCATCATCCTGACTCCTTTTCTCTCATCCTTATATCCAATGAATGAGCAAATCCTATAAATTCTTCATATCTGGCCAACAGAGTCACATCTCTTCACCCCTGCCACTGGAGTCTTGATTTGAGCCACCACTGTTTCTCATCTGGGATACCACCACATACTTCATTCTGCTGTTCTTGCCTCTGATCTCAACTCCTCTCCTCCATTCTGAATGCTGTCCACAGAGTGTTCTTAAGAAAATACAAATGTTAAAGTTCTTCCAACTACCACCACCACCACCATTATCAGGATAGAAGAGGTTCCTTAATTATAATATTGTGATATAATAAAAATATATATTTGATCTTCATCCTAGGCTCCTGGCACAGAGCTCCTAAAACCCTTGGAATTTCCTGAGTTTTAGAGATGAGAGTCTTTTGTTATTCACAATAAGCCTAATGAGGTGACTCCTGGAAGATAGGGGATGGTTGCCAGAGAAACCAACCATGTGATTAGAGGATTGGAACTTTTAACCCCAGTCCCAGACCTCCATAGAAGGAAGAAGGGCTGGAGATTGAGTTCAATTTCCAATGGCCAATGATTTAATCAGCCATGCCTGTGTAATACAGCTTCCATTAAAAAAACATAAACCAAGGGTTCAGAGAGCTTTCAGACTGGTGAGTTCATGAAGGCGCTAGGAAGGCGGCAAGCCCAGGCAGGATGTGACGCTCTAGACAGCCCCATATCCCCTACCTTGCTGTGTACATCTCTTCCATTTGACTGTTGCTGAGTTGTATTCTTTGTAATAAACTGGCAATAATAAGTAAAGCACTTTGCTATGTTCTGTGAACCACTCTAGCAGATTGTCAAACCCAAAGATAGGAGTCCTGGGAACCCCCGATTCATAGCCAGTCAGAAAATATAGATCATGGGGACCTGTGACTTTTGTCTGAAGGGGGGCATCAGTGCTGTGGGACTGAGCCCTTAAATTCTGGGTTTTGTGCAACTCCAGGGAGTTAGTGTCATAATTGAATCATAAGGCACCCAGTTGATGACCAGAGAGCTGGAATATTGCTTAATGTAAGGGGAGAACTCACTCATGTGATTGCCTAAATGTTCTTGGAGTATAGATAAAAGCAGTTTATCCCTTTTATTAATGTATAATAACTTCAAGGTTCCTTAAGACCTGGCTCCCTACTTACCTTTCCAACATCATCTCCTGCTGCTCTCCTCTTGCACTCTTAGCCTTTAACCACATGGAACCACTAGCAATTCCCAGATAGGGCTGTTGCCTTTTGTACTTGCTGCCTCATCTTCTCTGCAGTACCTTCCCTGCAACACACCTGTCACTCTTCACCTAACCAACCTCAATTCAGCCTTCACAACTAGTTCAGTTACCACCTCCTCCAAAACGTCTTCCCTGATGTTGTAGATGGCACAACTGGCCTAAATACTTTGCCCTTTTCTACATCCTCACCCTTTGCAGGGGCCCTTAACAGCTCATCCCATTAGGAAGGAGAATTTGGGTGGTGCACGGTGACTCATGCCTGTAATCCCAGCACTTTGGGAAGCTGAGGCAGGTGGATCACTTGAGGTCAGGAGTTCGAGACCAGCCTCGACAACATGGTGGAACCCTGTCTCTACTATAAATACAAAAATTAGATGGGCTTGGTGGCACACGCCTGTAATCCCAGCTACTCTGGAGGCTGAGGCACAAGAATCACTTGAACCTAGGAGGCAGAGGCTGCAGTAAGCAGAGATCATGCCACTGCACTCCAGCCTAGGCGACAGAGTGAGACTCTGTTTCAATAAAAAGAGGGAGAATCTATTTCCCCACACCTTGATTCTGAATTTTCTCATGTGGCTTGCTTTGACCAATGGGATGTTAATAGCTTCATGTGCACAGCAGAGAAGTTTTGTTTTGGGGGGTTTGTTTTTTTCATTTTGTTTTTGTTTTGCTGTGACAGCAGTTTCCTCATCCTGCAGCTCCTTTGGTGGCCAGTTCTGTGTGGTGGTTTGCAAAGCTGTCTTCCAGGAAGCTTGCCCTAGAGACTGTTTATTCAGCCCACCCAACAATTGTATGAAGTATTTAGTAGCAATACTCTAACAATAACAACAAAAATAATAATAAACACTTCAATCTATTTACTAATGAATTCCTTCCTACTTAACTAACTAGAATGGATTCTGTTGTAATTAGAACCTCTAACCACTATGGAGGAGAAAAGGAAGAATGAGAAGAGGAGGGGAGGAGGAAAATAAGTGAAAGGGGAAGCAGCAACCAAGGTGATAGCTTATTTTCTCTTTATAGATTTCTTTAAAGTATATTAAATCCATGGAAATATGTTCATGTCATACTACGTTTTTAAAAATAAAAATTTTTCTAATTTTGAAAATATATGATTAATTTTGCAAAGAAAAAATAATGTACACATATATGCATAAACATTTGAAAGAACATAAACCAATGTGTCAGCAACTGTTATTTTTAGATAATGGAATCAAAAGAGATTTTCTTTTTGATTATTTTTAATTGTTCTAGAATGAGCACGGATAATAATAATAGGCACGTCTCATTTTCTCCAGGCCCTGTTCTTATTCTCTAATCTTAGTGGGTAATAAGTGTTTCAGACACATCAGTCCTTGCAAATGGATGCAAGGCTAAATATACAGTACACGTTAACTCTAAAAAGTGTCCCTATTTTTACAGAAAAGCAAGGCTCAGAGAGATGGCATACCTGATCCTACTGAGCTCCTTTTAACATGCTAACTTCTCCAGGTAACAAATGTCAGCCAGGATAGTGGCAAGAAGCACTGGCTTCTAATCATCTTGGTCATTCAATAGCTATGTAAGCACTGGACTTTTTTAACTTCTGTGAGCCTCTGTTTCTTTCACTTGAAAATTGGGTATAAGAATGGCACCTACCTCCCAGAGCAGGTGTGAGTCTCCAATGAGATATGCACATAGAAGGCTAAGGACACTGCTTAGCAAAATCATGCTCAATAAATATTAGCTACTACTGCTACTACTATCACCCTACTGTAATAGGGTTACTATCATTATCTTACATTACTATTTTTATATTACTCTAATTACTATTACTACAGTTCTTACCCTACTATAATAGAATTCTATTACTCCTATTTCTTTAATTCTGAGAGGGTCAGGTGGAGATGCTGCCCTAATTATCTTTGTGTTCCCAGCACCCAGCATAGCAGAGGCTAATTTAAACAAGTGAAGATGTGGGTGGGTGGGTGGGTGGATGGATGGATGGATGGATGGATAGATGAACCGAGACGGGTAGAGAGACGGGATGTAAATAAATATGTGCTATTGACGGGTGGATAGAGGAGACCTTAAGTAACTTAGTATGTCAAATGCCTGATGGCAAGGCAGGTAGGTGGTTGGCGGAAGAGTGGACGGGTAGATGAATGATTGAACCGATGGGTGGGTGGATGGATGGATGGATGGAAGAGAAGGTCTTAAGTGACTTAGCGTGAGAGCCTGAATGGCTAGTGGTAGGGCAGGTGACTGAATGATGGGTGGACGGACACCCTGATGCCTGCTTCCTGGCTTTTCCCCCAGCTCTGTCTTCACAGCCTGCCCTTCCTCGGCGCCAAGGCGCCCTCAAGGGATAAGCTTCCTGGGCGGGCTCCCCAGCGCCCTCCGCCCCCAGCTCGCGGGCAGGGTGTCCCGCGGCGGCTCAGCCGGGCAGCGGCGCGGGCCGGGGTCTCCTCCCTCGCACCGGGCCGAGCACCGGGCTCTTCTGCATTGACGTCGGCGGCGGCGGCAGCGACCGGGCTCTCGGGAGCCTGGGTGAATTATGATGCACATCCACCGCAGCTGCTAAAAAAAGGGCAGTGACTCACCACCGCGGAAACTTCCACGAGCGCCGGCCACACAAAGGCGCGGGGCGGGGCGGTGCTCGCCGGGCCAAGGGCAGCGGCGCCCGGGCAGCGGGGCGGAGGCCAGGTGTGTCTCGAAAGCAAAACGACGAGGACCATGGCGCGGGAGAGACCCGAGGTCTGCGCCTCGGCTGCCCAGCCTGGGTTCCAACGCTTGGAGCTCAAAGCCAGTCCTCGACTGACGGCGGGAGGGGGTGCGGGGGTGGGGGCGGGAACACGTGTGGCAGGTGGCAAAGGGGAGAGTAATAGCTCATACTCATCGCTGTCCTACCTGTGCTAAGGTCATCATTCACTTAACCCTCAAAACAGCCCTGAAGGCAGGTCGCGTGATTATCCCTGCTTTGCGATGGGGACGCTAAGTCCAGAGAGGGAAAGGGGCTTGCCAGGCGTGGCAGAGCTCTCAACCTACCCAGTAAAATAGGAGCGTCGCAGCAATGTGGAACCCCTGCCTTGTGCGCAGGCCGGTGCTGGGGATAGAGTTGGACGAGAGTGGTCTCGATGCATGGAGCTCACTGTACAGCGCTTTTTCTGATATATGACCAAAGCATTTACCTGGGGGGACTCAGTTCCATCCCCTTCCACCCAAAAAGTCTTTTCGACACCTGCTATGAACAGAGAATGATGACTGAGGAGACAGATAGAGGGTTACAAAGGTGACTAAGGCGGCCTTCATTCATTTTTTGTGCATTCTCCAAGTAGTTAGTAAGCACCTACAACACACCAGGTAAGCGAGGTAACGCTGACCTGTCCCTGCCCTCATAGAGCACACGTTCTAGCAGGGAACAGGGATGCACAAGGTGTGAGAAACGCTGCATTCGGGGGCTGCAGACACACACAACACAGCGAAGGAGCGCCCAGCCTAACCCAGGTAATCACAGGTTTCCTGGTGGTAGTAACTTTGAAGCCAAGGCTGGGAAGCTAATTAGAAGTTAAGCATATGGAGAAGAGGTGGGAAGAGAGTTTCAGTCAGAGAACAGCATGTACCTAAGTCCAGAAGTGCCAGAGATCATGATGGGTTTGAAGAACTGAAAAGCATTCAGTAGCAATGGGGGCAAAGGAGGAAAAGTGGAAAACAGGAAGCTGGGAGCCGGGTCACCCCAGGCACCTGCCTGAGGACTAGCGACTTAGCCAGAGGGCAGATGAGCTAACGGTTCAGACAATAGCCAGCTGCATTTACAAGGACGGAGGGAAATCAGTTCTTTTCGTACCAAAGAGGGCAAAATGAATACCCTGCTGGTGAGAAAGGGAGATCAGGGAGAGCTTCCTGGTGGAGGAGGCATTCAGGCTGGTCCTGTTTGATAGACTTTCTGCAGAAGAGGAAAAGGGAACAAATAGGAAGTGGCATGGATGCCACAGTGCTTCATCCAGGCTCTTCATGGACACTCCTGAAAGGCCAGAGCCATTTGCAAGACTAGGGCTGATGCAGTAAGCGTCTTCTTGGGGTATGGACCAAGTGGCCTATAATGGGCTCCATGTTAAGAGGAGGCACAGCCCTGGTCTTTAAGAAGCTTCTATCCATTGGTGCTGGCAACTGAAAAACAGAATTCATATAATTATTCTACAATATGTATTGAGCATTTACTGTGTGCCAGGTGCTGTGATAGGGACTAGAAATTCATTGGAGAGCAACAACAGACAGGGTGCCACTCTCATGGAGATTTTCTTCTTTTTTTTTTTTTGAGATGAAGTCTCACTGTGCTGCCAGGCTGGCATGCAATGGTGTGATCTTGGCTCACTGCAACCCCTGCCTCCCTGTTCAAGCAATTCTCCTGCCTCAGCCTCTGGAGGAGCTGGGACTACAGGTGCCCACCACCATGCCTGGCTAATTTTTGTATTTTTAGTAGAGACGGGGTTTCACCATGTTGGCCAGGATGGTCTTGATGTCTTGACCTCGTGATCCAATTGCCTCATCCTCCCAAAGTTCTGGGATTACAGGCGTGAGCCACCACGCCGAGCCGCAAGGTTAATTTTTAAAAAGACACAAATAACCTTGAAATTCCCACCATGAGGGTGCCCCCAGACACAAGTAAGTCTTCCTATTAGAAGACAGGTGAGGACCGCTTTATTCTGAAGGACATGGACAAAATGCTTTAATGATATGACAATTGCATAGGATCTGAAGGATGAGAAGAAAGTAACAAAATAGGGGCAGGAGAGGCCGTGCGTCAGACAGAGGGAACAGGGCAGGCAAACTCCTCAAGGAAAGGTCAGTGTGACTCAAAGAAAGAATGGAGAGAGAGGGTTGGGTACAAAATAAGACTATCCCAGGAACAATGGGATATCATCTTGCCTGTAAGCTGGGCAAGTGACATGGGGATTCAGAGAACCAGAGACCAGAGATCCTTGCTCTTTATTCCTCACAAGTCATTTCTGATTAACAATAACTCTGCTGCTGGGTGCAGTGGGTCACACCCGTAATCCCAGCACTTTCGGAAGCCGAGGCAGGTGGATCCCCTGAGGTCAGGAGTTCAAGACCAGCCTGGCCAATATGGTGAAACCCTGTCTCTACTAAAAATACAAAAATTAGTCCGGCATGGTGGCAGGTGCCTGTAATCCCAGCTACTCGGGAGGCTGAGGCAAGAGAATCACCTCGGAGGCAGAGGGTGCAGTGAGATCATGTCACTGTACTCGAGCTTGGGTGACAGAGGAGACTCTGTCTCAAAAAAAAAGAAAGCAAAGAAAAAACAATAACAATAACTCTGCAAGGTTCTAACCTCCATCTTAATGAAGAGAAACCTGACAATCAGAGAAATTAAGTGACCTGCCCATGTCCACAGTTACTTAAGTTGACGAAACCAAGATCCAAACCACAATCTCCATAACCCATGATCTTTCTACTGAGGATGAGATCAGCCTCCCAGAAGAAGGTCGACCAGGAAGTTAGCAGGAATTAGGATGTGCATGGCCAGAAGGAAGGTGAAGAGTCCTTTCCCAGAAGGGCAAGATGTCATCAGCAGTATAGGGATGAGACTAAGATGGCAAGAGAGAAGCAATACAGAAGCTGCCTACATAGAAGAAAATACTAAAAGGAATTAAACAAAGAGGCTTCTCTCAGAGGCTTATCTCTGAGGATTGTGGGTAACTTTAGCTTTTTCTTTTTTGTTTTTTGTTTTTTTGCTTTTGTTTTTGAGATGGGGTTTTGCTCTTGTTGTCCAGGCTGGAGTGTGACAACGTGATCTCGGCTCACTGCAACCTCCGCCCCCAAGGTTCAAGCGATTCTCCTGCCTCAGCCTCCCGAGTAGCTGGGACTACAGGCATGCTCCACCACACCCTGCTAATTTTTATTTTTTAGTAGAGACAGGGTTTCTCCATGTTGGCCAGGCTGATCTCAAACTCCTGCCCTCAGGTGATCCACCTGCCTCAGCCTCCCAAAGTGCTAGGATTATAGGCATGAGTCACTGTGCCCGGCCAACTTTATTTTTTTTCTTTTTGCTTGTATGTGCTTTCTAAATTTTATTTCTTTTTCTTTTTCTTTTTTCTTTTCTTTTCTTTCTTTCTTTATTTTTTATTTTTTATTTTTTTTTTGAGACAGTCTTAACTATCACCAGGCTGGAGTGCAGTGGCATGATCTCGGCTCACTGCAACCTCTGCCTCCCAGGTTCAAGCAATTCTCCTGCCTCAGCCTCTTGAGTAGCTGGTACTACAGGTGTGAGCCACCAGGCCCAGCTAATTTTTGTATTTTTGGGAGAGATAGGGTTTCACCATGTTGGCCAGGATGGTCTCGATCTCTTGACCTCGTGATCTGCCCACCTCGGGATTACAGGCATGAGCCACCATGCCCAGCCTAAGTTTTCTATAATGGGTAGATGTTTCTTGTGTAAATAGGGGAAATAATAGCAGTTATATATCAAAGGGATCATGTCAGATTTTTAAGTGCTTGCAGGCAGTATCTATATTGTATTTATTTTTTCATCCTCCTATAGAGCCTAGCACGTTGCCTGGCACATAGTAAGGGGCTCAATAAAAGTAAGCCAAACAGTGAAGTAGTTGGAGATACGGGTTAAGGAGAGGCAGAATGATAGAAGGCCAAATCCAGCATTTTGTTTTGAAGCAAAGTTCAAGCCTATGTGTCAAAAATCAATTAGTCTTGAAATAAGCCCTTGGAACTGAATTCACCTGCCATTTCCTTCATAGCATGTGGTGCCCGCACTCTAACCATATACCACCCTCACAGCCAACAGATCCCTCCGCAAGTTTTATTTGCGCTCCTTCAATGCGTCCAGCCCTTCAAGGGCTCCATAGGGGGAATAAACTCAAGAGAAGAATAAATCATTACCCCTTGCCAGAACAAATATTTTGGTGCTGAACGATTTGGCGAGACCTGAAAACATTCACTCAGAGGAGGACTTCCTCTCCTAACCAAATGGCACAATGTACTATGATGTTATAATATTAGGTTCTTTATCACGGAAACACTGGCATCTGTTTCGGAGGAAGCTCCCTCCCAGATGGTGCATCCCACTGTTTTTGTCGTCTGGAACAGTGTGAGGTTTCTTTAATGGCTTTAAGCTTCCAAATCATCCTCCATACAATGGCAGCCTGTTAATTAAGTGGTCTCTTTGTGATCGCATTTGATAAATATAAGATGAGAAGGTTTATTGAGATGTGAAGGAAAGCAACAGGGAGGAGCTCCTCGGAGCAGACAGGCCTTTGTGTGGGTGTCATCCAGCGGGCTTCAAGGGAATGGGGCACAGCTTTGGATGAGCAGAAAAGAGTTTGGGATTTGCACAGACAGAGCTGCCTCCTCTATCCAGTGGACGCCCAGCCATATGCAAATAGTGTATAAGGGACTTTGTGACGACCTCGCCTCATTCATCTCTTTCCACCAAGGGCAGACAGGGAGCTGAGTGACTCGTGTCACTCACAGATGTGCAGCTGTCAGTCACACTGCCAGGAGCTCTTTTGACTCCAGCAGACAAGATTTGGGAAGTGGATGTCCAGAAAAAGGTATCTACTTTGGAAGCAGTGTTCTGTGTTCTTGTAACAGAGATAACT
This sequence comes from Sapajus apella, assembly GCF_009761245.1. NCBI lineage: Eukaryota > Metazoa > Chordata > Mammalia > Primates > Cebidae > Sapajus > Sapajus apella. The sequence goes on along the minus strand of NW_022437050.1, from coordinate 379,027 downwards.
GGTGACAACATGTAATTAAATAAAAACTCTCGGACTCAAGAACTTGACTTGGAGTGTTGGTGGACTTTCAAGACTGACTTGTGAAATTTAGCCTTCTCCAAAGACCAGGCAACTTTCTCCAGAAAACAGCACACCAAGGAAGACTAAAGACTCATAGTTTTCAAGGGAATATAGATCTCTGTCAACTCCCCTCCTGCTGCCGGGCAGAAATAAATCAGCCTCAGGCTAGATAAAAGGATTTGTGATTACCAGATGGCATCTTTGTCTTTCCTTCTGGTTCAACCTTAATTCAATCATTTATGCAACAAATCTTTATTAATCCTCTGCTAGGTGGAAGGTGCATATCTTCGGATGTAGCAACCTGGTTCATGTGCCCCTCCCCTAGAGGGGCTTATAGTCTAGCATACTCATGACTTTGTGAGCTACGTGTGGGCACAGGATTTGGCTTTGATCTTCACCCTCCCTGCACCTAGCACAATGCCTGCAGCATAGTGGATGCTCAATAAATATTTGTTGTATGACTGCATGAATAAAAGCTATTTCCCACCCTCTTCTGCAGTTAATATCTTTTATATCTTCCTGCTGTCATTAATGCTTATTTTCTGGCTTTGGTTGCTATAAAGAACAGCTGTTTCTCAACTTTTGTACCCTAATGCTTCATACACTTAGAAATTGTTAATAATTCATCTTTTTGCCTTCACTTCTTCAGCTCCCTCTTGTCTTCCCCTGGCATCAGCATCTGCTCTTGGTCACCTGTAATAAGAAAATTAATTTGTTTTGGCATCTAATGGTCTTTCACAGTTTACAAAGGTTTTCACTTGTATGATTTCAAGGACTTTTGGGAGAGTCCCTAATAAGCTCCAGCATCATCCAGGCTGTACCCTCCCAAATATTAGCCCAACCCCAAATTCACCCCCCTCACCTGTACCCTCAACCTTAAGGTCCAACATCAGCAGATTTAAATATTCATTCTATCATTAAAATAAGACTCAGAGAGGCAGGGCATAGTGGCTCACACTTGTAATCCCAGCACTTTGGGAGGCCAAGGCAGGCAGATCACTTGAGGTCAAGAGTTCAAGACCAGCCTGACCAACATGGTGAAACCCCATCTCTACAAAAAGTACAAAAATTAGCTGGGGGTGGTGGTGCACACCTGTAATCCCAGCTACTTGGGAGGCTGAGCCACAAGAATCCTTTGAACCCAAAAGGCGGAGGTTGCCACCACACTCCAGCCTGGGTGACTGACAGAGCTAGATTCTGTCTCAAAAAAAAAAAAAAAAAGGAAAAAGAAAAAGAAGATTCAGAGAGCACTTTCTCTAAAACAGTCATCACATTGACCTTGAAATTTTTTTACACTACTGCATAAATTATACCAGAGCCTATGCTGAAAATGAGTTATAATAAACAGAAAGAAATCTGGGAAACCACAGGAGAATCCAGGTTTGCTAAACCTGCCCAGCAGCAAATATCTGACCTTAGTAGAGAAGCTCAATAGTTATATATTTGTATCGTTATTATTTCAATTATTAAAACTACCACTCCTACTATTACCATTCTATAAACACCAGTCCAACAAATTTCAGCTTCTTTCGTGAAATGTAAGCTTGACTGTCAATTATGTTTTCACAGCTATCCACAAACCAAGCTGATCCTTTTGTTTTCATTTATTTTAAGTGTCAACAGATGTTCTCTTAAAATATTCACAAGCTGTACCAAAGGGAAAGGTTTAGATGGCCAGTAAATTTAAATAGAATTGGGACTAAGAGGAAAGGATTTCTTTGGGGTTATAAGCACATGAGTGTGTGAATTATAAGCACAAAAAAGTGTTGTGATCTAAAGAAGCCACTTACTTCCTTGGCTGTCTTTTAACAGTTTCTTCCCCTTCCCAGGGTTGAGAAATCCTCAGTTCAGCAGCTGATTTCCTAGAGGACGTTGTGGAAACTGGTTAAACTCTCTTATGTGTTCACGTGATGTGTCAGTAGCATCCTTAACTGAGCACTACCTTCCCATCACAGTCAGGCTACCCCACCTGCATCTTCACTCCCAAAGCCAGCACCAGACCCTAGGATGGCTGTCTTCATCTCACATCTGCTCTCCAGAAGAAGACAGTTGCTAAGAGCCTTTTCCACTGGTCAGGTGCTCCTGCCTCCTCCCCAGGGCCCAGTCTATTCACGTGGCTTCTGATCTGCTACCTTCTAAATTCTAAATTCTGTGTATTGCTTGACTCTTTGCCCACAGTCTGTTTGGCCTTCTCCCCTCCAGATGCTTCTGAAGTACACGCTGCCCCTTTTGTCTGATTTCCCCAAGCCTAGCTTCCTTCCTGATCTCCACAAGCCATCACAATTGTAGCTCCTGAATAACAAATACAGAGAATACAAAGCTGTCGCTTCCCAGACATTCCCTCAGGATGAGAGAGTGTAGAAGTCTGGCTGCAAATTGCCAGACAGGAAATGGGTCACAACCTGCTGCAAACAAGGCCTTGATCATCCTGGTTATTCCAGTCCGTGGCCTGAGCACTTCCTCACTTAACGACAGCTCCACACTGATCCACCTTTTGTCTTGATTGGCAATCCCAGTAAGGAGGAAGACATTCAATGGCAAATGGAAAATCCACAGAGGAGCTGGAATACTCAACTCCTGCCCTCAGCTTTGCTTACAGGGAGACATAATTTCCTCCAGAAGCATGGAAGAGAATGTTGTTTGGTTGGTTGGTTTTCCTTTTTCTAAATAGGCTTTAGTTTTTAGAGCACTTTTAGGTTTGCTTCAATTTATTTAATTATTATTTTTTTGAGACATGGTGTGGATCTGTTGCCCAGGCTGGAGTGCAGTGACATGATCTCGGCTCACTGCAGCCTCGACCTCCTGAGCTGAAGCCATCCTCCCACCTCAGCCTCCTCAATAGCTGAGACTAGAGTCACTATCCCCAGCTAATTTTTATATTTTTTGGCAGGGGTAGAGATGAGGTTTTGTCATGTTGCCGAGGCTGGCACAGCAAAATTAAGTGGAATGGTAGAGAGTTCCCATATAGCTCCTACCCACACACTGCACAGCCTCCCCCACTACCAACTCTTTCGACGAGAGTGGTTTGTTTATTATAAATGTTGAACCTACATTGATGCGTCATTATCACAAAGTCCGTAGTTTACATACGGATTCACTCTTGGTGTTGTACATTCTATCTATGGGCTTGGGAAAATATATAATTACATGTATTCAACATTATAAAGTCATACAGAAAAAGAGTTTCGCAGTCCTAAAAATCTCCTGTGCTCCATCTATTCATTCCTCCCTCCCCACACACCCCTGGAAACCACTGATTCTTCTACGGTCTTCATAATGTTACCTTTCCCAGAATATCATATCGTTGGAATCACACAGTACGTAGCCTTTTCAGATTGGCTTGTTTCACTTAGGCATTAAGTTTCCTCTATGTCTTTTCACGGCTTCAATATTGGCACTGAATATTTCATAGTCAATGTACATAGTTTATTTATCTATTCACCTACTGAAGTACATCTTGGTTGCTTCCCAGTTTTAGCAATTATGAATAAAATTGCTATAAACATCCATGAGGAATGTATTTTTTAATTATAGTTCTTATCAATGATGACATCTGGATGAGCAGGGATTAGTTACGACAAACGCATAGCTCAGTATGTAGAATACATAGCCAAGACTTCCCAAACACCTGTCCTCAAGTAGTCCGTAGATAAATCACTTGAGGAGCTTGTGAAAAACATAGATTTTTGAACACCATTCCCAAAGACTGATTCAGGAGGCCTATGAAATCACCAGGCTTAAGAAACAGGCTTAACCTACAAAAGGAAGAAAGCAATGGAAAGTTAAAATCGCTTTTTTCACACCAGAGAGGATCATGCACAATGAGAAGGAGACTAACATCGAAAACTCATTTGATGGAGACATTTTGTTCTTCACTGAGCCTCTTGGGGAAATGACATGGTGGCTTAAAGAATTGTTGATATGTGCTATCCTCTCCCATTAAAAGGAGCTAAAAAAGCCCTGGGCACCAAGATGTGAACTATTTCCTTCAGGGTAGAATGGAGCCACTAAAAATAGCCTTGGAAAATAAGGAGTTGTAGAGGTTCAACAAAAAAAACAAATCAGGAATAAATCTGGTACTGAGAAAGAAAGAGAAAGACGAGCTCTCACAGGCAGTAGAGAGAAAGAAGCTATTAGCTTGGGTACATAAAAGCAGGTACATTTTTCCCACCCACAGAGCTGCTGGCTGGCATTCCCGCAGAGTAAATCAGTCCCTCCAGAAGGAAGGAAGATGAGTCAGAGAATCAGCCAGGATAGGATAGGTTATGCCAGGGTAACAAACAACCCCCCAAATTTCAGTGGCTTAAAAGCACAAAGGTTTATTTCTCCCTTGTGTTATACAACCAGTGTGGGTTGATGGGGGCTCTGCTCCTTGTCATCACTCAGGGACCAGGCTGCAGAGGCCTCATCTCCACATATGCTTCTAGGACCTCTGTGGCAGGGGGCCATGGGGTGCTGCACCTCCTGCACTGGCAATTAAATGCTCAGAAATGATGCATATCGCTTTCACTCCCCTATCATTGGCTGATGGCTGATGCACGTCACATGGCCTTGCTTGTGTTTAAATGCAATAAGAAAGTGAAATCACGACATGTACCCAGAAGGAGGAGAACCAGAAGTGGTGTAAACAGCTCCATGGCTACAATAGTCAGATAAAAGAGCTGAGGGAGCATGTAAGAGAGACAGTGGAGGGGAGGCCCCTTTTGAGCAACTAATTTGCAACTTAAGTTTCAACTCTCTCCTTAGCCATCAGGAGGAGCAGGCCCATCCGGAGCCCCTAAGGGTATTTCTGCATTCACTTTCTGCCTGCAAGAAAAAAGAAAGCATGGTGGTGAACAATCTAGGCCATGGAGTCTATCTGACCTCTGTTTGTATCGGGAAACTCCATTTACTCTCTCTGGAGCTGGCTTTAGCTGTCTAAGGTGAATGACGATAGTACCTGTCTCACGGGGTTGCTGTGAGGACTGCTACATGAGACCACACAAGGAAAGAAAGAGTTTTAGGCCAGAACTGCTCAAAATGGTCTGCAACAGTGAGCCACTTGAGGGGCTTGTTAACATGCATTTCTGATTCACAAGTCACAGGTAGGGCCTGAGATCCTGAGTTTCTAATGAGCTCCTAGGTAATGCCAATATCACTGGTCCATGAACCACACTTTAGTAGCAAGGATTTAGAGCAGGTAGGGCCCAGACATGTCAATTATATGTATTTTTAAAACTGGATCAAGATATTTCAACGGTTCTGCTGCCCCCACCCTCAAAGAATAAAAGTTAAACTGCTTGTTGGTAGAGATGCTCATGTCTGATGCCTCCAGAGATGAATGTTCCAGGGAACCTTTGTTGTTAAGGGAGCAGGTGCAGAAGTCAGGAGTCCTGGGTTGTCACCAAGCCCTGTCACTTAGCAGCCATGTTGCTTGGAGGAGAAACTCTCCGAACTTCTGTATCGACAAATGTAAAATGAGCATAAGAATACAGACCCACTATCGCTCATCTGCAATTCTCTAGTCTAAAAAGCTCTAAAAAGATAAGTTTCTTTGTTAAGTTTGGTATGCATTGACTTGGGTGCAAAAGTCAGCCTGCATTGACCTGAAGCTATTTATGTCTTTTATCCTTCTTTTGTGACTATTTCTATGTTTTACCACAGAAAAGTGAATGTCTTTGATAGCAAGATGCTGTTGCAGGTTCTGTTGAGCGTGTGAGACTATGTGCGGTACTTAACCCATGTTATCTTCCTAAAAACTGAAAGAAATTCTGAATTCTGAAACACATTTGACCTCAATGGTTTGGGAGAGAAAAAAATATGTACCTAAAGTGTCTCTTTCTTCAGTAGTTGAAAGGAGTGAGGGGGGGAAAATGCATGTAAAGCACCTACTACCATACTTAGCACATTGTAAGTGCTCAATAAATAGATGTTATTGCTGAAATTATTGTTTCTCCCAGTGCTTCTCATAGAAAGAGGGGAAGGGAATTTGGAAGATAGTACCTTCAGGTGCTCTAGAGACAGTCAAGACAGGACCAAGATTGTCCTATCTCTTTGAAAGCCCCTCAGTTTGTCTTCTACCTTCCCCTTAAAGAAAGAAAAGAAATATGCACGGAAATGAACACGTACAGGAAACCCGAACAAAAGCAAGCCTCGGGAGGTGGAAAGAGCTCTTCTCTCTGCCTGCAGAAGCAGCCCAGCAGGAACCCCAGCTTCATAGTCAGCCAAGGACAGTTGGCTTTTTTGATGCATCTTTGAATATACTATTGAAGAGTCTCACTGGAGCTAAGGACTCTGAGGGAGGAGATGGGATTTCCATTTCTTACTCTGCCATTCACCTGCTGGGGGAGCTCAGGAATGCCTTCATCTTCACAGGGCTCGGTCTTCTGATGTGAAAATGGGCCAGTAGTAATGCAGATCCTGCTGCAACTACCTTATTGAGGGGGCCGAATAAAATCGATCACAGATATGAATGCATTTTGAAAGGGAAAATCTGTGTTCGCAGGTAGAGCATAATTATTAATCTGACTACAAGTAGGAGATCAGTGGGAGGACTGACATCACGCGGGGAACGCTGGTTAGCATGCTCTTTCATCACACTTCTGTTATCAACTCCGATGGCATTGTGATCTGCGCTCGGCTCTCTCACCTTTGCCAGAGCCATTTATGCTTGTCAGTTAGGCCTGTATGATTGAGTTTTCACAAGATGTGAATTAAGTGAGCTTTTCGGGTCCCACCACTGCTGACACACGCCCAAATAAGGGCTTTGGGATATTGTTTTTTTAAGCTAATAAATGATAATATTTTGGAAAAAAATAATAGGATGCAGATTTGAGGAGTGTCCCAGGAGGTGTGCCTGAATATTCATTCAAGGCTTTTGAGAATCTGCGAGTATGCCCTGGAATGCCAGCAAATGGGCAGCTGCCCCAAAGTAGCACCAATGGCTGAGTCCAGCATTTTTGCAAGGGACTCCCTTCTTCCTTAGTTCCCACCCGACCCTGACTCTGAAGGAGCCTACCACAGAGACATGAAAGAAAGTTCCGTACAAGTGAAAAAAGAGACCATGTGCCCCCTCCCAACCCACAACAGATCCCTATAGCCTGGGTTGGGGTTGGGGGGATTTTGAATAGAATGGGAGACTGCAGTTTGGTATAGCCCTGAGAGACCATTTAACATCTGAAATTGAGTATAAGTGACAAAAGTGAGATTGCAGGCTCTTTTTTAAGAGCCTACAGATCCCAATCATGGAAATAAAGAAAATTCTGATTTCCTTCAGGGAAATCCCAGGCACCTAGTTAGTCCTAGAAGTAAATAATTTCTTAAACAAAAAAGTAATAGTAGCCTAAACTAATAGCTAAGAAAGTTACAGTCCAAGAGACTTTTGCTTTCTTTATAGAACCTCAAAATAATATCTTAACATGTGTCCTTGAGTTGTCTTTCAGAAACTCAACCCCAGCCTGGTACGGTGGCTCATGCCTATAACCCAGCACTTTGGGAGGCCGAGGCAGGCAGATCACCTGAGGTCAGGAGTTCAAGACTAGCCTGGCCATCATGGTGAAAACCCATCTCTAAAAATGAAAGAAATTAAAAAAAA